>NW_005054317.1:7045396-7092973 GCF_000277835.1 Geospiza fortis
AGCTCTTGGTGTGCTTTTTTTTGACTGATTGCTCTACATGAATGGGAACTGAGCAACAGTAGAGAGGTTGTGAATACATACACTGCAATTGTTGCTGTACGTACAGATCTGAACACTTGCCACCGGGAAAGATAGATGGCTTCAATTCTAGCACTTCGCTCGGATAGCAGACACATGCAATCAGACAGCAGAGATCAGTCCAGCATTGCTGGCTTGTTCAGAAAGTCCTACAGGTACCAGCCAGCTGAAGACTTTGTGCTACCTCTGCTTTTTACTTTATTTCTTTGCAGGAGTGACCAGCTGAACGTGGGGGATTACATCAAGTCGGTGAATGGCATTAACCTGACCAAGCTGCGGCACGACGAGATCATCAGCTTGCTGAAGAACGTGGGCGAGAGGGTGGTGCTGGAAGTGGAGTATGAGCTCCCTCCAGCCGGTGGGTGCCTCTCAGACAATGCTGCTCTCTCTTCTTGGCTGCTTTTTGCCCTGGGGTGCAGATGGACTTGTTTGTGCAGAGGTGCCATGGCCAAGGCAGTGTCCAGGGGCGTTTTGCCGTTGCCCTCATCTGCTCGCGTGGGCGGTGGAGGCTGCCGAGCTCTGTGCAGTCGGAGCAGAGCACTTTTTCCAGCACAGTGGGTGCCTGCTCATGCACACTGGCAGGGGATGGCTGATTAGGTCTGTCTTGCCTCGGAGTGACTCGACAGCACAGGCCGATCTGCCTCCTGATGCTGCTTCAGCTTCTCATTTTCCCATTTGGAGTGTGGCTGCAAGAGGTTTAATTCAGTCTTAAACATGTATTACCAGATGCCCTTTTCTGAACTGTGGCAAGTGCCGTTAGTCCTCAGGATTCTTTGAAGTGTTACGTGTTTTTAGAAGGGAAACTGAAGCAATCTGCTTTCCAGCTAGGGGGCCCTGGCAGAAGATGGCAAGCCCAAATAACAGGACTTATGTCCTGTCATGGGAGACTATATGCTCTTGCCCCCATTTGTTTTGATTATTGATGTTTCTAGTTAAAACAAATTCCTCGATACAGTTTCTCATCACAGTCTTTCCATTGTGAATACAATCCCCCAGTTATTCCTCATTCATTTACCCAGATCAATCAGACAATGACTGGGCAGAAGAAATAGAACAACTAAAAATAAAAAGACAGGGAAAACAAAACTAATGAAATCTAACATTTTGCCCCAGATAGGAAGATATTTTACACTTCAGAGCTTTGCTGTAGCTGCTGCCTTTAGATGAAAAGTATTGAATATAGAAATGACAGTGTAAAGCCCAGAAGAATAAATCTAATCTGGAGCAGATGAATCTGTATCCATCATTCCCCTCTCTTCTGCTGTAAATGTTAGTGAGTTTTTGCATACACCTCTGGTAAAGCCTGCTGTGGCTCAAATCTTCCATGTCCTCATGCTCCCTGGAGATGACCACTCTTAACCTTTCTCCATGGTATTCCTTATTCTCTGTGATATTCCTCATGAGGAATCTGATAAACTGAACGTGCCAGCCAAGGAGTGGTGCCAGCTCAATCAATAGCAGCAATGAGAGATGTCCTCAGCTTTAAATGAGCAGGAAGAGCACAGAGATAGTGACTTCTCTCCAGTGAGATTATTGGGGCTGTTTATGAATGGTCCAAACAAAGAAGCACTGCAAAATACAGGGAATTGTCAATTATTGTCTGATTGCAATTCATTGTGGGCTTTTATCTGCTGTGAGGGTTTGTTATCGCTGTGTATGCTCACCATCCCCCCACCTCTGTCTTTCCCTGGGCAAAGAGCAGAAATACAGTGGAATTCAATAACTTGTGCTTGTGGGTTTGACTTTTTCTCCCCACTCTGTAATTTCCTGCTTTGAAAGGGATCTTGCAAGTCCAAATCTAGTTTTCAGGCTACTGTGTCCTATCATCTCTTTCTTAAATAAACCAAACACTGTGTTAACACTGGCTTAGGTTTCCCAGCTCCCACTGATCTTATGAGAGGCTGTTGCAGCACTTCATACTTCAGCGCTTAGGACAGAAATTGGATGGCTTCTGAACTCATTTGTGGATACTTTATGCCCTTTTCTTGGTATTTGAGTATCACCCCTTGGCTGGGAGCCTTCCTGTGCCCCCAGCACTCCCTTCTGGAGTATTTCTCGGCTGTGTCCCTGTTATCTGTCTGTGCACTGCAGTAGGAGCAAAGTGGGGACCGTGTCTGCAGGTTTGTTTGGCCTCACTGTAGCTGTTCCCCAGGGCTGTCTGCCTGCAGGCAGTACCATGCCTCCATTACATGTCTTTTGGGTTAGCTTAAGGGCTGGGCTGAGTTTAATTTGGATGCAGGTTGCGAGCCCTCGGGTGCTTGGCAGTAAGGATGAGTGTGGTCAGTGAGGAGATTTGCTTTGAAACTCCCCGCCTAAGCCAAGGGAAATGGCAGTGTGGATGTGCCTAGGGCACCCTTCATCTCCAAGTCAAGTTCTTGGTCTTTCTTTCCAGATTATCCTTGTGGCTATTCATGGCACTTGGTTTGAAAATTAGGAATTTTCAGAGAGGACCAGGCTGAAATGTCGTGTGCAGTTCTGGGTGGAAAAGACTGGGAAATTGTCCCATATTCACTGCAGTAGTGCAATAAATCATTAGCTAGTAGGGGACATCAAGAGATGGAAACCATTTCTTTCTTTTTCTCTTTACTTTGTACATTTTGTATTTTGTACAAATAGTACTGTGTATTTAACATAAAAATACTGAATTGCCCCAAGGATCAGTTTAAAGGATTCACTTAATCTTTTTTAAAATCCAAAATATGAGAGGTAAGGGAAAGAAACCAACTTTATGCATTGAGGATTTGGGATTTTCATTTTCTTTAAGGTCAGCTGGTGACTTGGTTCCTTATGCTGCTGCTGGTTTTTTAATAAGTTTCTATCTGTGGCAGAAGCTTTTGAGAAAAGCTGAATGCATTAAAGCCAGTTGATAAACGAGATGGTTTTACTTGAATGTCAGGGTATTAACCAAGACAAATTTGAGGGGAGATGCACAACACTGAGCTGGTGAAATCATCCTAAAACCTGATGTTGGCTCTGATAAAGGTTCATGTCTCCAGGTTGGGCTCTTTTTGCTTCCAAGCAGGGAAAATAAAATATGGGTTTTGGGCTGGACTTTAATTTCAGTGTTGTTTGGATGAATTTTGATACTGTTTTGCACTGTGGTTGGAAAAGGTTTATCTGGGGTAACTGGGTCTTTCTCTCTTCCTTTTAGTGCCAGAAAGCAGTGCTGGCATTATTCCCAAGACCATTGAAGTGTCCCTCTACAAGGAAGGCAACAGCTTTGGCTTTGTGCTGAGAGGTTAGTAGCTTCTCCAGTGAAAAGCAGAAGCAGAGGTGGAAAGTGGGAAAAGTAAGAAGGTGAATGACAAAAACCTCAGCTAAGCAGTCAAAGCATGTCCTGGAGAGGATCCCCTGCTGCCTCTAAGGACTGCTGGCTGTCTAATCTAGGGCAGTGATTTTGCTGGCAGGCTGTGTCAGCTGTTGTGTGATAAATGTCTCTTTCTCAGTGCTCTCACTCAGACTTTCAAACCTCTGGTGACTTATGGCTTTCCTGCTTTGATTACAGGGGGAGCCCATGAAGACTGGCACAAGTCCAGGCCACTGGTGCTCACCTATGTGAGGCCAGGTGGCCCTGCAGACAGGTACTGCTCCTTCACATCTGCCTTCACAGGACACACAGCAGCTGTCCCCTGAATGTGTCCCCTTCCTGTCCTCCTGCTGATGCCCCCCTGAGGGTTCTCATGCTGGTGGTGTGCAGTGCCAGCACTGTTGTGGCGCCTGTGCTGTGTGGGGAGGTGGGCATGGCGCTCCCAGGCTGGCACAGTGCAGATGTTGGAGTTAAAGGCAGAAATTGCTCCTGCAGAGGCAGCCCCTTCATTGGCCCTGTGCAGCTGAATTGCTGATGCTGTGTTGGAAAGCAGGAGCCAGTCTATCTACACTTGTGCTCATGATTTAATATGATGGGCCTGGTACTATAAATAACCCAGACTACTGTCCAAGGAGTGTTCTTCCATCCTATAGGATGAGAGTTATTGACTTTCTAATATGTCTGTGTAGGTATATACACACACACACACATATGTGTACACACACAAATAAAATATGTTCATATATTTACATATAGATAATAGAGATATACAGCAAATTTATATATAGAAATATTTATATAAAGATATATATATTATTTATCTAAATATAAACAAATATATATACATAAAGAAGGGAATAAAGAAGGGAATATGTATATAAAGAAGTGAATATGTATATATGAAGAAAGGAATTTATGTATAAATATACATAAAGAAGGGAATTGCTTTTGGCTTCTTTCAGGGAAGGGTCCTTGAAAATTGGGGACAGGCTGCTGAGTGTGGATGGGATTCCTCTGCACAGCATGACCCATGCTGATGCCCTCAACATCCTGCGGCAGTGCAGCCAGGAGGCACTTTTCCAGATCGAGTATGATGTGACCATCATGGGTAAGGACAAGATGGTTGTGATGGGATTTTTTTCTCTGACTGCCTGGAAAGTATGTGAGACTAGAGACAGTAATTGGGATACTCAGTTTCAGTGGAAAAATTGCTGAGCAATGTGCTGCCAGCATGGATGTAGGGGGTAAAGTTCAACGCTGGCTTCGTTAAATGCATTTGAAATGCCCTTCTGCAGTGATGTGTCTTGATAGGAATGATGAGTGGCTTTAGAGGAGAGGGCAAAAGGGGATTTTCTAATGTAGGCAGGGAGGGCACAGGAGAAGTCAGAGCTAAAGGGGGCTGGAGTGCTCTGCCAGCACTGCAAATAGCACTGTTAAATGTGACCAGAGGAGTTAGCTGCATGCAGGCAGACTTGCTGTGGCCTTGAGTCTGAATTTTGACCCTGCTTAATTCTGGAGCTTCCTTTTTTAAGAAATGTTATTTCAGATCTTCTTCTGAAATAAATGAGGGGTGATCAAATGCTTGACCCCAAATAAGACAGAATTTACTGGAGGGTAGAGGATGAGTATTTCTAAAGAGCATTTTACACAGTTTGAGGGTTTGGTGGGTTGTTTTGGTTTTTTTTTTTTTGTTTGTTTTGTTTTGTTTTTTCTTTCTTTCGTTTTGGTTTTTTAATTTGATTTTAAGTTTCAAGCCCTGGGAAAGGGTTTATTATTAGCTACTGTAAAGTCATTTTGAACTGGCTTTGCGACACACAACTGTTACTGTAGGGAGCGTTGTTAATGAGTTTAGGGTTACCACAGAATTTGAAGCTGTGTTGGTTCTGGAAGCTTGTTAAGCTGTGTAGTAGGTTGTGTTGTTTCATATCCATCTCCAGAGGGGTTTCTGCCTCCCTGGAGCCATGAGCTTAAAACCTGACTTGGAGCAAAAATAGCCATGAAGGTGATTTGGTGTCTAGGTGTTTCTTCTTGGCTAACTCTCTCCAAAACTGTGAGGGTTGAGTGAACTTGGAGGGACAGCAGGGTTTTATGCAGTAGCTCTCCATCTTGTGTTGCTTATCTGTGATCAGAACTAGATACTTCCCAAAAATGTTAAACTTGCCCCTTTCTTAGATAATTTTTGCTTAGAGAGTGCTCTCTGCAACCCTGTAAAGGAATATATTTGTCCTGCTTTCTTTTAAGGCAAGGTGATACAGAACTTGTTGCTTACAACAATCTCTGCAGACAGTTTTGCCAGGCAGCAGCTAATAATTGCAGTGGGAGATGAGTACATCATGCCCAGTTCACAACTATTACAGCCTCTGGAAGAGGATGAGGGAAGAGAAGAGCTGGTGCTGAATGTGGTGTGGTGATATTTTCAGCCTAAAGGAAGGACTCTTAATTTCCATTTTGAAAACCTGATGAAGGGGCTGGGGACACCACAATGAAGTGGTGCTTGTCCTGTTCATCCTCAGGAAAATAGAGGTTTTTACATGGTGCTCACTCTGCTGCAGCTGTATGTGCTGGGGTGGTGTGGGCTGACCCTTGAGGAGGGAAAGTTGTTTTTCTGCATCTGTCCTTGGTGAGAGCCCAGGGTTGCTGTGGGGGAGTGTTGAATCATGGCATTCCCCAGCTGTCTCTGTGGTTTTCCAGCCAAAATTGAGCACTGGGGATGATGTGCATGGGGCCAGCCCTTCTCTTGGTGTGAGGGATGTGGCAGCTGCCTGCCATTGCCATGAACATCCCCCTGCCTGCAGGGATTTCACCAGAGAGGCCAGTGTGAGATGGGACCATGGCAGGCTTTTTGTCAGGTTGGCTAAGATTTCTCAAGGCCACTGAAGGAATTAAAATAATCTGCTATTTCCATTTTAAATGAGTGCCAACTGCCCATGGACCCTCCAGGGGCATTGGGAAAATCTCTGCCTTTTGCTGATGCCAGATGATCTTTGCAATGAACAGATTCTTTCCCATGGCTGCACTTTATCTTATGGGCCTTTTGTAAAACAGGGGAGAATGCAAAAAAAAAAAAAAAATCACCTCAAGTAAACTGACCAGCCAGAAAATGGTTTTTGAGTAGTTACTTTGTAAATAATCTGTGTGTGCCAAGGATCCGGGCTGCAAGCCTTTAGGCTTGACTCATGAAAGAGGGAAGGTTGCTGTCAGAGATGATGGATGAGCAAAGCAGTTTGCTGTGTCCTTTTCCTCCTCTCCCTTCCCCTGGCTGCCCCTCCACCCATTCAGTTTTAGGCTGGAGTTTTTTTAACCTGTGGAGCTCTCCTGCTGGTGGAGTGGAGGGCTGGTAGTGTCCCACAGGTGGGTGACTTGTCAATGACTGCTGAGCAGTGGCAGGGGCTAGAGCCTGAGGAGGGGCCCAGGAGTCAAATGCCTCCATGAGCCTGTAAAGGTGAAGGGGAAAAGAGCTGGTGGGCTGTGTCAGGAAGGGGGTAGCTCCTAGCTCCCCAGTTTGGTTTTTCTAGGAGGTTTGGTTTATTTTGTTTGCATTTGCAAGGGATGTCCCTTTCCCTTTCCTTCCCCCTTCCCCTTCCCGCTTTTCCCTCTCCCATTTCCTCTTCCTCCTTTTCCTTCTTCTCATTTTCCCTTTTCTTTTCCATTTCCCTTCTCATTTTCTGTTCCCTCCTCTCTCCCAAAGTGCATTACAGCAGGAAAAATCAATCCCTACCATTACACTTGGCTTGTTCCCCAAGCAATTGCACTTTCCAGGCTGGTTACAAGAGGCATTCCTCCTTAGAGAGGTGAGCAAAGCCAAGTGAGGCTCAGAAACCTAGTGCAAGAATGAAACCCCCCACAGTACTTCCTTAAAAAGAAGCTGCTGAGAGAAAGATCATATAGAAAACACCTGCCAGCCCCCTGTTTTGAGTGGTGGGGTGATCACCTTTCCCATATATTCAGCACTGGGGTGAGTGAGAACCTGGAGCAGGCTCTGTTCCCCTTGTGTCCATCACAATATTACTGAGTACCCTGCCAGTGTATGGGTGTGAGCAGGTGTTGCACAGCCCTTTGTGTCCTCCTGGGAGGCTGTAGCTGTGCATGATGGTGCAGAAACACCTCCTGGTGCCAGTGTAACAATGCCAATTGACTCCTTACAGTAAAGTTATTGCATGGCCTGCTCTGTCCCTTCCATGTTTCTTTTAAAATTAGCTCGAGTGTAATAGCTCCATGTTAATCACACCTCACAAATATTGCTGGATTGCTGACTCCTGACCTTTGATTTGAGGCAAATCTTCTCCTAGAATAATTAATAGAGGCTTGGCTGGTATTTCCTCAATAAATGCCTCTATAAAATGGATTTGGACCAATACTTGTCTGTGATGGAGATGAGAATTAAAAAGGACAGTGAGGTGCCCTCTGCTGTGTGTGGTAGGAGGAGTGACCATGGGCTGGAGGTGGGACTGTGGTTTCCTACAGCCTCACTAATAACCCTGGTCCTGAGGTCCTGAGGCTCTTTCTTCTCACCATCATGCTGAGACCTCCTTGGGAAGCACCTGGCAAAGCTGAGCAGCTTTGACACTGGGTAAACTGGAGAGGAGGAGGTGTTTTCCTTGCAAAGAAAGGTCTGATGGTCCAGCAGGACCTTTTTATTTTCCTTATCTTCTTCCCTTCAGATGGAGGGATATAAATCCATGTCCTTCTTCAGAGGACATCTGCTGGACATACGCAAAAAACTGGCTGCAAAACTGACATATACCTGGTGTTTGCAGTTGGAAGAGATCCTCAGTCTCTTGGTGCTTCCTTTGCTAACAAACACTTAAGTGCACCTTCTGCAGCTTTAGCTGGGTGCTTTGTGTATCTTTTGATTAAACTGGGACTGTGATTTTTACCAGACTTGCTGATCTCCCCAGTGGTCCTTTTCATCAGAGAATAAACAGTGTTTTATGCGAAGCCTGCATAACCTTTAACGTGGCTCATTCCTTCTGCTTCCTCCCCTGTGAAAAATGGCGCTGTGAGTAGACCGGAGCCTGAGCATCCCTTGGCTGATCCCCAAGGGGAATTTCCAAGGTAAATTTCTATCTCCAGAGACTCAGTATCTTCAACAAATGTGAGAAAAGACCTTGCTGCAGCTTTGCTTCCCAGATCTGCATTAAAGTTCCCATTTATCAGAGAGCAAGAATGAGCCATGCATCAGGTTTGGAGCCAAGTAGCATCAGCATTTTTAGTGGAACGTATCTTTGGAAGGAAAAGCATTACTATGAATAATTAAGGGTTGAGGAGGCATCAGGTGCTCAGAGGGCTATGCAGGCCTTTCCTTTGAAGTGATGGCTGGGTCTTCATGAGTGCTTTCATGTGGGCTGTCACCTACACATGAGGGATGCTGGTTATTGGATGTTGGATGGTGATAATACATTTGTGAATCCCACCTCTTTGTGATGGCTTTAGGTAATCTGGAAGCAAATGTGTGTAACAGAGCTGGAGGGAATTTCTGTCTAATCAGCCAGAAACACAGGCTTTCTTTGTCCTCCCCCTTCCTCAGAAGAGATGGATAGGTTTGGCGGAGGCTTATGCTAACAGGTGCAATTTCGTAGGAGTTTCATAGTCTCACTTACAGCATCTATTAAGCTTGTTGCAGAGATGCATCTTTTAAAAATGAGTTGCCCCTGTATTGTCTGAAGGGAGAGGAGGCTGTTGTGAGTAGGGGGTTAGCAGTGCTGTGTCTGCTCCCACTGTCACACTGGAGGAGCTCAAACAAGCAGTTGAGGTGGTATTTTGAAGCTGATGCAGTAGCACAGAGAAGTTGGTTGGCTTGTCATCAGCCATGAAACTTCTGAGTACTTCAGATAGTGGGATCCTATATTCTTATGCCTTTTCATTTTAGTTTGTTTGGGAAAAAGCCAATAACAATGATGTCCTTATGATCTTCCTTTTTTTGTGCTGGTAATACCATTGATGTGACTGTTGCAGAACCTTTGAGCAATCGATTCCTCAATATTGCTATTTAATCCAAAGTAAAAAGAGAGTTCTTTCCATGAGTGAGTTGTTGTAATACTCTTCATTATCATGTAGATTTTGTGCAGAGACAATTTTTTTTCTTGAGTGTTCTTGTTTGTTAACTCACCATGTGACATGGAACATAGATGTCCAAGCTAAAGATTTGCTGCTTCACATGGCAAGTCAGCACTGTTGGCCAACCCCTGCATTTAGAGATGGAAAAGGCTGGATGAGAAGTGTCTTCAGGTACTCTCTTGTTTTTCAGATACTGTAGCAAATGCTTCTGGTCCTTTACTAGTTGAAATAGCAAAGACCCCAGGGTCCACGCTGGGGATCACGCTGACCACAGCCATGCACCGGAACAAGCAGGTCATTGTCATCGACAAGATCAAGCCAGCCAGCGTGGTGGACAGGTACAGATCTGAACAGGCTGTTCCTAGCTCTGCTTGTCCTTTCCCTGCTGCTTTTTTGTCTCCTTGTTAGTTATAAGCCATTCTTCTCAGTCTTGCCTTGAAATCCTCATGTCCACATGTTCTTAGCACTGTTTGTGCTAAAAATATCTGACATACCAGCAGTGGGCACTCCTCACCGGGAGTGCATGTAACTCAGTGCATGTGAAAGCTGAGCTTTAAAAACGTCAGCTCTGACTGTGCTGGAGCTGTGAAATGGCTAAAGCCTGTTATGGAAGCTTCTGTCTGGAGTCTTTTCCTGCTGGACAAGGCAAGAAACTCTTTGCATGGGGATGCACAGACAGGCTGCTGTGCAGCACTAGCTGTGTTCAGCTGTGTTGCTGAGCTGAACTCCTGGCTCCCAGGATGTAACTATACTGCTCGGCGAGCCCTTAGCCATCCAGACTGGCTATGAGGGACACTCTTACAAACTTAAAGGATTTTTTGCGAAGCCACCAGCAACACTGACACAAACATGAATGTATAGGTTTTGCACAGCCTGGTTTTTGGTAGTGGGAGGTGCCACAGGGATGGTTTCTGTGAGAAGCTGCTGGAAGCTTCCACCATGTCTGGCAAAGCCAATCCCTGATGGCTCTGAAGATGGACATGCTGCTGGCCAAAACTGGTCTAAGTAGAGATGGTGGTAACACCTCTGTGATAACATACTTAAGAAGAAAACCAAAAGGAAGTTTAGCACGCAGTGTTAATTCCGCTAGAGAAGAGGAGAAAGTGAGAACATGTGAGGGAAACAACATGGAGACACCTTGGGCAGTGGAGAAGGAGGGGCAGGAGGTGCTCCGGGTGCCAGAGCTAAGATTCCTCTGCAGGCTGTGGTGAGACCATGGTGAAGCAGCTGTGCCCCTACAGGGGATCCACAGGGATGCAGAGATCCACCCACAGCCCCTGGGGATCCATGGGGGATGCAGAGATCCACCCACAGCCCATGGGGATCCATGGGGGATGCAGAGCCCCACCCACAGCCCATGGGGATCCATGGGGGATGTGGAGATCCACTCACAGCCTATGGGGGAGCTGCCTATGCTGGAGTGAGTGGATGCCTGGAGGAGGCTGGGATCCAGTGGCAGACCCAGTGGAGAGAGAGGGCTCTGCTTCCAGGCTGGAGCAGCCTGTCCTTGGAGGACTGCACCCCATGGGAGGAGAGACCCATGCTGCAGCAGTCTGGGAGGGCTGTGTGCCCTTAGGGGGAATTCACATTGCAGCAAATGTGGTAGGACTGCTGCTGGTGAGATTGGAACCATGTTGGAGGAGTTCACTGAGAATTGTCTCTGTGGGAGGGACCCCACAGTCTCACAGGGGAAAAGCTCCTCTCCCTGTGCAGTGGAAGAAAACTTTGGGTGATGAACTGACCAAAACCTGCACCCCTGTCTTCCTGTGCTGTCAGTGGGAAGGAGGGAAGGATTAGGGGAAAAAAAGGCATTTTAAGGGCTTCCACTTCTCATTATTCTTTGATTTTGTTAGTAATAAAATCACATTGTGCCTTGAAGTTGAGCCTGTTTAGCCCTTGGAGTGTTTTTTCTCAGTCCTTTTCTTAACTCATGAACCCTTTGTTTAAGATTTTTTTTCTCTCCTCTGCCCAGCTGTGGAAGGAGAGGGCGAGTGAGTGGCTGTTGTGGGTGCCTGGCATTGGGCCAGTGTCAAACCATGACAGCCATCCTAGCTGGGTAATGCTTCAACCTGAGGTTTCAAATTGGAATTTGAAAAACTGGGATTTGAAAAAAGATTATATATGAAAAGAAATGAACAAGAATTTTAACACTAATTTGCAGTTGAATTTCGTGTGTGTTCTCCTTGCTGAAAGGACGTGGATTTTGGCTGTGTGTGTAATTACCTCTCCTGCTGTTCCCTTTGCAGGTGTGGTGCATTGCACGTTGGTGACCACATTCTCTCCATTGATGGCACAAGCACAGAGCACTGCTCCTTATTAGAGGCAACTCAGCTTTTAGCTGCCACTTCTGAAAATGTCAAGCTGGAGATATTACCTGTTCACCAAAGCAGGCTGCCTTTGAAGCCTCCAGAAACAGGTGTGTCTTCTGTGCCTACAGTGTTGGTCACCCTCAAAACTCACTTTAGGTCCCTACAAGGGGTTCTTGCTTTTGAGTGCTGGCAACAGATTCCAAAGAGGGACATCTGTAGAGGGGAAAAAATGATGTTTGGATGAAATGTATGTGATTAGATGATGTTCTTCAAGGATGTGAATAGGAAAAGAGGCAGCATCTGAACATCTGTGCTTGAATAGGGAAATTGGAGATGGGAATCCCAGGGTTTTGCAGTGCTGAGTACTGTGCAAGCCACTTCCTTAGTGCCTCAGATAAGAGACTTGATCGAGAGGGAGGAAAACTTGCTGCTGGCAAGTATATTTCCAAGCTCAGTTTTTATTTTCTGATTCCTTTGTAAGGAATTGTAAGGTAAGGCTTCGTAAAGGATGTGTTCTGTACCTGGACAGGGTCCTGATGAACTTCCAAAGCTGGAATGCAAATGTTCATCTTTCAGACCAGCCTGCTTGAGAGGCAGCTGTGTCTGGGCAGCCAGGGGCAGAGTGAACCCATCTGTAGCTGCTGGTTTCCACCACCCATACAAAAGAAATACCAAGGAAGTAAATTCTGGATCCAGTAGGATCAAGCCCAAAATGCCTATAGAATGTCATTAGGAATTCACCCTGGTGAACATTCTTGTTGCCCACTGTTAGTTACTCTCTCCACATGAGAAGCTGTCTCAGGCTCTCCTATAAATTTCGTTGTGACCATGGCCTCAGTATTAGTGTATTTGTTGCAACTCTTGCCTGCAGTTTTGTTACACTCTGTACTGGCAGTCTTGTAATTCAGGGGTTTTGGGTGTGACTGTTCAGTACCAGTCCCTTTTTCACCATTTTCAATCACTTGTCTCTCAGGGACATGCATTGTAATAATGATGGACAGTAGCCCTGGGCACATCTGCTCTTTCCACTCTCTTCTAGGGAGGTTTGGGGAAAAGAAGAAAATATCTTATGGCCTTCCTTAAACTGATACAGTGACACCTAAAACCATCTCCATGTCTAGAAATAAATTCCTTAAATGTCCAGTCCAAATTGTGCAGAATTGAAGCAGTTTAACAAAGTGAATGGATGACTTGACCGTTGTGCCCAAGAAAAAATGGAAAACTATAATCTTTTTGCAATGGTTGTTAAAATGAAGTATTCTCCTCCTTCCATTAGTGCCCTGCTCCTAATTTTCTTGAGAATATGTGCATTGAGCAGCTGCTCAGGAGAAGGAGGCTCTGTGGAAGGACAGCTTGGTGTGATCAGAGCCTGTTTACCCAAACCCCATACACAGAGCAGTTTGCTGTGGCAGAAATACAGAACACAAACTTAGGACAACAATTGCAACACATGAGTATGAAAACTCAAGGATGTAACTTTTGATTAAACTCTTTAACACGTGAGGGATCATAGAAAAGGATGCTGTGCCAATTCCACAGGCTGCTCTTTCTGAGTTTAGCAAGCAGGGAGAGTGAGGAAACGTGGAGCCTGCAAAAACAAACTCTTGTAGTTGGCAAGAGAGTGGAGCTCAGGGAAAGAAACTGAGGAGAGGATATGATGCAGATCCATACCTGTTCAGCACTTGCATTACTGAGTCCTTTCAGCCTGTGAATGCATGGTGTTCATAATTATATTTTTTAAAGGAGTTTATTGTGTAATCATCTGGTTGGAGGAGACGGAGAGAGATCTGATGCTGGATCAGTTGCCATGCAAAAATATGGCCCCATGCTGAAGCATGGGATTTGTCAAACTGATTTGGCTTTTTCTGTGGTCTGGGGGCACTTGGAGAGTTTGTGGGAGGATTATGCCCTGCTCACAGGATCAATGGGGGCAGATGGTGCCCAGGAGCAGTGCTGGGATGGATGGGTTTCCTCAGGCAGGGATGATGTGTGAAAGGCTGGGGAAGGCTGTTGTAGGGTTTTTTTCACAGAATTGTCCAAAATGCCTCCTCTCCCTGAATTTGCTGACAGCTGTTTCAAAGGCACATTTTTTCTGTTGTCAATGTAAGCTAAGAATAAATACACAAATGGGAGAGTTTTAGTTATTATAAGTGGATTAAATTATTTTGTATATATGCCCATAAGCTCTGTCCCCTATGTTCAAAGTGTTTAATTTTATTAAGAACTTTTCTTTTTGTCTAGCTATAGCTATTTTGATTGTTGTTTTTAAAAGCTGCCTGGCTCAAAATTTACTTTTGAAAATACACAAAATAGAAACCCCAGAGCTGGAAGTGTATTTTTAAAAGCTTGATAGACTAAGTGCTAAACTCACTAAATGTTTAGCAAAGACTAAATATAATCACTGTATTGTCTGGAAAATCTGACCTAAATGATTTAATGCCTGTGATACACACACAGAAAATGGATTTCTGCTGTTCAAGGCACTAGCAGATGACCTTTAGAGGAGATCTCTGGGTGGGCTCAGTAAAGAAAATAAGTCCCTCTCTCAGGTTTGCATCCTTAGAAGGTTCTGGTAGTGCCAGTGCTGGTGGCATTTCTGCCTGGTCAGAGGACTCAGAGGCAGGAGGAGATGTCATCCTTCATGGGAAGGTGGTGGCATTTCAGTGCAAGTGGCTGTGATATGAAGAACCCTGGGATAATGTGTGGCTGCTGTGATGCTCTGCTGTGGGATGCTCTCCATGCTTAGCTGAAAAAAAAGTTTGAAATCTTGCTTGTTAACCAGAAATTCCTCTTGGAGGAAAACAGATTAAGGCAGCATGGTGCAGAGATTTGGAACAGAGCACCTGGTGTTGGACAAGGAAAACCAAACTGACCCTGGGCTGCCCAGGGGGAAAAAGAGCATCAGTGAGAACAGACAAGGAACCTGTGCCTGGGCACAGTTTGAGGCACTTCAGAACAGACTTGTGGCTTTGTGACTTGGTGTTGCAAAGCTGCAGTTCCTGGACAGGGGTTTCCAGATGATGGATGTCACACTGCAACAGATTCTGCCAGCATGGGCTGGGGTTAGGGTTGAAGTTAAAGCAGTGCTGCGCCCTTGAACAGGCTCTGCTATGTTGGTGCTATGCTTTCATTTGCTGTTTGCCTCAGCATTGGCATATTTCCTCTGCTGGTGACCTCCTTAATTTAAGCAGTGGTGTACAAACCCCCTTCTGTTGTGGTGAGCTGGAGGTGGCTCTCTGCTTCTCCTTTCATCCATATTGCATTCCTGTGCAAGAGTAGCCACTAAACAAGCAAATGCTGAAGCCAAGGAAAGTGCTCACAGCACGTGGGGAAGGCATTGAGCCTTGTCACAGGGAGGGCAGCTCTGGAGCAAGGTGGGAAACAGCACAAGGAGGCTTCCCTGGTGCTCTCAGAGAGTGCTGATGGCCTCTGCAGGAATCTCCTGGCTGGATGGAGCTTCTGCACGTCACACAACAGACTGCAAATGGTAATGACATGTGTGCGCTGCCAGCACGGCTGAGTCAGGCTGGTGGCACTGGATGCAGAGTTTATTGTGGGAAAGGGGTGGATTTCTGCCACTTTGCATCGAGTGTCATGAGGTGACATGGGGTTGCAGTTTTGCTGCTGAGGGTTGACATGCTGTGGTTGAGTCCTGACTTATTCAGAGTCAGTATAAAGCTCTTTTCTCCAATCTCCTGGCTTATGGTTCTTACCTTTTCTTTCTCTCATTTCTCCTTCCTGCCTGTGGCAATTTCTGCTCCCCTGGATGCCATCAGTCAAGGTCCAGAAGAGTGACCACCATCACTGTTGGGACCCCTGTGTCAACTATTGTCACACCCACCACCCTGGGCACTGCAAGACACCCACTTGGACCCAGACATCTGGACAGGATTACTGCAAATGTAACCTCAGTGCATGGCATTGCCCTCATCCTGCCTGTGTTTGTTCTTGTTGTGACCCTCCATTTCCTTAATATTCAGATACATAGTGTGGCTCGTCACTTGTTTCCTCCTCAGTCATCTAGTTCTGCTTCCACAGCCCAGTGCTGAGGTACAAAGTCAGTATCTGCAGCCCAGCACACACAGATCTGGTAACTGGGACAAGAGTGGTGTGCTGGGCAGACCCATGCACCCATCCTGTAACCCCACGTTCCCATGGTTTCATACAGCAAAAATGAGTTTCTGTGGGACAGGGAAGGATGTCTCTGGTGTTGTATAGGAATGTGATACAGCTCATTCAGCTCAGCCTTAGTGCCATACAGCTTGTTAACAGCAGGATTATGGCAACTTCAAAATCTGTAGATGCACTTCTTGTCAGGAGTGGGCTCTGTGCTGCCCCAGGTTTCCTGTCTTGTGGCAGTAAGATAGAGAAGAGGACACATTGCACTGTGTCCAAACATTGGAAGCAAACATTCCTTGAGTCTTGTGCCCTGGAGCTGGAAAGGAGGGGCTGCTCCAAACCCATGAGGTGTTTGGTGACACTGTTAGTGAGAGAACCACTGCTGCAGCCCCCTGTGCACGTCCCTAACGCGCTCTGTGTGTCCCCAGCTCTGGTGGCTGCCAACTTCTCGTCTCCCACCATGAACGCGCAGGGATTCCCGTGCCAGAACTCCAACACGCTACCTCGCAGCTCCCACCCCATGAGCCCCCGCACCACCATGCTGAGGAGGAGGCAGAAGAAGAAGGAGCACAAGAGCTCATGTAAGAGCAGTCCTGGGCCAGGCTGGGTTGGAGGGGGCATGCATGCTTGCCTTGCCATCCTTGTCAATGGTTAGCCGGGGTAGAGCCGCTCATTTCAGCACTGTCAGTGCCTCCCTCATCCTTGGTCACTGTCCCCACCACCACCAGACCAAGGTCTGGACCCAGGCTGTTATGCTGACCATGGCTGCCCTGACCTTCTGCCTCTCTCCTCCTCTCAGTGTCGCTGGCCTCCAGCACGGTGGGTCCTGGCGGACAGATAGTCCACACGGAGACGACAGAGGTGGTCCTTAGGGGAGACCCTCTGAATGGCTTTGGACTTCAGCTCCAGGGAGGCATCTTTGCTACGGAAACTCTGTCTTCCCCACCTCTCGTCCGTTTTATTGAGCCTGACAGCCCGGCAGAGAGGTTAGAGACCTTGCCCTTGGATGCTGATGGTGCTGCTACTGAACATTTCATGGTTTGGTTTGTTTTCTCTCCTCAGAGGCTCATTTAGATATTTACTATCATCCTTGTAATATCTCCCATTCTTCACTGGGCATGGTTTACTGTCACTGCCATTTCTGCACTCGTCGGCTGACCGCGGCCTCCCTCGCACCCCAGGTGAACGTCTTGGCACCAGGCTGCGGCTGGTCTGGGAGGAGGAGGAAGGGAGTGTGTGTTTGTGTGAGAGTGCCATTCCCATTCCCTTTCTTTTTTTTTTTTAATTCCTCTTTGAAAGATAAATCTTTTGTATAGGTGCAAGAAGGGGAAAGGTCTAAATAAGTGGCCCCTGCAAAATGTTTTCTGACTGATTTCATTGTAGCAGAGCCCAGCTGTATAAACTGGCCACAAAGACAAGGCTTTGAGCCACAGAGGTAGGGCTCTAGTTGAGGAGCAGGTAGGTGCTGCAGTTAATCCCTCCTGCTTTTGGCTGTGTAATGCTGGGAAAAGCGCAGAAGGGAGGAGCAGCATTAACTGCTCTCTATCACCCCAAGGACACTGGGAGCAGTGACTCCTCCAGTGGTGGAGCCTCAGCCCTAGAGTTCAGCTGCTCCCAGTGCTGGATTTAGAGTGCTGCTGGCTGGATTTAGAGTCTGCTTGAGTGTCTGTGCACTACAATCTAGGTGTCTTCTGGTAGGGCTTTTGTTACTAAACAGATCAAGCCCTAGCATGGCGTGATCTCTTGAGGGTTTAAAGGAGAGCTGATTTCTTTAGGCTGAACTTAATGTCCCTGTGCTCATTTCTCTTCCAACCTTTGATTACTACTACGGTCTGTCCTCCCTAAGGGTGCCAAAGGTGCAGCAATGTGGCAGTACTCAGTGTCTCCTGCAGAACCTTTCTTGGAGAAGTCTCTGATGGCCCCATCAGTATGTGCTGAAGGTTTGGTGCCTCCAAGCCAGCCCAGAAAAACAGCACATGGGGGAGTTGTAGAATCATATGGCAGGGAAAGAGTCTGCAAAATAAAATGAAAGTGTTGTGCAGACCAGTCTCTGTGTTGTAGCTTCTCTGGTCAGCCAATGCAGAGGCAAGGTGGAACAGGAGTACCTGGTGCTTGTGTCTGTGGGAGGACAGTGACAAGGGGCTGGCGCAGGAAAAAGAGCTGTCTTGATGCATGTTAAGAGAGATTTTAAAAGCCTGCTATGCCTTTTGTTTGTTTGATTGTTTCCAAACAGGGTTTAAAAATTAAGGTGATGGTTTTCTGGGTTTTTTATCTTCTATTGTGGGTGAACTTGGTTCATGTTGCGAAGCACCAAATTCCTTTTATAAATCAGGCAGCAACAAAGCCTGCTGTCCCAGGAGACGAGGGAGATGTGCTGAAATCTGCCTGGCTTTGCTTTATCCTCTTGCCAAGCCTGGAGGAAAAGCAGTGAGTGGCGGGGCAGCCTTGCCTGGCTCTGACGTGTCACAGCCGCTGCTCACCCCGCGCTGCCCACCCAGCAGCATTCACGCTCCTCTGGCTGCTGCTTCCTGGAGACTGGGAGCAATCCTCTCTGCATTTGCAGCCTGGATTTGATTTGGGGATTAAATCTCTGCTGTGCATTTCATTCTTTCCGAAATCATACTGCTCTTCCTAGCTGGCAGGAAAATGCTGTCTTTCCTCCCCATCTTGAAGTGATAAGTGCACTGCGTTTGCAGTGAAGTGAAAAAGGCAGTTTTATGTTTTTATTTCATTTTTTGTTTCTTGCTGTTTTACAAAGCTCTTTGCTCCATCATTCAAGGTACGTTATTCCCTGCTCTTCAGAGGTTCTGCTGTAGCTGCAGCCCAAGACATGAGAGCCCTTTTCATCCCCTATAATGGGCTGGGCTCCCAGCTGAGGCTGTGCTGTGCTCTTTCTTGTGCTGCAGTTTTTGCTCTTTGCCAAAAAGGTGAGCTCTGGGGATATAGGGATCAGGTTTAGCACCCTGGATCTGACCTGGATGTTCACACACTCTGCAAAATCTGTGGATCTGAATGTGCTATTGTACAAGCACATGATCCTCACTGGCTTTGTCCATCTGGATTGTTGTGGAGGAGCTGCCTCTGGGGTGCCCAGCAAGTGTGAGTACTACCAGGGAGGTGCATGACATCACCCTCTTTTCAGGGATGTCGAGCTGCCTCACGTTTATTGTCTGCTTTGTGCTAGCTTGTGCCAAGAGGTTTGATGCAAAAAATTCACACCTGCCTGATTTGTGATTTGTTTTACTGCAAATAGCCTCTAATAGACTTTCCTCCCAACCTGTTGTTTTGTTTCCAGGGTGCATGATTAAGCCTTTGGGTTCTGAATGAGACAGTGATTCAGCCCCTGTTATCAGCAGGGAGGGTAGAAGGGGAAGAAGCCTGACATCCCCTCTTGGCTGCCTTGAAGCACACAGCTTTTGTGTCCTTCCTCCTCCAGCTGTCATTGGCAGCAGAGGGAGAGTATCTGACTTCTCCATCCTGGTATCCAAAATCAATACTTCCTGCTGAGCTACATGTTTTGTAGCTCTGCTCATCACAGTTGTTTGATCATTGTGTTTCTGCCTTTCGGGTATGAATAGTTTGCAAAAGTGAAGTTTAGCAGCTGGCTGAAGCTGTCAGCAGAGCTTTGATCCATTGGGGGCTGAGACCCACCTCCCAGTGTGCAGGCACAGATGTGCACACACACAGAGATGTGCATGTCTGACCTGTGCAGGCTGGCTCAGGGGCATGGAAGGGCACAAGGGATGAGTTTCTGCATCCAGCAGGATGGCCATGGTCACAGCTGCTCCCCCCACTGCTGAGTGACCACACAGACATGGATGATGCTGAGTGAGCTCTTCAGTGTAGATCTTGCCCAAGGCTTGAATATGTGCTGCTCTGTATCAAACAAGACACCTCCGCTGCTCTGTTGCTGTCTTTAAGCCCAAGGAATGAGTCATGGTAAAATGCAAATCTGTTCTACCCCAGGGAGATATTCCCATCATGGACTCTAGCACATCCATAGTGCTGTCTTTCACTCCAGGAGATGCCTGTACTCCTTTCTGATTTTAAGACATGTCTGCTCCCACAGTCTGAAAGCACTTTTTAGGTGCTGATGTTAGGCTGAACATCTCTGAGACAAATGCCTTCTCTTTGGAAAAACTGTCTGAAGATTCTTGTAGGATCCCATGGCAGAGCAAAGGAGAGCTCTGCAAGACCCTTGGCTCCTCAAGTTCCACTCCCAATGCAAGAACTCGTAACAACTGGACATGGATGTCTCTGGAATGGTTCTGATGGGTTAACAAGAGATGTCAGGCCTCCTTGTACTTGGCAGAGGAAGCCAGAAGGTTGTGGTATCACACCACCAACTTTTACAAACCTGCAAGACCAGGGCTTAAACAACTGTGATTAACTGAGCCTAATAATAAAAGAAATAAAATACCTCTGACCTAGCAGAGCTATTAGTTGTAAAAGACTCAGGCAAATGCACCTTGAGTGAAAAACCATGAGAAATGGCTGTTTTGGGAGAAGGCAGCTCTGGTGGGAAAGCTGGCAAATGTTTGCAAATGATGCAGTGTAAAAGTATCCTATGAAATCCCAACCCCTGTGCCTGAAAGGGTGATGCTAAAGTGGATTGTGTCCCTGTGTGAACTCTAGATGACAGTGATGTCTGAGTGATGCAGCTGTTGATCCCTCCTGTGCAAAAGGTGCACTGCCAGGATAGCAAGAGACCTCTTAGTGACAGAGGAGTCATCTCTGTTCTACTCGGTGCCATCTTCATTTTTATAAGCTGATATTTCTATGTGGCTGCATAGCCACAAGTCCAGTAAATGACTGTAATTAAATTTGATGTGATTTATTCACACGGGTGGGTTCATTTATACATCGTGGAGTTGTCTGTCCTAATCCAAGAATTCTTGAACAAACAGCTCTGAATTTGCATCTCATAATGTAGCCAGCATTTTTCCATGGACAGCATGAACTAAGGCAGAAGTGTGAATATACCTTCCTACCAGTAAAACAACCTCCCTGGGCTCTCTCCAAACTTGTTCATGTCTCAGCTTTTGATGGGCCACTGGCACAAGCTCTTGTGCTTGTTCATTTTTCTTGAATTCAGATGTGTGTACTTTTTCTTGATACCTCGGCCTTTCATACACATCCTGTTGTTTGGATGTGAATAACACAGCCAAGTGTCTGCTGCCTTTGATGCCTTTGTGTGCCTGGAAGCTGTGGTGCTGTGTTTTCTTACAACTGAATTGGGTGTGTGTGATGAAGAGTGACTGGAAGGTTTAGTAAGAAACAAGCTGTCTTCTGTGAGGTATCTGTGAAAGAAAGGGGAAGACAAAGATGGGTTTGATCATTAAACAGGAAGGGAATAAAGATTCTCTGGAGAAGGCTTAAAACAGGATAACTAATTTCTTCTGGAGAATCTTTGTGGTAAAATAACTCCACATTTTGAGGGGAACCTTAGACTTGATGCCATAATCCTAAACCTCTTTTGGAGACCACTCTCCATTCTGTAGCTTATGTTAATGATTGAAGAGTGGTTTCCCAAGCTCTGATCTAGTAGACAATCAGGTGATAAGTGGGAAGTCTAAAAAGATGTAGTTAAAGTGAACAACTGATAGAGGAGAAGGAAGATGAGCAATTTCGCATGGTTGCAGGGAGCACTGCAGTCTTGTTTTTGTAGAGCCATGGGCCAGCCCAGGTGGGAGCTGAGATAATGTGGGAGATTACTTGGAGGATCATCTTGCTGGTGTTGCAGTATCTGTAAAAAAAAGGGAGTGTGGGTGGATGCTGAATGTAGGAATGTGTGAAAAACACCTTGCTTATAAATGCAGGGGGGTCCCAAGAGACAAACTGTGCTGTAGCAGTACATCTCCAACATAGCCTTGCCATCATGTTCTCCTTCCAATGTAAAAATCCTGCTGATCTCTGTTCCTGGAGAAGGTGGGTCTAAAGCAAGAGCCCCAAAGGGTCAGTTGTGGGTATGTTGTCAGGTCATCACACTGGAATAATATTGGCCTTTCAAGGCAGTTAAAAAGTATCACTGTGCATTTGGCTTCCAGAAATGCAATTAGAAGGGATAAATGGTTATCTAATTTGCTGAGACATTTCAGTGAGTGTATTGGATTGTAGCTTCAGTATTTGCCATGAACTAAGCAGGGGAATCTGTGCAATTTTCAATGCCATTAGTTTGTGATCCAGAGGGTGCAGGTGCTTGGGAAGAGCCGTTTGTGGTTAGATGGGGAAGGAAGTCGCATTCCCTCGTGTTTATCATTGTCATCTCTCAGCCATGGTGTTTACTTTCAGACAGGCAAGGGTTAATTATTCCCCCCTTGGTTGCTGCAAAAAATGTGACCAGAAATGGTTATTTAGGAGCAAAGTATGTTTGAACTTTAGAAACCAACAAAGGTTTGCCTCCTTGTGCGCTTCCAGGGACCCTGTGATGGGCACAGCAAAATGAGTTATTTTCTCTTTGGGGCCACCTCTGCAGAATATGTCAGTACTTTGTGTGTCTTGTAACAGATTTGCCTGACAAAAGTAACTCATGGCTGGTTATGGGGTTGTTTTCTTCCTCCTTCCCTCTTTTTCCTTGTCTCCCTGTTCCCTCTTTTCCCTCTGTGAACTGCAGGTGTGGACTGCTGCAAGTAGGAGACCGAGTCCTTTCCATCAACGGCATTGCGACGGAGGACGGCACCATGGAGGAGGCCAACCAGCTGCTGCGGGACGCGGCGCTCACCAACAAAGTGGTGCTGGAGATCGAGTTCGACGTCGCAGGTACCTTCCCAGAGGATCTGCTGCTCCTCTCTGCCCGTGGGACTCTGCCAGTGCCTTTGCTAACCCCCAGGAGGGAGCGTGTTCACCCAGCTTAGAGAGAAGAGTGAGAAACCCTGGGAGGACCTTCTCCATTTCTTGTTCTCTAACATGCACTGAGGTGGAGGCTTCCTCTGATCTTTTCATAAATGTTCTGTGCTCACTGCTTGGCTGAGATAAGCCTAGGGAGTAGATGAAGAGGACATACTTTAAATATTTGCTCATTAATAGGGATAATATTCATATTCATTTATGGCCTTGAAGCCAGGAGGGAGCCAAAGCTATAGGCTAGGGGTAAAGTGCAGTTTTGTATTAAAAAAGATTTTTTTTTTTCCATTTACATTGACAGAGCTGCTTCAGTTTTGAAATAAAGTGTGATGTGAGCACTTAACTTGATGTTCAGAGCATGTATTTTTAATGAGAATCCAAATTTCAACCTGAGGTCCACAGGGCCTCAGATAACCTTATTTGAACCAATAAAGCAGTGCTTTATGGGCTTGTTTTCTTGATTCCAAAGAAACCATCCATGCAACTGAAAATTCTCTTTTTTCTCCTTTTTTTTCTCTTTTGTTTGTTTTTTGCTTTATAGAGTCTGTCATACCCAGCAGCGGTACTTTCCACGTTAAATTGCCCAAGAAAAGAGGTGTAGAGCTTGGAATTACAATCAGCTGTAAGTATTGCTCAGACTTGCAGTAGCAGTTGCAAGAGCCTCTGCTTTCCACATAGGCATTTTAGAGGACTCAACAGAGAGATAAGATCATGTGGGGTTTCCGTGGCACTCTAGTGCTCGTGATTTATCCCAGAATGAATCAGATGTGTGGTTCCTGCCTCCATGAGCTGGCAGCTGCAGAGAAAAGCAGCTGCATGAAGGGCTGGCACAAAGGATGTGTCAACCGATCACCTGATCTGTGGTGCAGAATTATGTTATGCTATATGTAATATTATTTTTATTTCCATGACCACACTTGTATTATGTTCTTTTTAAAAAGAATTACCTGGGTCTGGTGGGACCCTTGCAAAAAGAGGTGGAGGGAGGAAAACAAGAGGTAAACCCCACAGCTTGAACGGTAGAGAGGGGAAACTGCCAAGAGGGGGAGCATGAAGAGGATGGTTGGTTTTAGAAACAGGGGAAGGCACTTTAAATTCCAGGGTTTGCCAGGAATTGTTTCATTTACAAGCTTAAGCCATGCAGAAGGAGAGCCATGTGCCAGGACTTGGTGTGCACTGAGAGAAGAGAACATAAACCTTTTTCCTTCTTTTCTCTCTTTTCTGCTTACTCTTAATTAATTATCTCTGTTTCCCTTCTGAACATAGTTTTTCATTTAAAGATCTTTGGGCCTCTTTGGAGAAGATGCTGTAGGGGGATGATCTAGGCAGATCCATCCCAAATTTCTGGCTAACCTGGGGTCTTGTTATGTCAGTGAATTTTTCCTGTATGGCAAACACACGCAGGTCTCGGATCACTCATCCCTCTCTCACTTCTGGGTAAAGTCAGTTGAATCATCTGAGGTTTGCCATACCCAGAGACTGCCACCACCTCTGATCTGAAGCAGAGCAGCTTGTGAGACTGCAATAATGGGATCTCTTGTCTGAGCCCTCAGGAGCATGGACCCAGCTGTGTCTGGGGAATGGAGTCACAAGGGACACTTGAAAACTGGGTTTCATTAAAAGAGAAGCTATGGTAATTACCTCTTGACATTTACAGCATTAGTTAGAGAGTTAATTGGAGGTGTTCTGGTCTAAGTGGGATGATTCTCAGGAGTGACTGGAACACTGACAGGATGATGCTTTTGCACCTAGTGATATTTCTTGTCCCTCTTCTCAGCTTCCCCTATTCGTGCCACAAGGACAATCCTGAGAAATAACAGCACACTATTTAACATTTGGCTTGGTAGCAGTTAATGTCTGAAGACATCAAAGTGCTTTCTGAAAGCAGCAGGCTGTCTATAATGACATTTCAGTGGTGGGGAGCAGTGCATGGTGCAGACTGTGCTGGGTTGCAACCTGCTGCCCAGCCACTGCCTTGACATTCCAGCCTCAGGGAGCAGCCCAGGATAATGGATCTGGTAGCAAAAGCTGGCTTGAGCAAGGCCCTATTAAGTTTCAAAGTTTAGTTTATGTCTGGGACTAGAGAGCAAAATGAACTTGGGAGCTGCTGGCAAGAACAGAAGTTTTTATTTGTGAAGTCTTATTTGAACGGGATCTGCTTCAGATGTGCATTTACACTTCAAACATATTTTTATGTTGGAAAGGTTTTAATTTCAAATCTGTTAAAGGAAGTGATTTCACACACTTTTTTGAAATCACTGCTAATAGAAAGGAACTGACCCCTGGGTTTTAAATAGATGCCCATTATTCAACTACAAAGCAGCTTTTTAACACTATAATTGATTTGATCTTTCTGATTGCTGAACATGTTTGTAGGACATTGTTTAAGTAATGCACATGCATAAACTTAAAATATATTGCAGTTGTTTCCTGAGTCAGAGCCAAAATTATACTGAAAAATGGAGAAAAAGACAGGCACCCAGAAAATGCGGCGGCAAGGATGAAATTCAAGCTTAATCCTAATTTTGTTTTCATATATTAGTCTATATAAACCTGTGTCTACATGATCCTTAGCAAATTAGATCATAATTTTTTCACTTTGCCTCTGACCAGGCCGATAAATATACCAGTTTCAGACATTAAAACCAAAGCAAGCAGCCTTATGTTAAGTACTTCCTGCAGAGACATGATGTGCATGCAGGAGTGTGATGCAAGCAGCAAAAGAAAAGAGGTAAAAATAACCCTTCTCTGTTTTGCTCAGTTCCTTTCCTCTCAGTTCTGCTGACTTGAGTGTTTGTGTAGATCTAGAAGCAGCTTTTACAGCTTTCCTTCTGATATGGAAAAGTGTATAACTACTTTTTTAAAGGGCTTGGTTTACTGGCCTCTTGCATTGGATTCCTGTTCCCTACTCTGTAAAACTGAAGCAGCTTGAGTAGATGAGAAGGTGAAGGGGTCAGAAGAAGATCCACTGCACTGTCATGGCCACAGAACTGGGTTTATTCATGAACTTTATAGTCTAGCTACACTGCAGATGTAAGATGAGTTGCTTTCAATGAGTTTTACCTCTTGGCTTCAGCTGGCTTCTCTGTAGTTAATTCCTCTGCCTAGGAAGGTTTGCCTCTGCCTTCTTAAATGGGCAGAAGGTGTTACGACCTCATCAGAGGAGCACTACAGGAATAAATGTGATCAAGTTCTTGCTGTGCTGTGGCTTTCAGAGCTAATTGGGAGATTAGGTAGGTAAAGGGTGGGGGGAGAGCAGGATTCTTGATGGATGAATTGGAAGAATTCATGTAATGGAGCTGGCTGTAGGAGGAGCCATAAATCTGCTGGAAATCCTTATAAAGGGGCTGGAAACCCAGGAGATTTGTGTATGAGGAGGGCAGATGCTGCTGGTTCTGGGATGAACATGCAGAGAGGGGCTGTACTTGTTCCTGGTGAGGGGCAGATGTTTGCTGAGGGCATTTAATCTTTCAGAGATCTCAAGGTTTTCCAGAAAGAGGAGGATTGGGCTGGATGAGTCTCCAGCTGTGGTCTGAGAGCATGGATGAGTTTCTTCCCTCTGCTCAAACACAGCGTGGCAAAGGGACGCAGCAAATCAAAATGCACGGTGGAAATACATGCATTTAGCACTATTTCCCTTTCCATTCCTCAAAGGATGAGTACAAAACCCAAGGGCTGAGCCTCTCACTGACAGTGCTTTGAACTCCTGAGGGATGTCTGTGCCCTCAAGCCTCATCTCAGTCTCCTCAATATGCTAAATGACATACAATGAAGCTGCCATGTGTGTGCTGCTCCATGCACTTTGTCCAGAGGTGAAGGGATACAATGCCAGTTAAACTCTCATTTTCTCTGAGAAAATACCAGTATCTCAGCCTCTGTCCCAGAGAGGAGGGCATTTGCTGGCTGAAGAGCAAAGCATGCTCCTTTCTGCTCCAAGAGCTCTGAAGCTTACCTGTTTGCAGCAACCTCTGGGGCTCAGAATTATGAGGATGCAAATACTGGTAAACTGGGAGTTTTGACACAGGGATGTGAAGATTTGACCCTTGTTAGCCTGAACAACCCATCTCCATTAGCAGAATGCTCTGATCTTGCTGGCTGCATCCAGTTCTAATGATGCAGTTGCACCTTTGAAGGTTTTCTCTAAATCTCTTATAAATTAAAGTCTCCAGCAGTGAGAAGCTAATAGTCATATATTCTCATACGTTCAATACCTCAGCTCTTAAAATAAGGTATAGATTTGTTATTCCCCTCTGCAAAATGATAGTTGATTACACAAAAGATTACCTTTCTTATTGAGAGTTTGGGATTTTTTTCCTGTCTCAAATATCCTCTCCAAGGGCTGGTTGTGACATTCACTGTAGGGTAGAGATGTGTTGGTGTTGCTGTTTAAAGAGATACTGAAATTGCCATTAATTTTAGATATGCATTAATGCTTTATATAGCTTGTTTATCAAATTACCTTTATATATCTTAACAAATCAATTCCTGTGCCCTTGGTGTGAAGCACTGCAGATAAGGAGGAGGCAGTATATCTGCTTGCAGGTGATAAAACCGGAATTTGGGTAGATAGATAACTTCGATTAAGTCGCTTAAGCAGTGTAATCACTGTCCTAGTGAGAAGATGGATCTCTGAGCCAAGCAAATCCAGTTTTGCTGGCTCTGTATCAGCCTGTGCCCTGCCACCAGCCCAGGCGAGCGTGTCTGCAGGCGGGGCAGGCTCAGCAGCCACCTGTCCTGCCCCCTCACTCACACTACAGCTGATTCACTCCAGTGCTTTTATCCTGGTGGGATGTCCTGATCTGGTTTTGCTACCTGGAGGTTGTGAAAGGAAAAGGATCTGTGATGAGGCAGATATCCTGCTGGAGACACTGATAATTTATGCACCTGCTGCTACACTTAATGAATGATAGAGGAAAAAGTTGGGTACTGAGGATCTGATTTTCACTGCTGCTCTTTGTAATCAATTCTGATTCACTTTTTTCCTCTTCTCATTCCTTAGCTATCCTGAGATTATTTGGTTTCTGACTTTGTTGTTTCCAATTCAAAAATGCTTCTTATTTAAATGCATTCTTATGGCATTATTACAATTTCTTTAATTACACATTGGCAGTGTTGCTTTGGCTTGGTCAGTAATGAAGGGCATTTTTAACAGGTTGATGCCTGTGAAATATGTGCTGGTCCTCCTTGGAGGGGAATAATTTACCAGTACAAGTCATTATGCATTCTATTAAAAACACAAACTGGACATGTGTTCCTGGCCTCGTCATCCATCACAGTGTAAACACTGGGTTAGCCACAGTCCCAGCAGAGAGACTGAAAGCAATTTATAAAAAGTAAATAACAGTATTGATCAATTCACCTTTTTATCACTGCCCTGTCACCACTGCCAAGCAGTGTTTTCATTTTGAGTTTCTTCCCCGCCACATGCTTCTACCTTTACCAGCTGCTGATTTATGGAGCCTTCTCTGGGCCACTGGAGCAGATTTAAACTATCCTTTGTACTGGTAAATCTACAAAAAATACAAATGGGTCTGAAAAACAGTCTGTTTCCACCTGCAGTGGCTTGCCCTGGCAGATGGAGGCCACAGCCAGGATGCCTGCTGAGAGTGAGCATGGGTTTCTGCACGCCAGCTCCTGCCTCCATCTCCTCCTTTGGCTTCCTTTGCTGCCATCTCCATTTCACACACAGGAGAGCAAAACCCAGAGGCAAGGCTGAGTGTCCAAACTGTGTCTTCCTGCAGCAGAGCTCCCAAGACAATGTCCTTTGAAGAGATATAGCCACATTAACAGCAGAAATGAATGGATAAGGAGGCTTTATTCATCTGTGCAAATGTCTTAATGCCAAAGACCACAGTCCTAATAATGATGTACTTTAGGTTGGTCCTGTTTTAATTGCAGGGAAATTGGAAATTGTCTATTCAAAATCTCACCAGGGATTCATGTATCTAATGGCTCTGACCTCTACTGAGCCACCCCTTCAGTGACATTGCATTTCTCTCACTGTCAGACAGGCAGCTGTTGCATGGATAAACATTGTCACCCTGTGTGAATGGCCCAGGATGGTTAAAAATGTGGGGCTCAGGGGTGCTCAGGGCAGCCTCATCCCAGCAGACAGGCAGGAAGCCCATCTGGACACTCTGCTGGGGTGCAAGGAAGGGCTTTGGGATGCCAAAGGTTAATTAATGGAGTCAGTAACTACAGGTTTTTAGAATGAACAACAAGCTTCTGTTCTGTGCTGTGAGATTTCATTATCTTAACCTTGTATCTTACACCTCTTGAGAGAACATGGTTATTCATTAAGTCTCTCTAACTTACCCTTCAGATTTGATGGTTTTATAAAGCCTTTGCATTTTACATTAAGAAATGATGTAATGTGGTGATCCCCCGTCCCTGGAAGTGTTCAAGGACAGGTTGGGTGGGGCTTTAAGTAACCTGGTCTAGTGGAAGGTGTCCCTGTTCCATGAGCAGAGCTAGATGATCTTTAAGGTCCCTTCCAATCCAAGTGTTTCTATAATGATTCTGTGATTAATATTTAGAATGTTTTATATTTATAAGGGCTGCCATTTATTAAAGTTTGAGTTTTCTGTTGGTAGGGACAGTTGTTGGTAGTATGCAGTTGTATATGGTTCTTCCATTTAACTCAGATCTCAAGAAAATCTGTTCTGAGAGCAAAACTTCTAAAAAAAACCTGCAAACAAAACCCAGAATGATTTTTCCTTAAAACTTGCTTTGTTCTCTAATGGATAAAGCACTTGGTTTGTTACCCTTGCATCTGTCATGGGAAGCTTGTGCTGTGTTCAGTGCTGACACCAACTGTGGAGCTTCAGAAGGACAAGGTCTTTTTCTCTGCTCAGGGACTGACTGTGTGCAGGATCCCCCCACGTGTCACAGGACTTGCAGGGCAGACGTTGAGATAAACATAAATCTGCAGAGCTTGAGGCATGTTGTTGTCTGTGCCTGCATGCTGGTTTTTATCTCCCCTCCCTCTTTGCTCTCTTGGTGTTCATGGTCTCTGGACATGTTGTTGAGCTGTGGCTTAGTCAGGTTAGAGATGGCCACCCCAGCCCACCACCAGGACAAGTTAGGATCCTCCCTAACCCCTTTCTGTCACACTGCCTCTGCTTTGAAACTAGTAAACAAACCTTGCAGTGAAAAGTATTTTTGCTAACCTGGATTGTTTTGACAGAACCAGGCTAGGGAGTGATTAAACATGCAGCAATGCCGCCTGACCCAGGGCTTAGGGTGTGCTCACAGGGTCTGCCCTCACTGCTGCTTGGACACCACTCTGTACACCTCTGTCAGCAGCAAATACATGTCCTATACTGAAAAGGAGAACAACAGTAATAGTTATCAGAGTGATACATCTCAATCCCTGTGCTGTTAGTCCATGGTGTGTGCCCTTCTCAGTCAATGTGGGGATGGATTTCTGCATTGTTTTTACCTGAACCCCACCCTTATTCCCACTGCTCAGCTTTGCCCAGTGTCTCCTGTCCTTAGGGCAGTCTGGTCCATGCTGTGGACTGTCGCTATAGGACACGAAAGAACACAAACACAACACCATTCTCAAGGTCAAGGAAAAAGGGAAGTTTTATTTCTGACTCCAATATTTATAGTTTTACAAAAGTGACAGCGGATTGGAGGGTGACAGTGACACCTCTCCAATGACACTGGTCAAACCAACAGTCTATCAACTCTCTCCTCCTCCATAAAGGAATGCAAAACAATGAGTTATTTACAGAAAGTGTGTGAGAAAGCTCACTACAAGAATGTCAACATCAGAAGGCTTAGAAAATCTTAAAAAACCAGGGTGACAGAGGACAGGCTGAATATAGGCACAAGCCCTCTGGGAATTTCCACAACATATCTTCCTCCCTTAGATCTGCAGACAGACCACAACATGAATGTCCAGTCCAAAACATGGGGAAGATAATTCCTCCAGGCTCAGTACCATTCAGCAGTCACATTGCTGTGACTATTATAAAATCAGTCACAGTCTGCTTTTTGCTGTCTGACCTCACTGTGGTTCTCAGCCCTGCCCACGACTGGGATTGGCTGTCTTTTTTCTCTCTTTAGTACAGAAGGTTTTGTTATTTCTGGGAGAGGATATCCTTAAAGGTGTTGGGTTAGACATATGTTTTTAAATCTCATAAATGAATATAAACAACAGAAAAATCTAGAGCAGAGAGGTTGGTAAACACTTACTATGTCTGACTTTCTGGGTGCTCTTTAACTGCTGTTCAGGCAGGTGGATCTCTGTGTGTTTGGTGCCACGTGCCTCACAGATATTTTAATCTCTGCCCTGCACCTGATATGTTCAAAGGCTGTGAGTTTCTTTCTTCCCACACAGTTTTTGTGAGAAGCTGAGAAGCTCTGTCAACTTTAAATGAGGCAATGCAATTCCCATAGCAAGGCAGGAGGGAAGGATGCAGGGTGGAATGGATGCTCTTTCTTGGTGTATGTTTGGCGTGTGCATGACAAGGAGGTCAGGAGGAGTTTGAGTCATAAATCTCTCTTGGGTATCTTGGGAGAGCAGCAGGTCTTGCAGGCAAGTCTGAAAATGTAAATGCTCCCAGAGATGCGTATTCACATCTCGTGGGCTGAAAAAGTTATCAAGGTCAGCCAGGAGATAGGAGCTGGAAACCACCCACCCCTTCCAGCTCCAGCACAAACCACCCCTGATTCATCTGGTTGTATGATTAAGTGCCCTAGAGAGCTGAACCAGCTGAAAAACTGAGCTTTTTTCCTGGGTTATTTTCCACCTGGAAAATTTCACAGCCCATTTTACTTGAAGAACAGAGAAATGCTTGGAGCATGGGGCAGAGCTGGGTGCTCTCCGGGCAGCAGTGTTAATTCTGACTGCAGCCATGGCCTTTGACTCCTTTCTCTTGTGTGTGAAGGGTAGTGAGGGGTGTTCAACAGTGCTGGGATTGGCAGTGCCACCTCTTCCTGTTGGACACCCTTTGCTGCTGGACTACATGTCCTCTCCTTCAGGAGTCCTAAGGAAATTAACCTGGGCAAAGGGCAACCAGCAAACTGCAGGGACTTATGTTGGGTTTTTTTCCCTTTCTTTCTGGAGAGGCTTCCAGAATTCAACTATGAAGCATCATTTTGTGATGGGAATATAAATCCCCTTTCTTTATGGTGCTTCTCCCATTAACCATCCACCATCCCCATCCCAGAGAGCAAATTCACCATCAGGCTTTGTACTATGTGTCTCTTTTGCAGCTGCAAGCAGAAAGCTTGGGGATCCTTTGATCATCTCTGACATCAAGAAGGGGAGTGTAGCACACAGGTGAGTGCAGGATTTTCCATCTGTCAAACCCACTGCAAAATGGCCTTCCATGAATGTCTACCAGAGAAGTTGAATGTAGCAGTTGGGTCTGGATATTTCCAGAATCCAAGGAGATCTCAGCACCTAGCGGTTTTTCTTAGACCACAGTAGGGTTTGCAATAAATCTTGTCTGTATTGAAGTGAATAGAGTTGAGCTAATGGAGAAGATGACCTGAGTCTCTAGGAGATGGATGTTTAGCATGTGGTAAAGGGCTTCATATATCCCAGGGGGTGCTATGGCTCATCAGGTAGTTTGCCATGTCTCAGGTCCTGCTTTGGTGAACCGAGTGAGCGAATTGTGGGCACTGGTGGAGAACTGTGCAAATAACTCAGCATTTATTGACTTCCCCTCTGTTCCCAAGACCTCATATCAAGGCATTCAGAGGAATTTCGTGTGTCTGTATTGCTTATTTCTAAGAGTGCTCACACAGGATTTTCCATAAGGGGTAGAGTATCTGTCAGTTAAACATCAGGCATTTTCAGGATTATAGGATACCAAGGATATTTATCTAACCTTCCTGGCTGGTTCTGTCTGGATACGTGCTCTACACGAATTTCCTCTCTTTAAAATTACAGGTGTCCCAGACTCGGCTCATGGTTGTTTTCCAGAAAAGATCAAGGACAGTAAAAAGTTAATATTGTAATTTCCACTGCAGAACTGAATGTGTTGTGAGATCTGAAAGGCAAATACAAATGTACTCTTAGTTTTCTTTTCCTCTCCATGTAGAACTGGCACCTTGGAGCCGGGAGACAAGCTGCTAGCCATTGATAACATCCGACTCGACAATTGCTCAATGGAGGATGCTGTGCAGATTTTAAGGCAGTGCGAAGACCTGGTCAAATTGAAGATTAGGAAGGATGAAGATAACTCTGGTACAGAAATCCTCATGCAAACTGGTGCCTGTCCACTGTAATGACATTTCCCAATAGGTAGTGCAAACTAACAAAGATAAGGGCTGCTGCTATCCAGTCACCACTTTCCAATTGATTATAGTCTATTTTTGTTATTCTGCCCTTAAGTGATGTCTGGAAGGTTAAAATCCTATTTGGTATGAGTGTCACTGAAGACTTCTTGCTTTTGCTTCTAGAGGTTGCAAGTCTTTCCTATGACTATTTTTATTTGGGAAATGACAAGAATTCAGCATTCCTGTTTTCTCTTTCAGACGAGCAGGAGACGACTGGTGCTATTATCTACACGGTGGAGCTGAAGCGATATGGAGGCCCTTTGGGAATAACCATCTCTGGGACAGAGGAACCTTTCGATCCTATTGTCATTTCAGGCTTGACTAAACGAGGGCTGGCAGAGAGGTGAGGTTTGGGGACAGAGCAGTTGAATTGATTTGAGAAGGGGTCTTGAGCCATGCCATGTTTCCTCTGCTGTCATGAACTGTTCTTTGGGTCTTAGTCTGCTAAGGAGGAAAGGTGCTCTGAAGGTACCAAGTGACATGAAGCAGTGGTGGGGGCTGTGCTGCTAGGGCAATGAGAGAGACACTTCAGGAAAAGTCAGACCCAGTGAGTCAGGTGAATTGTGCAGCCAGGAATACATATTTATTTGCCCCTCTTCCACAGCGGTGCTTCCTGGTCTGGGATTTGCCATGCACATCTTGTGTCAGGAGAGTGACCAGCCTGCCTACGAAACCACCATGGGCTCTGTCCAGGACTCCCCTGTTGCTAAACTGGCTTATGGCCATCTGACCTGTCCTGGCTTGTTGCTCACTGTGTTACATGGGAGGTATCTCAGTGCAGGTTGGTGTGCCCAAGCATCAGGTATTTATATGGATAAATGTAGGAACAGATTTACCTTCAGTCACCGGGGAAGTTACTGTGTACCTGGGTCTGAATATATGTGGTTGTGTGGGATTTAAAAGATCAGGACATTCCTGAGAGTATAAGTGGAGCTGAGTCATACACTCTATCTTAATTAATCTTTCTATACGGGAGCTGTGACTTGTAAATAGATCATTTCAGCAGCCCTGACTCATGCTTCTCTGAGGGTCTCTTACTTTGTGCTACTGACAGGCAGAACAGCAACAAAAAACCCCCTGAACAAACTGGTGTAAAGTGCAAGACCTTGGGGATATTTAACAGCAGATCTGGCCTTTTGGTTTTTTTTCTGTTTCAAGACCACGCTCCCTCTTAGCTGGACTGTTAAACAGCTCCGTGTCCTTTACTGCATTGGGTCCCCAGAGCTCTCAGCACACTGCTGTGCATTTCCATTGCTTCCCTTTGGTGCAGAATGCAGAAGGTCTGTGTCTCCTGGGAAGGAAGGGGATGGACTTAGTCATTAGTGATTCTTCTCACTGGGGATTTTATATCACTGCCTGCCACCATAGGGTTTGATCTTCTTCCCTACAAAATAGTAGCCACAGACTATCCAAGGCTTTTCTGTGTAGCACTTCTGTACTGTACCTGCAACCCAGCATGAGAGAGGTTAAGAACAGCCAGCTCAAATGCTGTCAGGTGTCAGAAGACAGAATTGTACCTTTGTTGATCTCAGTTCCCTTTGCAATTCCATGGCTGTTCCTCCTTTGAACTCGGACGCACATCGGTGACTGTGCCCAGGAATGCAGCACGGGCGAGTGCTGCAGTACCACTGAATTTTGATCAGGACAGAGCAGCCAGTGAGGAATGAAAAGCCTTGTGAGAAGAGTGATGGAGCTGTTCAGCATGCTCACTGTGGCTGAGTAGCAGATAACAGCATGGGGACAGAGCAGCACAGGGATGTCTCTGGGTAACCTTGGCTCCCTGTGGGGAGGGCAAGGAGCACTGGGATGAAGGCTGCTTGCAGGAAAGGTGCATTTTTTTCTCCTGTGAGTGAGAGAAGGGGATGAATTGACCTTGTCAAGGGAAGAGGGGGGCTCCTAGTGCTATCCTAAATTGTACCTTTCCTGATGTCTCTACCACAGTTGCCCTTCACCAGGCTCTGATTGAAGGATGAGGACTTAAATCCGAATGCTTGCTCTTGCTGGTGCACAGCACATGGTACAGCATCACTGACTCTGGGATCTGATCCCAGTGTCTGATAACAGGAATCCACAGGACATTCTTGTAGAGGCACAAGTGAAAGTCTGCACTGCATTTTGGGGTGCTGGCAGTGGGGGAGGCAGGGTGTCCTCTAGGATCTGTCACACATCTGTCTGTGGGTGATTGGCTGCCTAAGTCAAAAAGGCTTCAGAGTCAGATGATTTAGGTTTTACCTTGGCCTTGAACTTTTCTTTTAAATCTCGCATCTGATCTTACAGAAACCTACAAAAGCAGCTCAGGCTGTTAGAGTGGTGTGGAACTGTGGCTCTCTCCCATGTTACTGTCTGTGTCCCCTCCTTGAGTGCCTGCATATAGCTTAAGCCTGTGCCACAAAACTTGTGTTTTCCTTCTTCTTGACCAAGGGAGTGTGCTGAACGCTGAATTCTGGTTGACATGTAATGGTTCTCCAAGAGCAAATTTTGGCCATTGCTGACATTTTAAAGTGCCAGACCAGCCTCCTTTAGTGCCACCTACTCAAGTAGATGGGGGGGCTGTAGGAGAGTTTAGTCTAGGAGTATCTAGCACCAAGCCATGTTGGCAGGGAGGAAAAAGGATGGTGACACTACCATGTGCCACGTTAATCCCTACAACATGCATGCAGTCACCTCTTCCCCAGTGCTTGCTGAGAAGTTCTAGCAGCCCCTTTTACACCTTTCTGCTTACCTGTTACTCAGTTCTGTTCTTGCATGTCCCCTCTGGGCAAGAAGGAACATGCAGCCCATGGCTCCTTGGGCTGCTTTGTATTCAAGGTGAGATAAGGATTGTTGGTAGTAATGGAGAGGCACCAGGTCACTAGCTGGAAACTGCTTTCTATGTCAGTCTTGCTCAGCTTCTATCTGCCTGGCCTCACAGGGGGCCCCGAGAGGACGGGACTTTGGTTTGCTTTCTCCCCTTTGAAGAAAAATACCTGGCTGAACATGACCTTTCTCTTGAATTGTTTCTGTATTTTTCCCTGCTGAGAGACTTTCACAGTTACTGCAGAGCCATCATGTTGTTCAGGGCTGGGTTGGGCTGGTGTCTTGGATGGATGTGTTCCCATGCTGAGTTCAGGGATACAGCAGGAAACCCTTGAATGCTGAAGCACTGCAGTGATAAAAGGAACTTCTGTAAACTGCCAGCAGTTTGGCTTGATTTTTTAAACTACAATAGATGAAACTTTTAAGACAAATCCTCTGGTCCCAGTTTCGTCTGTAATTTGTTTGAAATGTTTGTTTCCCTGACGACTTTTCCAGGCTGATTTGAGTGGGACAAGACGGACATCTAGTGGCTGGTGGGACCATCAAGGCACTGCTGAGTACCTCAGCAGCAGCAGAAGCCTGAGCAGTCCTGCCTGCTGCTTGTCTGCATTTCCTGATTTAATGTACTTATAGTGGAAGTTTCACACCAGTGTGTCTACAGAACACACACAAGCCAAGCAGCTCTTTTGCCTGCCTTTATATATCAAATTCCAGTTCTGTAGGACCTGTCTGCAGTCCAGTTTGGAGATGCAACCTGAGGGAGACAAGTTGTCAAAAAACCAAAAAGGACAAAAAGATATTGCAGTCCGGATTTTCATCTCCTCCTGACTCCATCACAGAGGTTCCTGATAGCAGAACTCCCACAGTACTGGAGGCGGGGGTAGTTGCTGCTCTCGTGTGCTGGCGTTTGGGAGCTGGAGGGTGAGTTTGGGAAGCTCAGTCCAGCCAGTGGCGAGTGTGAGCTCCAGTCTTGGCAGTGGCTGTGGCAGTGGACACATCCTGCCCTGCCTGCTCCTTCCAGAGCTTCACTGGAAAGAGGTAAAGTGAGCCTGTCTGTGAGCAGACAGAGGGAAAGGATGGAGAAGGCGGAGAATTGCCATGACTTGTTAGTTTGCTCGTGCCTGTTGCTGAAGCCTGAGGATTTGTCCAAGTAAGAGCAACAGCCAGTGCTGGAATGTGGCTGAGCAATAAAACACAACCTCTTCCTGAGCTGGTGGAGAAAGTCACAGGGGTGTAGCTGAGTAGGGTGAGCTTTAAGCACATCATTTACTACAGCTGGTTCAGCTCATGCTTGCACACACATGAGCAGTTTTGTTGAGCTGTTTTGGTTTGGGTTTTTTCCAATAGGTTTCTAGGTTTGTCTCATAATTTCTTTCCATCAGGGTGAACATGTCATTCAGTTCCATGTTTGATGACTGTGTTGGACTTCACATACTGAAAATGTTTGTGCTTTTAACCCTGTTGCATTGAAGTGTTTTGTCTCTAAGCTGCTCTGCATTCCCAGTTCCCAAGGGGCCTGGGATTTGAGGAAGTCATGTGTTCCCATGTGTATTTGTATGTCTGTGCACATGGAAGCTGGGGAGGATCCAGATTCCTGGTATGTGGTGAAGAGGAAGTTACAGCTATAGAGTGTACCAAGAGGGAACAAAGACATATTTTAAAGTGTTAATTTCTTCCAGCAAGAGCTGAACGTCCTGTCCTCCAGAGGAGTTGCTTCTCTGGAGTTCCTGACAGTGCCTTTTCCCTCCAGAACCGGAGCCATCCATGTTGGGGACCGGATCTTGGCGATCAACAACGTGAGCCTGAAGGGCAAACCACTGAGCGAGGCCATTCACCTGCTGCAGATGGCAGGAGAGACCGTCACCCTCAAGATCAAGAAGCAGACAGAGAGTGAGTTGAGGAGCTGGGCTGGGGAGGCTGAAGGCTCACCCCAGCAGGGACCCTGGGCCATGGAGCAGGCACTGCTGAGGGGTTTCTGTCCTGTTGTGGAAGGTGAGGTGAGGCAGTGGGGTCATGGGCATGGCTGGGCATAGTAGGAAAACATGTGTGTTTCTTTGAATTCAGACTCACAGATGAAAAAAGACAACCCAAGGCCTCTCTGTGGCAATGGGAAGAGATGAAACAGCAGGTTTATTGGCAATAGTAATTTTTAGTTCAAATTGACACCTTGTACTGTTGTTGCTTCCCTGTGTTGGTATTTCTTACAGAAGTGAAGCAGAAGTTACTTTTAGAAGTATAAGAATATGGGATTTTAAAAAAAATATAACCCTGCTAAATGAGCAAGGAGACTCTGTGTTGGTAGAATCCATGAATTTCCCACACGCCCCCAATCTTTAATTCAGCTTTTTGAAAACAATTGGCAATAAATGTGTTGCACCTCTTTTCCTGGCTTGGGGTTCTAAGATCATCTTTCAAAGCATCTAACTTCATTCTAGGGATCCCCTACTGGTTTTCCTGCCAAGCTCCCTGTGGCTTAGAAGGTGTTGTTGATATAGTATAAAAAAATCAGAAGCATACTTAGTACTGGCGGATCACTGTTTTTTGGGGACAAAAGGATGATTAGGAAAAAAGAGGAATCATGCAAACTTTTCTCTCCAGTTGCATGACCACAGCCAAACAGAGGCTTTTTCTTTAAATTCAGAAAGTACCAGGTGCCTGACTTCATTCCAGTCTCTCCCACCCCCAGTATTTTCCATTTTTTTTTTGGTGCCATGCTTTTGCAGTCTATAGATCTGGCTGGACTTACCCAGCCAATGGCCCACAGTGCTGTGGGAATTAGAAGAAATCAAGAGATAAACCTTTCTCAGCAAGCACAGCCTGTCCTGCATCTGAAAAAGTGGCATCACTCTTAAATATAGAACCTCTATAGACCTCAAAGCAGTTTGCAGATATGTGGCAATGCACCTGTTTTAAAAAAGGATGAATACTGGGCAGGGACTAGGGATGTAGTGCATAGAGATAGAACTGGGGAATTGATTCCTCTTCAAGAAGCCCCAGTCTCTTCCCCTGTTGCCAAATGTCTTGGTCTTTGGTCTGAAATGCTCTTTTCTCTCCCTGCTGACACTTAGCATTGTCACAGGCGCTTGCTGAAATAATTGACATGCAAGTGCCTGTTGGAAACTCGTTAATCATTCTGAGAATGAAGCAGGTGTAATTGAAATTTCAAGGTAATCTTGAGTTAATCATGGTGAGCAATCTTCTGAAGGCTTGGAAAATAGGGACTTTCAGGACACCAGGCTTTGTTTGGTAAAATAATCTGTCCTCATTGACAAATGCAGACTTTCAGAGGGCTTTTTATCCCTCAGGTCAGAGATCCAGGGTGTGGATGGCTAACAAGATATCTAATCAACAAGGACTTTAAAATATTCAGTACAAAGAAGTGCTTGTGCTGAGAAACCATTCTTTGCATACCATTTGCGTGAAAGGAAATTTGATATAATGATAATAAGAGCCTGTTAGCACTAAAATAATGAAAGGGAAGGTCTGAGCTTCATCATTCACATTCAGCTCCCATTTTCCAATCACTGATCAGGGGAAATTCTGCCTCAAAATACCACACCCAGGAATTCCACTGTTGTCACATGTGTGGGAGACTCTGGAGAGGTGGTGATTAGCTTTGAGTTCTTCTGAGGTTGTACAGTCGTGGAAGAGGGCTGTAACTTCAGCAGTGGTGGTTGTCATTGGAGTCTAATTAAAACATCTGTTTGTAGCCAAGTTTGCAACCAGCACCTGCCCTGGTGCTGTTCTGAGTATAAAGGAGGCCCTCTGAGTCCAGAGAAGCTACAGGGTATTGCTTGCAGGAGCCAACACTTCTCTGGGCAAGGCTGTTTGGAGGAATCTTCCAAATGTACAGGAAGATGTGCTTGTGAATTGAGATTAGGTCCCAACTCTCTCATATGTGGTAATCCTCAAATCCCCATGGCTGCTCCTTGTATTCCATGTGCTAAAAACTCAGGCATTTTTTCTTGATTCAGCTTGAGATAAGAGTAATGCATTAAATGCTTTCAGCTTCATTGCACATGCCTTTCTCAGCTACTTTTGAAGAGCTAAAGAGGTACTTTAAAGACTTACAGTACCTGGCCTTGCTCCCATGTCAGCATAAGCTTTTCCCTGAGGCTTGCTCTTCGTGCCTCTAAAGCAGGATGTTCTGGTTGCAGAATCCTACCCCAAGAAGTCGGGGAGCATAAATGAAGTGAGTGACCCAGAAGATGAGCTGACAGACTCCCAGAAAACTAGCAAGCTGTCTGAGATATACTCCACCACAATTCCAAGTGTGGACAATACTGTGGAGTCCTGGGATGGCTCTGCCATTGATGCTGGGTATGGAAGCCAAGGTAAGCCATGGTTTTGTTTTCCTAGGGGTCTCTGCTCTGTCTGGGTCTTGTCTCTGAACAGGAGCCAAAGCCTGTGGCCTGACCACATTTGTATGGCCTATTGCTTCCAGAAAGGAACAAAATACATTTTAGAATGCACTCAAGTGTTGCTTTGAGTTGGTATATCTGTTTAGGCTTTTATTGGCACATTTGTTCTGGCTTATATGGCATCATACTGTTCTCATCATGTTCAAAACCATTACAGCACTTTATAATTCGCATAATCAGAGACAGTTTTCACTGGTCATATGTTTTACAGAGTATTTGCTCCATAGCTTACTTTTATTTCTCCAGAGAGGCTTTGTGGGACATAATAATCCTCTTCAGGATGTTTTAAAATCCACTAGAATGTCTTGTGACTAGAAGCACTTGCTTAACAAAATAATTAAGGTAATACTACAAGAAAGTATCTCTCTCTAGTGAGTGATCAGATGAACACGTCTTCAAGGTCAGGTTTATTCAGCTGTAGCTTCTAGCAGATGTGGAACTGGAGTGGAGGATACTCTAGTCATGGGAATATATTTTTACTTGGAGAAAAGCCCTGGAAAATAGTTATACCAGTTCAGATTTAGTGATGTAAGCTAGCATTAGCCCGTGTTGAAACAAACCAAAATCCTGAATCAACATACAGCAGGAAACTGGTGGAAAGGCTCCTGTCCAGAGCAGAATGCTCTGGAGAAGGGATGCTGCAGGATGCTGCTGCAAAGTGTGAGTGTGCTGGGCTCACTGCACTCTGGCCAAGTTCAAAGGACAGCACTGCCCAGGTGTCTCTTTCCCCATCCCTGCGTCTCCTTCAGCCTCTCTTCATCTGAAGTCTTAATTAGGGAGCCCAGTTGGGACTGGAGGCTTCATTAAGGAGGAATCCCCTGGCCTTCATAATGCTGCAATCCTTCTCCGTCTAATTGAATGTTAACACAAGTTGGACACTGGGAAGTGATTGCTTTGCCGGTAAATTGAGAACAAGTAATTGAGCACAGCACCCCAGGGAGCCGGGCTGGTGCCAAGCTGCCCAAGATCCACACACTGCAACTTTGCTTCAGGGGCTCTCTTGTCTTCCCTGGTAATTGCATTTGGCTGCATGGTGGTGCAGTGGAGCTGGGTGGGAAGGGGGTGCTGGTAGGGAGAAGGGAATGGATGGTTACCCATGGGATGGCACAGAAGGCAGAGTGCAGGGAAACTTGGGAATCAAAGAGCCTAGAGTTTGGGGGTTATACCCCAAATGGAGAACTATAGATCAGGCTCTGAAGCCTTGTTGGCTTTTAGGCTTATCCACAGCAGTAGGAGATTGCTGAAGGAAGGATTTTGGCAGGGAAGCTGTGCTGGGCCTGGTGGGAACATGCCACCAGGTGGCTCTGAATCCCAGGGATCCCACCCTTCTCTCTGGAAGGAGGAGATGAATCTATAATGACTCCAAGTGACTGCTCTGGACGCATGCCCCTGTGCCCAGCCCGGACCTGCTGCCCGCCCGCTGCAGGGACCTGCATCCAGGGACCCTGTCCTGCTCTGGCAGGCAGTGAGTGCTTCCCACTGCTCTAAGATGTTGGCAAGCAATTTTCCTGGGGCTTTCTGCGGAGAAGTCCAACCTTTAAAAACACACAGAGGAAACAATCAGTTGAATGAAATAACAGGCCTTGGCATTTTCAGAGAAAGTGTTGGCATTGTCTTTGGGTATTTCCAGTGCTCTTAGCTGTTTAGGACATCAAGTCTCCCTTAATTACTTATTTCTCCATTACTTCCTGTTTGCTTGGCACAGTGTGTGATGGGAGCATCTGGTGCTTCTTGGAAAGGCTCTGAGGATTCCACTGAAACGCTGAATGGGCAGTAGGAGGTGGGTGGGGGACTCAGGAGATTTATTTCTACTGCAGATGGCACTGACACTGCTGAGGAATGGTCTGTTTTGGAAGTTTTCTGTTTAGGCATCTTCTCCTGAGACTTGAGGATCTTGTGACTTGGTAGTGATGGATTTTCATCTCTGGAGTAAGAACTGCAGTATGGAAAAGTCCATGGGGGCAGATGTAGTGAAACTTCTCTGATTTCATACTAACAGTCTGTATTGATCTCCTGTCAAATGTGATATAGATGAGCTTCCTCTGCTCTCAAGCCAGCAGAGTTTTTCATCCTTTTCCTTGCCTTTCACACACACATCCATGAAGCAGCTTCCTGTATCTGCACCAGCTGATCCCAAAGGCATGGGAATTCTGAGAGAGCTGGCTGGCAGCTCTTAGGATAAGAGCTGATTTTTCTCATTACCACCATGGAGGGAAGCTTGTCAGGATCTTCCCTTTGCCCTTTGAAGAACTTGTTGTATTTAAAGGGACTGATTCAACTGCATAATTTCTGCTGGGTTCAATGTGGAATCAGGAGCTATTAACCACAGCTGGCACTGGCTGGAGGCAGGATCTGCATCTGTGTGTATGTGTCCTCCCCGGTCTGTGGATCCCAGACCCACACCATAAAACTACTGAGAAGCAGGGGAGAAAAGGAGAATTGGGGCATCCCATGTCAACACCCTGAGAAGCTGCTTTGGTTAAAGCCAGAAGAGACTGGAAGAACTGCTTCTGGATGACTGAGATAGAAAGTGTACAGTCCATGTGATCTCACTTTTGGGACCTAGGGAAGGAGGTTCTCCTGGCTCTGCATGTCCTGCTCCATTTGGGGTTTCTGACCAGGTATTGCCCTCTTTCTTCCTCCACTCCTTCTTGCCTTCCCTAGGTACCTACATACCCCAGGCAGCTGGCATAGCCCTCCATCCACATGAGTGGAGACACAGCAGGCAGAAGAGCAGCACCCCTCCAGCAGACCCCAGGAAAAGCTACCCCTACATGGATGGAAGCTTCAGTGAAGATGACTGGGACAAGCCCGGCAGGTACGGAGAGGTGGGAGGAGGCAGGGAAGTGTTTGGAAGTATGGGTGTCAAGGCCCTGGGACAAGGGGGCATGAGAATGTGATGGAGTGGCCAGTAATGTCCCACTTGGCATCAGGGAGCCGTGGGGAAGGATGCTGGTGGTGCACCAGCTGTGTTGGGCTACCTCCCCATTGCCAGGTTACCCTGAATGTAGCTGTGTGACAGCCATGGCCAGGTGACATTTTGTGTCTGGAGTTAGGGTCTCAGCTGCATGGGCCACAGGTTCCTACCACGTTTCTTACTCCTGCCATGTAAAGGCTGCAGTGTTTTGTAGTTTAGGTGTAATAAATAGACATGGTCAGGGCTGTCCCTGTATGTGTTGACCAGGCTTTTTTGAGTAAGGATGTAGCTTCACACCATCTCAGTGCCGCAAAGCAAAAGAGGCCAACCAAACTCTTGCAGGACCAGTGTGAGGTTGCATATCCATGTTAAAATCTACCAAAACTGTGGCTGGATTCTCTCTCCATCACACTTTGGCCCTTTCAACACTTCAAGCAAAGCTACACTGGGTGCACATGGTCAAATTAATCCCCCAGCTCAGTCAGCATGGGGAAAATGCTGTAATACCTCCTGAGGCCAGGGAGGCAGCTTCAGCTGCCCTGTGCTTTGGGTGGAAATCCTGCTGGATCTGCCTTGGCCACAGGCTGCCCCTCACTGAGCCACACATAATGGAAAAGCCCATTGCTTCAAAACTTCCCTCCCCTCAACATCCTCCAGAGTCCCCACAGTTGTGTGTGTCTTGTTGTTACTGTCGGTTCTTTTTTCTCCTATTTTTTTCTTTAACTTTTGTTTGTCCAAACAAAACCCTTAGAACATCTCATGGCCATTTCCACCTATTTAAAGATGATCAAGCTGGCAGGAAGGCTGGCAGCGCTGGAGACTTTGTTCTTGTTTTGCCTCTCAGCAAGAGCCAGCTCACAGAGGTCACTGCTCCCTCCCGGCGAGGCTGCTGGCAGCTGGAGTTGGCAAATCTGAGCCCTCGAAATCCCCGTGTCCCTAATGAGGACTCCAAGCCCTGATGTCAAAGTGCAAGTGAGATGGTTCATGCTGCTGAGCCCTCTTTATTAAAGAGAAAAACAAACCCTGACAGCCTTTAGCCTGGAAGAACCTGCTGACCCAGTGATGTGGGAGCCCATTCTGATTCAGCTGTGTCCTGGATGTGTTTGTGTATTGCTGCTCTGAGAGGCAAGACTGGTAACTAGAAGGGACCTTTGCCTCTTTGGGAACCTGGGAGCAGAGGAAGGAAATGAGTAAGGGGAAAAAATAAAAAAAATTCCTTTTTGGGGGAAATTTAGGTTTGTTTTTATAAAGTCTTGCTGGGTGTTTATTTGACCTTTCTGCCTGGCATAAAGGCTACTGTCCTTTAAAAGCTGATGAAAGATAGGGGGTGAATTTAAAATACAATAAGCCATGTCATGTACTGCTCTCTTCAGGAAGTCCATGATCCCACAAGGAGCAAAAGGGTGTGTGAGTTTCTGCCTGCTACAGACTCCCATTTAAACCAGTGGATCAAAGGGAAAGTGTGTGCTAAAGACTTTGCAGTTGTTAAACATCTGGAAAAAGAAAAAGGGGTCATTATATATTTAATGGAGGCTAAGCTCTCTGTGACATGTACTCAAGCAAAATGTTTTGACTTTGCTGAGGGGCTGTGGTGAAAGAGTGTCCCTTCCTGTCTGTGGAGCTGAAGACCATTAAACCATGCAAGATACTACCACGTGGTGCAGAGCTGGAGCATCATCCATGCAGCTCCTTATAAGATATGTATAAGATGCATTAGGGCTGCTCCAATATCACTGTCCCCTTGGGGCTCTTCCCATGACTCATCAGTGGGTTTATTGTGATCTTGATTTAACACCACAGAGAGTTTCCTTCAAGAGGCTCCTGTTAAACAGAGCACTGGTGGTCTGAGTTTTGCAGTCTGGTGTTCAGTAAGCAGTGTCCAGCATCACCTGCTTTTTTGTTCAGAGGATTTCACCATGTTTAATTGCTGTTTGATTTAGAGATATGAGAATTGACCCTGGCTTGTGGTCAGAGATAAAAAGTGCTGCAGCTGCCAAGGTGGGGAATTGCAGAACCCCCAGCACACAGTGGTCACGTTAATGTGTGTTTGTACCAGCTTGAGAGAGGTTCTCTCTAACCTTACTCTCTGTTGTAGACAGAACTGGTGGCAAAATTTACACAGCTGTAAGTGCCAAGACTGCTATACAGCAAAAAAAAGAGAGACCTCCTGAAAGTAACAGCTCAGTTCCCTGGCCATCCCAAAGCAAATGAAACTCGGTTTGTATGGGTTGTACATGACACTGTTGATACTGCTGGCTGAGTGTGCGTTTGCTTGTCCAGCCCAGGGCAGTCATTTTTATATACATCTTTGCATTATTTACTCTCATAGAGACCTAATGTATTTATCATTTTCTCACCATGTCTGTTACCCTCTGTGTTTTTCTCTCTCTTCTCAGGTGTTCTGTGTCTCAGATCTGAGCTCTATCCCATCAGCCTTTGTACTAACAGTCTCTGAGGCTCCTGGTTTACCCATAATGCATCCTTTTTTCTTTCACTTCTCTATTTCACCAAAAGGTCTTCCTAAACCTACAATCTTCCTACAGGCACTTTTTAATTTACCCTTTGAACTTTGACATTGCTACACCAACTTAATGCTTCCTTTGAAGGACACTTGCCCCGTTAGTAAATGCATGGAGGTCTCGTATGTGGACTCTTGTTTGAAAAGTTCATATTGTTTGCTTTTGTATATGAAGATTCTTCAAGTCTGCTTTTACTGGTGAGACACTTGCTGTAGCCTTGCAGCTTTCACCCCGCTGCAGAAGAGTGCTGACAATATTTGGTTCCTACGTTACAACAGATACCCCAACCGCCAAAATGGCCTTGAGACCACTCATGAGGACAATTTTTGGCGTGTTTTTGGAGAAGCTTTGGAGGATTTGGAAACATGTGGCCAGTCTGAACTTTTGAGGGAGATTGAGGTAATCACTTTCTGAATTTGTTGCTGACCTGACTGTTTTGCTCTTTCCATAAATGTTAGACCATTTTCCCAGATGTTACTTGCCCATAACATCCCTGAGCTGCCAGTGGTGTGAAGGGTTTGGGTTTAATTCCTGTCAGGCCTTGTGCTAATGGGTAACTCTGCCTCATTAGACATTGGCTTGTGTGTGCTCTTTTCCTGAGCCCATGTCTTGCCTGCCAGGAACTCCACGCCCTTTTCACGAACCGTTGCTGGCCAACAATATTCACATGACTGTTGGCAAGCCTTCCCTATCCAGTGGTAAACCCTCTGCTTAGAGGAAAGATATTGTCTGTCCAAAGCACTTGAAGGCCAAGCAAGAGGAGCCTCACAGGCCCCCATTGGGACTGGAGCTTGGCTTGCTTCAAGTGCCGACAGACACACGTACCTTGCATTCAGCTGTCACTCTGCCGGAAACTGTTTCAGTGAAATAGGTGATTGGAAGCTTTTCAGCCAGCCTTCCCCATGGAAAAATCTGGGAAAGTAATTGCTTCCTGCAGAAATAAAGGTGTTTCCTCTCTTCACAAACCACTTTCTCTTTTCTTTATCCAAAATGCTTTGGAGGTCATGTTATTGTGTCCGGTTATAGGATGAGGAGCCTGGATTTCTAAGTCATGGGATGCAAATAAAGGGCCCCCTTGAGACTGTGAGCAGCAGGAAGCAAACCTGCCTGGCAGGATGGGGCCTGTGCTGCTCCCTTCCCCAGTTCAGCTCCCACAGCCTGAACAAAGGAGGAGGACCCCATAAGACCATCTCTCCCTGTGCCCTCCAGGTGCAGAGGACTGGGGAGAACTCTCTGGGTCATGCCCTCCATCACTCCCAGTGGGACTGGTTTTATGTACACTTGCATATTGCGGAGGTCTCAGAGAAAAAAAGGCAACTTCTGACTAATTGAAGGTCAAAGAGGAAAGTCCTGTTTTGGTTTGTATTGTGACAAAGGACTTGCTAATTGTTCTTTCCTCCTTGATCCTTAGCAACTGTAAGTGGAGGAGGAAATCTCAATTAAATTTATTGTGCTGAAGCATGGAATGCTGTTTTTATTATCTTAACTGCTTAAGAAAATGCTGACTTAAAAAACCCCACAACACACTCAAAATCCCAAATCCTCAGCCCTCTCAGACTGTAACTTTTCCCCTTGATCACTTATTTCCTGGATCTGAATGTGTTTAGAAATGAGTTTAGGCAGCTGTTCTCAGCCTTTCTGAACAGCAGTTGTTGACTGCTGAAAAAGTGCCTCTCTAAAATGCATAAATATTTCTTTTCTGCTGGTATTTAAATACAAAAGACAGGATTTGTTGGACTCTCGTTTGTTTTCCAGGGATCTGTGGTGCAATTGCTGTTTTATGCTGTTTGGAGCTTTGATAGTTATAGAAATGTTTTTAAACGTATAAAGGAATCTTACTGAAAGTTGAACACCTCCAGGGTTTCTGTGTATTAAGCACATTTCTAGAATATTTTGAAAGTTTTGAGAATGGAAG
>NW_005054317.1:7093026-7096296 GCF_000277835.1 Geospiza fortis
TACTGATCCGTTCCTCCCTCTCCATGTACTCAGCTTTTGTGAAGTGTGCTGTGGGATGTGCAGAGCTCATTGGGGCCTTTGCTATATTGCAGCTTTCTTAGCCCCAACACTCAGCCTCCTGTGATTTTATGACAGTCAGAAATTTGATTTGTTTGTATTTTTTTTAAATTGGCCTTTCATAATTTGTTTTCAAATAAGGAGTCATGCAAGGTGACCCATGATAGCCTAGAAGCAGGTTCACACACAGTCAGAATCCAATTCCAGGCTATGAATATGGGAAGAAATAGGCTTTTTCCAGTAAAGTGTGTGTCTCTGCTTTGCTTTGAGGGTAGCCAAGACATGGGAAAAAATAATGCAGAGCAGCCACAGGCTGGAGAAGTCTGGAGTTGCCCTTTTTTCTGCTTGCACTAAACCTAAAGCTTATGGAAAAACTTTAGGAAATTGCTTATGATGCTGCAAGGAGGATTTAAATGCCGTGAAGATGGAGAAGCAGCCCAGTGCTGTTGGGTCCTGGTTGGTTGTGGTATTTGCAGCCTGTGGGAGAGGGCAGTGGCATGGTATGTTCTCCCTGGCTCTGCAGTGCTGGGACAGCACAGTGCATCACCCTGGGGGCTGAGGCTACCAGAGGGCAGTGACCAAATGTACCCTGGCTGGATGTGCTGTTGTTTGTTAGTGTGCCTTTCAAGTGTGTGGTAAGTCAGTGTCCTTCCATGTAACAGGTATTTGAGTTTTGCCCAAACTTGAGCTGATCAAGTCATGTGTGAAGACCTGAAAAGTGCAAAGATGAAAGGTTTTCTGAATTTTATCCAACCCTTTTTAGGATAACGTGGGTAGTGCTGGCATTTTCCTACTGCCACCATAATTCACTTTATTTGCCTTTGTTCCACCTTGGAGCAAAGAGCTGGAGGGTCTTGATTAGAGATTTAGTTGGATATTTCCCCTGTGCACAGGAGCAATTGCTCTTTGACTTGGCACATTTAGTGTTGAAGAATTTTGCTGTCTGGTCCATACCTTTCCTTTAATTTCTTCTCCCTTTTGACATTTATTGGCACTGCAGACCCTTTGAACTTGAACTTTGAAATTACAGGTTTCATTACACTGTTTAAATGGACTCTGTGACCTGGAGCTAGCTGAGGTTCCACAGACTGGATTCTTGACTCCTTCGTTAGCTTTGATCAACATAATCTCATTAGTGAAAAGCATTGCCAAATGGAGTCCAATCTACTTAGGGGCATCTTTTAATGGATGCTATCAAGGATGACCAGGCTTAAATACTACTTAATTTCATATTTTTAACTCAATTTTGCTCAGTGACAGCTCCTATTTACTGACAGATAAAATCCTAATTTTTGTGCTGAATTGCCCTCAGTGGAGTCCAAGGCATTGACTCCCCTGGGCCATTGCCAGCACTGTGTGATGCTGGAGAGGAGCTGCAGCCTGCAGAGGTAGGCTGGAGAGCCAGGCTGACACTGGCTCCTCTGGGAGCTCCCTGAGAATGGTGTATTCATCCTCCTTGACTCAAGATGGTTCATGCACAAGATGAGGCCTGCCTGGCCCAGTTGGTGTAGAAGGGCTCATGGAAAAATAAGGCAGTGCTTCACAAATGCTTCCTTCTGAGATTAGCTCCCTGTTGGGGTGGGGATGGAGAGCACAAAGTGGCTCAGCCATAGACCTGGAAGCAAGCTGCCAAGGTCTGGGAAAGGCTCTTACAACCAACAGGAAGAGCTTCTTGGTGCTTATTTTCTGATTAATGGGAGCAGTGGTGCCGCCGTGTTGTCTGTGGCGCTTTGGTGGCCGCGTGGTCCGGCTCTTCCTGCTGCTGACTCAGCAGAGTGACGCTGTGCCCTCGCCCTGCAGGCATCCATCATGACAGGGAGCGTGCACAACCTGGGCTTGGAGGGCAGCAAGCTGCTCCTGGACTCTGTCAACCCCTCGGGAATGAGCCCGCTGAGGAAAGCCAACTCCAGCTGCATGGACGGACAGACGGAGGGCAGCAGCTCCCCTGCCAAGAAGAACGAGAGGAACCTGGACATGAAGAAGATCGAGAAGGAGATGCAGGAAATCATGTCCCCGACCCCCCTTGAGTTTCACAAGGTTGTGTTGCCGAGGGTGGCTGTAACTGTGGGTACTGGTGGGGTACTGCACTGCAGTACCTCAGTGGTTAAAGCTGTAGAACCTTTGCAACCTTGTAAGAAATCTGCTTTGCTCAGAGGGACCCCCAGAAACTGCTCCTTGTTAAAGCTGGCCCTCACCAAAGTTTGCAGCAAAGGTTTCCAGAAGGTCAGATTAAGATGAAGGAGCCCTTTCAGAAGAGTAATGGCATTTAGCTGCCATCGTTCAAACCTGGGCTTTGCTGTTTCTTTATATATATAAGATTTCCAAGTCCTTGTGTTTTGGCACTTGTTAATTAGTGCTACAGATAAAAGTGAGAGAGCTCAAAGTATGGCCCCCTGGAGACCCATCACCTCTTTTCCTGTGGTACACTCCATTTAGTAGGCCACTTCTCAAATAAAAAACGACTTCCCTCTGCTTCCACTCCACTTCAGTGATGGGATACTGGTTTGATTTCAGCATCCAGCTGAATGTAGCCAGTTTAACCATTGTGCAAGGCAATGGTAATTAGGAAAAGTAATTAACTGTAGAAGCTGCTGATGTAGAATGCAAGCAGGGAAGGGAGCTGGAGAGGTTTCAAAAATTTGATTGCCTTTTTCTTTCCTAATGCGACTTCAGAATGAAACCTGCAGTTATGCGAGCTGGAAAAAACAACTTTTTCATGTTTGATCTGCTTTTGCCCTTCAGGGCATGGCAAATGTGTCTTTAAATAAAACTCCTTGGTACTTAAAGGAGAAGAGCTATGTAATTAGGCATGTTATAGGGTGACTCTTCTTTCTGCTGGAGCATCTGGTGTTGGCTGTGTTTGGAAATGAGGTTGAGACCAGGTGGGATGCTCGTGTGTGTCATCCTGAGCATTGTCCTTCCCCAGGACTGCAGATCCATGAGGCTCACCCAGCCTGGAGCACAGTCATGGTAGAGATTCACTCCCAGCTCATGGGAGGCAAGGGGAGATTTTGGTAGTGTTGGGGAGTCAGTTGTCCCTGGTTCCCAGTGTTACCCCATGGTAAGACACTTCCAGCAGTGCTCCTCTCCTTTGGGCAAGGCCAAAACGTGACGTGCCCAAGGGAAGGATGATGAGGTTGCCCATTGCTTGTCCTCAGAGCATCAGCACTTGCTGACATGAATTTTCTGAAAATTACTTGTAAAAAATATGGA
>NW_005054317.1:7096337-7102968 GCF_000277835.1 Geospiza fortis
CATTTGATTCACTACATTAAAAATTCCCAGTAAACATGTTGATTTTTCATGTGCTGGTCTGGCACACCCAGAGGAGACACAGCATAACCTGAGCCAGGGAAGGCAATGCTCTATTACAAACACTTGTTTGCTGCTCTTTGGGTGAAACATGAGTGCTGTCTGTATTAAACTGCCTATGTTTTCTTCCACATCCAAGAGTGAGGGACTGTCATGGGGTTGGTTTTATGCCAGTCACCAAAGCAATTCTGTGGTGATGGTGTCAGGTGAATAAGGCTCAGTCTCTGTTATCTGCCCAGGCTAAGAAAAACCTGCCCAGGAGACCCAGAGCAGAATTGCTGTAGGTCTGCACACATAACTCATGCTGCTCCCATCCTGGTAACCCTGTACATCACCTCCTTACTCTGCTGTATTGAAATGACCTTCTTCTCTTTCTGCCTCTCCAGATGACACTCCACAAAGACCCGGAGAGCGAAGACTTTGGATTCAGTTTGTCGGATGGCCTGCTAGAAAAAGGTGTCTATGTAAATATGGTCCGTCCGGATGGGCCAGCAGATCAGTGTGGCCTCAAGCCATATGACAGAGTGCTTCAGGTAATAAATGCAAAATGCAGTTCTGGAGGCTGGGACGGAGTGAATGAGTGGCTGAGAGGAAGAGAGAAGTGAGACCCATCCATGGCAGCACTAACTTTAATGAAAGGTAATAGTTAGCCAACTAGGTTGGCTCTTAGCCACCAACACTCAATGGGACCTGTGTTTTATAATAGGAAATCACTAGGTAGTACCTTCAGGTGGTACCCCAGGTGGTACTCCTAGGTTACACCGGTCCAGGGCACAATCTGTTCTGGCACTGGCCTTTTTGAGCTTGGACAGCTCAAAATGAGCAAAAAGCTATGTTGCTTCCTTTCCTCACCCTCAATCCTACTCCTAGTTTTTGGATGAACCAGACTGCATTGACCAATATGTGTTCCTGTGAAGCCCCTTGTGGAATTAAGTGAAGTTCATGAAGTTCTGTGCATGCCTTTGACAACTAGAAAAGTTTTCTAGGAAACACATCCTTCAATCAAGGTATTTTTTATGGATATTTTTCTTTGAAAAATGCTTCATCTGAAATAGCTGATGCAGAACAGAATAAAAACTCTGGTCAAAAGCACTGGTCAAAAAGTCTGTAATAAATGTTCCCTGGGCATATCAACTACTGGAGGGACAGAAAAAGCCTGGTGAGTTTTGGAGATTGGAGAGAAGCTCTGTGTGAATGAAAACCAACTATTTTAGCTTTGAGGCAACGCAAACAGCAACTGAAGGAAGTGCAACCTCTGTGGAAAAATTGCTACCATTTGGAAATGCAGATATTGTCACCATATTTGGAAACACTCAGATGTTTAGTTTTACTAATTTCTAGGTGGGGGTTCTTAGCAGTCGGATTAGAGCCAATACTTTATGTACATCAGGTAACTGGAGGACTGGCAGCACTGTGGGGAACCTTGTTTAAGCTTGTTATGGTCTCTCGCCAGTTGGCTGCTATACAATTATTCCTTCTCAGCTTCAAATAAAAGATGGTGCAAGAATGAACAAGAAGCTAATTAGGCTCTGGGCTGCCTTTCTGTTCAGTGTTGGATGTGCTGCTTTTTGTGACTGCCAAGTGCTCTGGGAGGTGTGCCCAAAATCCTAAACAGAGCGGCATGGAGACTTTGGACACCCTTTTTCCACACGCTGTGCCGCACAGCTCACACCTACGGGCACATGAGGCGCTGCCATCACGTTGTCATGTGGAGCTGGGATTGAGGGACTGCAGACCTGCTACAGGTGACTCCCCTCAAGAAGTGCAGAGCTGCATTGCTGAGGATGCTGCACAGTGCTGCTGATTGTGGGCACGATGATGTGCCCGAAGGCCAGCGAAACACCTCGTCCCTGCTGTCACAGACCCTCTGCCTCTTGGCTGCATGGATTAACTGGAGCATGGCATTGCACTAGTGGCACTTCTGCACTGGAGCTGCCTGGCTGGCACAGAGCAGGGGCAGAGCAAGCTTGTGGTTTATTTCTCCTTGTCCACAAGTGGGCTAGAAATTGTCCCTCTGCTGTAAGGGGCAGTACTGGGGTCTCTGTGTGGACACTGGCTAGGGTGGGGGGACACTGCTGCTTTCACAGACCCAGCACCCTGGGCATGCATTAATTCTGGGAAGGGGCTTGGGATGGAAGGGCTGTATGGAGCCAAATACCCAGCCCTTATCCAAAGAAGGAAGCAACCCCTGGCCCAGGGTTATGTTCACTCCAAAGGCATATGGGAAATTGCTTTTCCCCTTTCCCCTTCCCATCCCTGTGCTGTTTGCCAGCCTGCTCTGTCCTAGAGCTTTCATGGCACCAAGCCCAAGTGTTCTGATAGCTGTAGGTGAGAGAGCTGGGGTGGTTTCTCCAGATGACCCAGCCTAGAAATGTGCTCAAATGTCTCCAAGAGCCAGCAGAAACTGCTTTCACGGTTGAACCCTACAGAGAGAATTTGCAGCTGCCTCCTGAGCCCACATGAAATGTGTCCAGACTTTGTGAAATGAAAGATATAAATGGGGAGAGGGGAAGAAGAAATTGTTTGGTATAGTCTGGGTTTGCCTCTGGCTGAGCTGGAAAACGGTTGCCAGAAGTTTCAGGCCTTTATTTGTTTTCTATGTGCTGGATACTTGGCACCACAAATTTAAGGCCAGTAAAAGCCATTATGGCAAAAAAATAATGGAAAATGGCAACTTTTTTTTTCTACAGGCTTGAACAGGAGAAGTGGTTTTGAGCCCTGCAATGTTTAATACTTGTAATACTGCCCCAGGCACTGAGGGTCAAGGTTCATTCCTGTCCAGACTTTTTCCCCCTTCCTCTGTCAGTTACTGCATCGCTCCTCAGCTAAGCATGGATGCTCATTCTGAAGGGGTGCTTCTGCTCTTCTCCACTGTGAACCTGGAATCAGGGACCCCTAAGAGTTGTGTATTTTTTCCAGCTGGGGTTTAGCACTAATCTTGCATTTGCTGACTAACAAACATGATCTTTCTGTTGTTCCTTCCCATGGCATGTCCTAAATCCATCCTGGCAGGTAAACCGCATCCGAACGAGAGACTTTGACTGCTGTCTGGCCGTTCCCTTGATTTCAGAGGCTGGAGATAAGCTGGACCTGGTGATTAGCCGGAACCCCTTGGCACTGGCTGCCAATGCTCCCTCGGAGGGGAACAGAGAGCTCCTGGCACAGGTGCCCTGCAGCGCCGAGGTCAAGGCGAGTGTCCAGACACTCTGAGCAGCAGGAGCAGAGCAGATGATGCCTCTGCTGAGCTCTTGTGGTATTTGGGGTGTTTTTCCTGATTTTTTGCACTGGTATTTGTAAATGCTCTGTGTACCATAACCTGCAAGTGGGGAGGTGGGTCTCCAGTGAGCCTGTAGACCACCAAATATTGCTGGGAAGGTCAGAGCTGGGTGTGCGCCTGGGGCTGTGGCAGTGATGGCAGCAGGACAAACTGCCAACAGGAGGAAGGAGCATCCACAGCCATCCCCCATGGCAGGGCATCCCCCTGTGCTTCTGCCATCAACTGTGCAGGGTCCTGCCTCCGACATCCTCCTCACCCTGAAAGGCCTTGGCCATCCTACAAACACACATGGTGCTATTATGTTCTTTGTTTGCTCAGTTAATCACATACAGCAAGACTGAAATGCCTTTCCTTTTACGTTGTGCCCAACTTTATCCTTTCAACACTCCTGGCAAATCAATTCCTGCAGCCCCTTGCACTCCCAGTGCAGGGCTGTGGAGAGAGCCAGTTAAAAGACACTTCAAAATGTGTTTGAGAGTGGCTAAATGCAATTCTTATGCAGAAATTGATATTTGCAGCTGTGTCCTGCCAGCCCTATCCACACTCTCCCCTAGATCTGGCTCACCTCGTAGTGGGATTAGGCACCTTGTGTGGCTGATTCCCATGAGCTGTGTTGTTACCTGTGCTCAGTAGTGACTACAGAGTAGAGGCCATACCCAAGGCTAAAAGCCCTAAGTACCTGCCTGAATCCCCCTTGTTTGTCTGAGCTTTACAGAGATGTCTTGCTTGCAAACCTGGCCTGTGTCTGGAAATGAATAGCAGAATAGCAAAATTCCGAGGGCTGCCCCTGCTGCTTTGGATCAATCAAACCTTGCTGTCTCTCCTGAGGCAGAGGAATGACAAGCCCTTGGTTGGGTGGGGTTGTGTCCTGTGTCCCTGTGGGCTGGGTGGTGTGTGCCCCTTTGCCTGTTGCTGGCCTCTTGTAGCTCTGTGGCCGCTTCCCTCCTGCCCGAGAGCCCCGGCCCCACATGGCAGAGGGGCTGTGATGTTTGCATTGCCTGCCCTGTTTCCCACATTAGCACTTTATGATGATGTCCCTGTCCTGGTGGCAGTGTGCTGCTTTGCTGTCCCTTTTGGCCTGGGCCATGGAGTCCAAGAGCTCCCTCCATCACATACAGCTGTTCCAGAGCCCACTGCCCCATTTCCCTGCCTGCCCTTCCAGTTCCTCCATCCCCACCTGCACACCAGGGGTGTGTGGAGGGAGCTGGGTGGGTGTACAGCTTGTGTGTGTTGTTTTGCTGGGCCAGGACATGTCCCTGCCCTGTCAGTCCCCTCCAGCCCCTGTGACAGCACAAACGAGTCCAGGTGTTCCTTCCAGGCACGGCCCCATCCAGCTCTTTGTCGTTGTAGCCATTTTCTCTTTGAGTATGCAATATCCCATACCATTGCTGCCACAGCTAGATAATGTGCCATAATTGATACTGTGGAGCATTGACAGTGCAGCCGAAAGTGTTTTTATATGCAATATTCTGAGCAGTGGAAGCTCACTGGGGCTTCTCATAGGTTTTTAATGAAGACTTTTATTAAAGGCTTTAAAAACAAAAAAAAAAAAAGGAGGAAGAAGAAAATCAGAAAAACTTGGTCCTTGTATCCCTTCCTATGCATTTTGAATGATATGAAGATGAAATGCATTACTTAAATGTGTATTTTTATCCATATATTAGAGTGTATTCCTTGTAAAGTATTTTTATATGCTAATTTTCTTATGTATCTATGAAAGCACAATATTTAAAAGTACAGCATTTCAAAGAATATTTTAGTCCTGTTTTGGACCTATTTGTAAATCTCTGTATTTAAATGGGATTGGAATGACTTTGACTTTTTTTTTTAATTAAATAAAAGCAAATGAAATGCATTTATTTTGGTTTGTGTTGCTTTCTGCTGAAGGATGATAGTAAGGTGATGCTTTGCTTCCAGCAACATTTTAACTTGCCAGGGACATTTTGTAAGACACCTTGGAGGACAAGGGGGAGGCCACACAGAGGGTTTTGCTGGGAGGCCACTGTTTGCAGGGCTACCAGTGTTGTCCCTTCCCACCCACCACAAGCAGCAAGACTCGTGTTGCTCCCTTCCCTGTGCCCATGGAGACAATTTTGCTGTAGATATTAACAGCAAGAGCTGGAGATGCTCATGCATGTGGTTCCAGCACTGCTTGCAGCTTTTCCACAAGGGGAATCTTGGCTCAAAGCTGAGCTGCTCCGTGACAAAACACTGACGCAGCAAAGCACGTGGCAGCCGTGACGTGGCAGCATTTGCAAAGCTGTGGTTAATCCCTGGGGATGGGTTAGAAAACTCCTGGAGAATGATGTGCTGGCAGGAGATGTCCCATCTGGTGCTCAGAACCCTGCAGCTCCAGCAGGGTGCCTTGGGGATCTGGATTTGGTAGCCAAATCACCCCACCTCTGAAACCAGACATCCCAAGGAATGACTGCCATGAACCCAGAACACAGCTCTTGTGTCCTTGCATCGAGGATTTGTTCCCTATGCTCCCAGTGTGGGCAGCACAGGCTGGAATGTTCCCTGGATAAGGCCATAGGGAACCTCTGCTCACCAGCACAGCGAGGCTGAGCTGGGTTTTACAACCCTTCATGGCCAAGTGGCTAATGCAAGAATTTTCAGAGACTGAGCAGGGTATAGGAATGCTCCTACTTAGACATTGCCACATAAACACCCCTTATCTGCCATCTCTGGCTGCCCTCCTGGGTGAGCACTTCAGAGCAGGATCCTGCATGAGGCCTTGCCAAACGTGGAGCCCTCTGAGGCACGGGGGCTGCAGGAGGCTGAAAGAGCACCCATGGAATGAGAGCTTGGGGCTCAGTGTGTGTCCAGGGGTTCCCTGTGTGTCCCAGGGAAAGGTTAGAATGGAGCTGCTCCCTGGGATGTGCCTCAGTGGGCAGCACATCCCCTGCTGATGTCACTTCTCATCCCATGGGCCTTGGCTGATGGGAGCAGCTGCAGCCCTGGGCAGGTGATGGCCACCAGGACAGGTAACCAACACCCTTCCGTGCCCTTGTGGCACTCAGTGACTTTTTAAAATTCCTGTTTATTTATTTTATTTTAACCTGAGACACACTGCAGTTGCTGTCTGTGCTCTTTTGGGCCTGCTTAGCCCAGACATTGCAAGCTGTGCTGGTGAGAGGAGAAACCCCTGACAAAGTCCTCAATCACATCCAGCAAAATAACCAACCAACACAAAAAACCCCAACTAAAGACAGCTGTGTGACTGATCCTGGGTATGGGGTGCTGGAGGCTCAGCAGTGATACTCAAATGTTTTATTTTCACAAGGAGGAGCCACC
>NW_005054317.1:7102978-7119421 GCF_000277835.1 Geospiza fortis
TTTCTCTTGCCCTACCGCAGATCAGGACTTCAGGAATGGACACTGGTTTAATCCCCATCTATTTGACTGAAGGCCAAAGGGGTAAAGAGGTCAGTGAGCTTGGAAAAAACAGTCCCATTCACCAGTAAAATAAATGTTGGGGTGGGCTTTTTTCCTTTCTTTTTCTTCCTATTGGGCTTTTCTGACATATTCGAACTCTCACAGTAGTGCCATCATGGGCTAGGCACTGACTAGTGAGAAATGGCTTTCTTTTGCATCATTTGGTTTTTTAATTTTGTTTTTTATCTCTTTGATGTATTTTGTTGTGTTTTTTTTTTCCTCACCTCCTTTTTCTTTTGCTACTTATTAACTTGTATCCCATGAATTTTTGCACTTTTACCCTTCTGACTCTCCCCCCATCCCACTGAATGAGGGGGTGAGTGAGTGGCTGTGTGTGGGGTTGTGATGCCAACCAGGGTGAAACCAGGGCAGATGTGAATTTAGATAGTGATTACACATATTTCATATATACATATATATATATAGTATTTTATAAGGGCAAAAAACCCCCACACCAACAACCCCAAAATAAGTAATAGGTTTAAAGGAAAAACTGAGCTACTCAAAGATAAAAAAAAAAAACAACAAAACCATCCAACAGCATATGTGGTTTATAAAGGAAAGTTTTATTTTCAGTTATAAGGTGATTACAAACTCATCTAAAAAAGCAAAGATGACTTAAAAATATCCATATACATTTTATTTATCTAAAAAGCAAAACAGAAACTGCAAAATACAAACATTTACCATATACACAAAGGCTAGGGGGTTTTAGGATTAAATTACACTCCAGGGTTTTTTTTCAAATACAAATACTCCGTTTTGGAACACACAAAAAATGTTTTAAAATGTTTTAAAAATATTTTTAAGGTTTTTTTTCTTTAAAAAAAGTTCAGATGACATTTCCAAGGAGGCTATCATCGCCCTCGCCTCCTCGCTGCATGTGCTACTCATTATCACATTACTGTAGTCACAGTTGCTAGGAATTTAAATAATTAAAAAAACACCACTGTTTTTTAGCCAAACACATCAAACAAGATGGATCACCTCTTACAATGTGAAGTCCCTGGCAACATTATCAGGTAACAATCACAACATTACACTGGAGAAAAATAACATCCTATTGAACAACGAGCACTTCAGAACAGTACTGGGATGCTGCGGTGCTGAGAGACCAGCGCTGGCTTCCAGGACAGGAGCAGATCATGAACTAACTCAACTTGCCCCCTCAGGTTTTGTTTGTTTTATCAGCCTCTCAACATAATTTTGCCACTGTTTGGTTTTTGGTTTTTTTATTTTTTTTTCTTTATATATTGAAAAAAAAATTCAACTCTTTCTAACATCTCAGCTGCAGAAGCAGGTACATTTAGGAACAGTGTGTATTGTGCTCACTGTGCTACAGGGCTGAAGCCTTCCCCCACAAATGCACACACACAGAGCACGTGCACAGCTCCTTAGCATCACTGAGTTTTGCTTTTTTTTTTTTTTAATTAGCTTTATTTTTCCCATTATTTCTTCTGGTTTCTCAAGTCAGGCCACCTTTTCCCTGTGCTGCAAATGTAAAAGTGAGCAGCACCATTCTGCTGTGCACTGCAGAGCCACAGGGAACAAGCCTCCCAAACTTGCCTCTTTAAAATTATCTTCAATTTATTTTACTCCTGAACTCATGGTAATTAAATTCTGACACTTCTACTGATTATTTCAAATGAGGACACAGTAGCAATACAAAAAGGCTGTGTCTGCCATTCAATTGCCCAACATTACCAGCAGGGTCAGGCTCTTTTCCAGGCACAAACCCCGTCACCACAGTTTTCCATCCTTGATGGGCATGGGTGGGTGATTTGTTTTCTTAAAGTTTTCAGCCTGCAAAATTTTGGGCTTGTCCCTGTTTTCTGGTGAAATGGTGTCTCAAGCTATTTCTGCTCTTTTTTAGGACATGGGTAAATTGAAATCACCAATTCCCAATGACAACTGGGAAAAAACCACACAGAGAATGTGACTTTTTCTGTTTATTTTTAATAGAAACAAACAAATTGGTTTGTTTTTTTTTTCAGAGAAGCATTGTCCATGTACACATTTATTTTGGGCTGGCAGAAAAGAGCCACAATCTGGTGGAGGGTGTGGGGCTGGTTATATTCAGGCAGTTTTCCAGTGGGTGCTGGTGCTGGTTATATTCAAGTCTCTCTTGAGCAATCTTTCCCATAGACTCAAATTGACTGCTAACACCATGAGAAATTTTTTATGACTAAAATATGGAGCTCAGGGCACCTCTTTTGCACAAGTTCAAGGGTTTCTTAAATGTCAAGTGTCACCAAATCAACTAAATATTTTGTTTCTTAAGCTTATCTTTGATTATAAGAAATAAAACAAGCTACCAGGGTCTGACAGTTCCTGACCTTTGCTCATGCAAATATACAAATACACAACTACACGTCAATCCTAACCACAAGGCTTTGGATGCTGATTTTGGAGAAAACAAGTCCAGGGCAGCTGCCTGAACCCACACCACACCCAACCTCCCATGCCAGGAGCCATGTGGTGCCTACAAGGAGCCAGGAGAGCTTACAAATCAAACCTTAAGGCTTCTTTGGAGGGGCCATGGTCCAGGATTTTGTTATTACTTTCCCTCTTCCACCACCCCCATTTAGGAAAGACCATTTGGACACCCTGGCAGGCTGGCTCTTTGCAGGCAAGTGGTGTCTAAACCTCCTCAATCCTCATCCTGAACAGCTTGGCAAGATTTACACACATGATTTGCAGCCTAGGAATAGAAGCAATGTCCCCACTGTGTGCGTGCATATGAGGGTGGAAGATTTCATCTACTAGTCTACTTAAACACAGATTTATTTTTATTCTTTTTACTGAAAGTGAGCAACTTCCATTGAATCTCCTTGGAAATGATGTCAGGGTCATCTTTCTTCCAAGTGTACTTGAGCTGCTTAACTAACTTGTCCACTGCATTCAATGCACAGCTTATTTAACATCTTATATACATTATGCCTCCACGAGTGATCCTGCAGAGACCACAAGACATGGAAGATAATAATCAGTTATTCAAAAGTGTTCAAATCCTTCTCCCACAGCTGGAAGTTTGCCAGTGATGCAACAAGTGGGAGCTTTGAACCCAAAAGTGAAAGCACAACCTCAACAAAACAGAAAGTCTCCTTAGCAAATAAAAACAGACCAGGAGGAGACTTGGAAAAGATCTATTGAATGGAGATGTCCATGTGTCTTCAGATCTACTTGAGTTATCTAATGACAAAGAAGAGGAACCAGGAGCATCTGCATTTGGGAAAGGAGGATGAGCACAGGGCTGGAAAGAGCTGCAGGAGGTGCTGTCCTGGCGGCGGCAGTAAAAGCTCTGCTGATGTTGTTGGGCTCTTCTTGGTGTTACAGCACCTGTAAGGCTGCAATACTTTTCCCCCCCCTTCTCTCATTTCGTCCTCTTCTCAAGAACAGCAGTGAAAATCAATTTTGCTGAGCTGTTTCAGCAGATCACACCTAACTCCCTCCACACCACATTCCAGGAGCTGTGCTGCTGCTGCGGGGTGGCCACCAGCACTGCTCTAGATGGCAAATACAGCTGCCAGGCTTTTGTATTTTCATTTACAACACAAGAACAAATCCATTGTGGACCTACTATCTCAAACTTGAAAGAGGACTTTTCTAAGTGTGTGGATCTGTTTGGACCAGATGAAAAGGAAAGCTATAGATGAGAAGGAAAAATAGAATAATAACAACAACAACAATAAAAAACCAGTTCTATTTATGAAATCATACTGTTTAAACACTGAGATACAGACTACTGGTAAAGTCCCTTAGAATAGATACTCAGAGAGATCATCACTAGTGACAGGTGAACTGAAAAGGTTTGGAAAATTGAGAAAAATAAGAAATAGAGCAGAAAAATCTCACGGGGAAATGTTCCCGTTTACATTTTTACTATCTCTTGATTTCAGTTCAGCTGGAAATAAATACTGCTGAAACTCTGCTGTTTTCAAGCCCAGAAGACCCCATGAATACAAAGGTACATGAAACGGTGTGCGTGTTGTCTTGGTTTATGCTGGCTTAAATCTCAGGGATCTGGTTCTAAAGATCTCATGCCAAAACTGCACTGTTTTCCCAGATCCAAACCAGTTCATCTATAACTAGTCATGATGCTTTAACACAGAGTTCCTCATTTACACAAAACAGGTAAAATACGTCATAAGAGTAACAAGTAAATATTGGAAAAAAATCAGTTGTCTTTGCAGTCAAAATAGGTAGAAAACACAAACATTTTTTTAAAAATTATGTTTTAATAAATTTGGCAGAGGATCATGTTGAAATGCAAATTAATCACCAAGAAAAGTTTAGAAATCTGATAAAATTGTTAGGTAAAAACCCCAAACTGTAAAAATGCAAATGTGCTCACTGGAACTCAAACCCCAGATAAAACAAGAAGAATTAAGTACATTTTTTTTTTCATCGGGGAGGGGAGGAGGGGAGAGGGGAACTGTTTTCCAGAAGCAATGATTTCTTGGCTCTTGGTGAGTCACCCAGCCCTCCCTTGCAGTCGTGCTGAAGAGCACAGCAGGGCCAGGGAAGCTGACACAGAGAATCTTCAGTGAGGTTGTTGCATATGTGCGAGACCTTTTCCCTTGGAACATGGAAGCGACTGATTTGAATGGCACAGTTTGTACTGAAATGGGGCTGGGTTCTATTCTCTGGTAGTTGTATTTTGAAAGGTGTAGTATTATTCCTCTGGTTCTTCCCACTAAGGCACTCTCCACAACATGGGAGATGCCTGAACACCCAGCTGACTTGCTGGAGACATCGTTGATGTAGCCAAACCATTTTTTTCCCTAACTAAAGCTTGTCTCAGCTCTATAGCACAACAGTCATGTGCAAACGATATAACCTCAAACACACTTGTATGACAATGTATATATATATATATATAAAGAAATAAATCAAGCATCAGTGTTTCATCTGTACTCACAAAAAACATTAATTTAGACCCCCCCTAACCTTCTAGTTCCTCTTCACCCATGTCTGTTTACTGCAGACACTGATTGTAACTCAAAAATGAGAGTCCAAGCTAAAGCCCACTAAGAGAGTGGTTTTGGTTACATTTCCTTGCCTTTGATTGTTAAAAAAATAAAATTGCTGCATGCATATTTCTTTATTTTGGGCACATTTGATGACACCCACTGGCTCTCAGAATTCCTCCTGTAACCTTGGGTGGATTCTGCTACCGGCCCAGCAGGTGTCATTTAGATGTTTGCCATCTCCAGCAGTGCAAAAGTTTCCTTCAGAACTCTCACGCAATGAGAAAAAAGAAAACACAATTCTACCATGGCTGGTTTTGTTGCTGCAACTCAGTTCTCTGTTGTAAAAGTATCTACAAATTCAAACTAGAAAGATTTGGAAGTTAGAGATGCAGCGATGTTTTTCTTTAATAATTAATAATAAAAATTTTGGTCCATATCTTAGTTTTAAATCTCCCTGTTTCTGTTACAGGGAAACCAACAAGTTAAGAAATGTTTGTGCTGCTGTGGCCAGTTAGCACATGGGACAAGAAAAAATGAAATAAAGCTACTGTGTAGGAATGTTAAGAACTGTTTATGTTCCTGTTTAAATAAGTGACAACCTCTGCCTTGACAGACTAAGCTTACAACAGAATAAGCAGATACAAACTCTGTTTTTATCAAGTATTTCTTCTAAATACCTCTGGAAAGACTACCTGTGGTATCAAAGAAAAAACCTCTCTCCCTCTAATACAATGCCCATGTGACAAGGCTGAGTTTTGACAGAGAATCTGTTTCCAGCACAACCTGCTCAAGTTAAAAAAAAAAAAGGAAAAAAACTCAAAAATAAGAAAAAGGCTTTTGTCCATGTTTTGGACAGTTTTCAGGGATCCAGTTCCCCACAGAAACATTCACCTGCAACACATGAAGTGGAACCCCCATTCCTATACTCCTTGTAGGGGCTTCTCTTCACTTCCCAGTCTCACCTGGAATGGTACCCAATTCCTTCTGATCAGCACAAAATATTTCAGTGTTATGTGTTCCCTTTGCTTTCATTTAAATTCCAAAGAGCCCTGTCTCTTCAGCAGATAAGAATCATAAATATGTTTGCCACCCTCCAGCCCCCTTAAAAATAAAATAAAATAGAATAAAATAAAGTAAAATAAAATAAAATCATGGGTTAATCCAATGATGAGCAAGGAGACTGGGGCCTCTAGGTCCACTACTGCTATTTAGTAACATGGGACAAGGGACTCAGTCCTTTTGTCTGTTCCTCCAACAGCAATGACCTCCCTCCCCCAAATAAATAAATAAAGGAAATCCTGGTTACTGAACTTGGAAAAGCATTTTTGAGATACATGGATGAAAAGCACCTGTTTGCTGTGTGATATTATTATCATCATTACTATTATTATTAACAATGTGTCTGTTATCAATACCAGTTACACCAGGTGAGTGGTTTTGTTCCTCCTGTCAGGGATGACCCGGTTTGTGTTCACCTCTGGACGGTCAGAGTCCAGAAGTGATTCCTTTATTTTCCTGCCCAAACCAAAGTCCAAATGAGGAAGCAAACACCTTAAGCACCCAGAGAGCAGGTGCTGCTTTTCCCCTCTTGGCTGCTCTGTGCTCATCCCTGCTGCCCTGGGGACAGGCTGCCCTCTCAGTTTGCAGAGTTCAAGTTTACACCAATGACACCACACCAACATATGGTTTGCTGGAAAACTCAGGAGCAGGTACCCAACCTCCCTCCTCACACACAAACAGCAGGCATTCCACTTATGTTAAAAAAAAAAATCTCAAAAATTTTAAAAACAACAACAAAAGACTGAACCATGCCAAATCCTGCAAATGCCTTCCCCAAGTTCTCTTCAGTTGGTGTGACAGGGAGCCAGTGCTGTCCCTGGGAGGTACAGCCACAATACTGTTCACATCCAGCTTCACTGCATCCCTTGCAAACTCTCCACTCCAGCTGTTTGGCTATTTCCTTATCCAGGGACTGCACTAAACAAAACTGTACCCACTCCCTGAAGTGACCCTGACACCTGCCATTTACCACAGTTGAACCAGAGGGTGGAAATACTACACCTTTGAAAATTCTCTTGAAACAGCATTGTTTAAAAAAATGTAACTCTCAACAGAGCTCCTTTTGTGTGTTTTGTAGATTACCCTGCTCCCAACCATACCAGCACCTAAAATTGCTTTCTGAGACTTGAATGTATTGCTGGCAAGACAATCAATTCAAGTGGTAAGGTGTATAATATTTAGAGATAAAGATATATATATTTAAAAAAACCCAATAATAGTAAATTCTTGTAATATGTCTAGTCTGATATGAAAGCTCTCCCTCTACAGAGAGACGTCTGCTGTGATTACCTTACAAAATATTAAAAAAAAAAACACACACAAAAAATAACTTTCTCTGTGAGAAATAAAAATAAATCCTAGTGCAAATATAAAGCTCTGTAAACCTGGTCCTATGAGAATCTATGGTTAGTAAACGGCAGTTAAAGCAGGTTTATCCTCTCACAGAGAGAGCTCACATCATGGTTTCCACAATGATATGAGTTGGCTTGATCAATCCACCATTCGAAGTTCCATTGGGGCAGAAGGGGGTGCCACTCTCTGTCTCTTTGGACCATCGATTCACTTCCTTGGGGGCAGCCACCGCCTTTATCCTCTGCAAGAGAGAAGGAGAGCACAGGTGAGAGGAGCACAAAACCTCTGAGGAGAGCAGAGGGGAGATGAGCAGAAAACCTCTGAGTAAAGCAGAGAGGAGATGAGCAGAAAGCCTCTGAGTAAAGCACAGGTGAGAGGAGCAGAAAACTGAGGAAAGCACAGGTGAGAGGAGCAGAAAACTGAGGAAAGCACAGGTGAGAGGAGCAGAAAACTTCTGAGGAAAGCACAGGTGAGATGAGCAGAAAACTTCTGAGGAAAGCACAGGTGAGATGAGCAGAAGGCCTCTGAGGAAAGCAGAGATGAGCAGAAGGCCTCTGTGTCTCCACGTGCAGGACATTCCAAGGACAGGGATGGTGGCTGTGGGAGATGTGTGGCTCTGTAAGGATGTGGGGATCTGTAGAGCCTTCAGCTCCTGCTCAGCTGCAGAGCCTGACTTGAGGCAGGGAAGTCAGACAGGAACCTTACCCAGCCCCTGCACACTGAGCTTTCAGTGCTGCAAATGGTGTGTGTCCTCCTCCCTCATTTAGAAACAGCTCTGCCTCTCAGCCCAGCCCTCACTGCCAAGTGGCAACTTCTGTCCTACATCTTAGTTCACAAAGGAAGAACTGAATGGCATCTGACCAGTGTTTACTCTCTTTCCTTTCCTAACATGGTCTTTGAGCAGTGTTTTGGCTACTTTTAGACTTGTCTCTCATGGTGACAATGGTGACAATGAAGGCAGGAAAATTAACACTTATGCCCTGGCCACAGCTGAAAAAGGCCATTAACACTTGGACGAAAACAAATGCAAATGTTTGTGCTCTGGGATGTTTGGGTTTGGTATTTTTTTAATTCTCTTCTCTTTTTTCCTAATCCAAAGTGTCCCACTTTATTCTCCAAGAATACCCTGAGCTGCATTTAAGATAAACTTGTTAGACAAAAAGAAAACTAATCTGAAAACTTTGAAGAGAACTGCTAAGTCTCATGCTTGCACAGCCTCTAAAAACTTTCCACTGTGAGAAAAAAAATATTACAGGAGCCCAGACTGCAAAGGGCAAGAGATTTCCTGCAAATCCAAACCTGAGGGAATCTGCACTGTTGAGTCTAAATCAGACACAAAGCTTTCCAAATACCAGGGCAATCTGCATCCAGTTTTTCAGTTTGAAATAAAATAAACACAAATTTTAAAAGCTAAAAAGTGAAGCCCTCTGTCAAGAGGGTTTGACTTTTATTTAGTCCCCCACAGTGAAGACCATGCCTGACAGCCACACAATCCACAGGTGTATCTGAATTTCCTTGAAATTCAATGAGTTTTCACACAACCAGGTTTGACCCAGGTCTCTCTATCTTTATCTTGCTTTCCCAGCAATTTTCAGGATGGTGCTTCTGTGTCCCTGGGGACTGGAGAAGAGAAACCTGAGACTCAGATACACCCCAGTCCTTGAATGTTTGTCTGCACGTGGAGGTAATGATTTGCCAAGCTGGAAGCTGCACAAGTGGGACATGAGTAAAATCTCTTGGTGTTTATCTGAGAACAGAAGGCTTTGTGTTTGTTCTCTTTCTACTGTTTGCCCAGAGGACAGGTGATCTTTAACAGCCTTATTTGCCTTACCTGGGCAAGGTGGCAGTTTTCCAAGCATTACTTTGTATAAAACACAACAAGTTAAAGCTCCCTTTCTCCTCTAGACAGACAATTGGCTGTTCTTACCTCAATGAGTGACCCATCTGACCGAATGATGCGGATGACCATCACCATAGGGATGCAGATCATGGAGGAAAGGGCAAGAACCCAGCCCAGGCCAATTGCCCAGTCTGGGTATGTGTAGACCTTGTTGTAGGTCAGTGGTTTATACTTGGCCAAAGAAAAGATAAAGCACCCCTGTGGATGAGAAAGGAAAACAAAGTGAGGCTCAATAAATGCTTAAAGCAGCAGGGCTCTGGTGCAACCACGGGCCTGAGGAAGACAGGCAGTGAAAGGCAGAGCTGATGGATACCATATGTATTTTAAACCAATGGGGGAATTGTTCTTCCATTTCAATAATTGGAAGAGCATCTGCATCTGCTTATAGCATCTGCTGTGCGCTGACAGAGTGCTATGAGATGGTGCTGAACAGCTGCAGTACACTGCCAATTCTTCAGGGCTCAGCTATTTGCTGTTCACTGCAAGATATTACCAGGATGTTCTTCCCACCCAATGAAACACTTCAAGCCAAGGTCTGCCTCAGACTGCTAAAGTCTTTTTATTGCAATGGCCTAGCAGTCCTATGTCTTAAAGTAGGGACTGCTCTTTGGAGAGTGAGTTTTCTCTTCAAGAATGTAGAATTTTGCCAAACCTAAGAAAAATCCACTTAAACCTAGCCAACTGCAATTCATGCAGGCACAGTAGAGACTAGAAAGCTGTCATGTTAGAAGCTGACATCTGAGAACATGATGTCTTTGAGAGGTAGGTTCAAGCCTTCAGCTTCTCTTTGCGAATTGGCCTCTGAATGCAACAGCCTTCCCTTGAAGAGAAGCAGTAAGAGGGGGCTTAGCACTGCCAAGTGCAAGACTTGAAAGAGCACAGGTCAGTACTCACCACACAGAGAACTGGTGTGATCACAATCCAGCTCCACTTCATCCAGGGACCAGGTCTGTATCCAATCATATCCTCAATGGCATCATAAATATTATCAGCGCCTGGGAGAACCGAGCAAATGAAAGCCCTGTAAATACTGTAGGATTAAAGCTGCTTTCCCAGGCTCCCTAAGGGGTATTTAAAGGGAAGGTGAGGATGTCAGATGTATTCTTCAAATGCTTCCCACAGCTGTGAAGTCCAGGATGATTTTCTTGAAAAGCTCAAGTGTTTGGGGATCTCTCATCCCACCCTCCCCTCATTATTTGGCCGCAGGAGTGCGATGCTGATCTCTCCTGCCCCTGTCACACCTCCTCTCCTCTCTCCAGACTCTCTCTGAACTTCCCAGAGGGATCACCATGGGAAACACTTGTCAGCAAACACTGCACCTGCTTCTACAGAAATCTGACTTTGTTTGTTTTGCTTTTCTGAGGGGATGGAATTCATGGAGAATCAGAGAAATAACCAGTCCTAATCAGCACACATCTGATTATTGCCCAGCCACAGCTTAGGCAGCTAGAGAGGTCACTGTCAGACTGTGGTGCTTGGCATTGCCAAAAGTAATGGGGCAGAATATAGTTTCAGCTTTCTTTTTGTACTTTCTGTTTGGTTGGCTTGTCCCTGCAGACACTGCAGCTCTGAAAGGAAATTCTCTGAGAGACAAACAGAAATTTTCACGGCTGGCCACACTTTCAACTCTCACCTCTAAACGTAACACACGAAAATGCTTAATTGTGCCCTTATTAATTAGCAATGGAAGAATACTCGTTTTTTGGTGGAAAAAACACTGGAGTTTGGATTCATCCCAGATGCAAATTTGTCTCCAAGAGGTCAGGGCAAATTTATATTAATGGCATGTGTCTGTTGCTGGGAAGAAGACTCTGGGGCGGCTGATGATTAAATATTTGGCTAGAAAAATTGTCACTGACTCATCAAAAGTTATGAGATTAAAGGATTCTCACTTACCATAAACCCAGGCTACAGCAATACATTCAAAGAATGCAACCCACAAAAGGCATACACCACTAGCTGCATAGTAGTCAAAGAGTTGAAAAACATACATGCCACCCTGTGAAGGAGAGACACAATTGGTTAAGATCCAACAGGAAAAAAACCCAAGAATTCAGGCCCAGCTCCCAGTAACATCTACCAACATACCCCAATGACTCCTGTCCAACAAGAAGCAGCATCTAGCAAACAGGTAAAGTAAATATTTGGCATTACCTTCCCCAGGGAATATGCATGTTTACTACAGGAATAACTCCAAACAAGACAATGATTAAACAAAATTAAGCCACTTAATATAATCTACTGAGACACTTAAATCTTTCCTTCTCACAAATATTTCAGGATGGGTATTTAAAGAAACAAATGGTTGCCTCCTAACATCAACACCTTAAAAAGACTAAAAATGAAGTCGGTTCATCAGGAGGGTCTTCATTTATTTATTGAGTGAAAGGGCTACTTTCATGAAAATAGTTCATTTTTTGTTTTATAACTCAAATTTATACTCTGCTGTTAGACTCTACTCTTACTACACTGCACTTTCCCTTGGAAAAACTGTGGGGTTTGGGCACCTTTGTTACAGGTGCTATTTTACCTCCCACAGCCATGCTCCTCCAGTTGTTTTTAAAATCTGACTTGGTTTTATTTTGAAGATAAATATCACAACAGTGCAGGCACTGGAACATATCCCTGTCTTGTTTACACTAGAATAAACCAAGGGGAATTTAATTAATTCAAATCTGTAAGATAAAAATCTCTTTCACTACATGCCACTGGATGGGTTCTTAAAGTGCTCTGCTGAAGGTTTCCTCTATGTTTCATCATTTAGAACTAGATGTTAATACTCATACTCATGCTGACTGGTACCTGAGATCAGATTGAATTTAATGAGGTTTCATGTTTCTGTTCCTGTGACTGAAAAGGGAAGGGACATATAACTCCCATTCAAAATGCTTTCAGATCTAGGAATGAAAGATGCTCTGTCTATCTAAAAAGCACTTCTCTGAATCACTCAATCATAGCTAAAACTGGCCTGAAAAATGGCTAAAGAAGAAGGCAATTTGCAGCACTGGTGCTACTTACCTCAGTCACCATAGTTAGTCCCAGAAGATAGCTAAGGAAACACACTATAGCGATGAAGATTTCCCGTCGGTAACCCTTCCTTAGGAAGGATGGGTGCAGATCAACTAATGACGTGATCTGTCCTTCAACTTCAACAAACTGCAGGGGGAAGACAACAGTGGAGAAATGACTTGAAGGTTGCCATGCAGTTCATCCAGGCTCCTGCTTGAACAAACCCTCCCCAGCACCACCCCAGCCCTGTGCTCTGTGCTGCTTTCAATAAAGAAATAAAACTGTTCCTTTGTAACCCCGAGGTTGGAGCCTGGGGGTAGCTTTCAGGTTGGAACAAGTTTTCAGAATTTCTTTTCATTACCTAGAAGCCTTATGAGCTAAAAAGGGGCTCTGCAAATGCAAGCCACAAGGATGAAGGAGGCACTTATGTGCCTGATGACAGGAAGGTACTTATATGGCTTTTATGCTGTCACTGTTCCAGATGAACACAGGATGTATGCTAGAGAAGAGGCAGAGGGAAAACACTCCAAAAAGTCCAAGCTAGGAGAGTACCTCCCAGACTTTTTCTGATGTGCCAGGAAACATCACAGATACTAGTTAGGTTAATTCCACAATTTGATATAATTCTGCTCTTGGGTTTGTGAGTGAAAATCCAGCCAAGGCAAAGCATACTGTGATGTGAAACAACACCTCTTCTTGACTGAACATATCTTTTGTAGAGCTGTGAGAGGAGTATCTCTGACTGAGGCTCTGGGTACTTCTGCAGCAATAATGGAGCTGTTCATACAGTCCACATTCAGTGATCTGGCAAACTATTTGCACTTGTAAACTGAAAATGAAGCTCTGAATAAATGAGCTAAAAGTCTTTATCTTGCCTCATGATAACTGTATTTATACTTACTTGCCTTTGGAAAACGATACAACTGTGTAACTTGAGTTAAACAAATAACCCAAACTGGATTTGAATAAAAGTTGAAAGTTAATTAAAAACCAGATCTTTCTGCACCTGGAGGAAAGCAACTACCGAACTTCCCCAAGTAAAACTACGGAAGGGATCTTTTGACTGATCTGTACTTTCAACCTGGCAAGGTACAAAAGCACTAAGCTCACTGAAGACATGAGGATTGGAGGTATCCATCAAGGCTGCCTCTGTAGAAAAGATCTTCACTTTAAGTAGATACATCATCTTAACTAATAACTTATCATGAGGAACCTAAGACAGAAGTTATTTCAGAAAAAGCTGCATTTTCCTACCTGGCACCTCATTGCTCTTACAGCACCCAGAAATGCCCTATAACAACCCTATTCTATTTCCTGAAGTTCTATTTTGGAAATACAGACTGTTCTGCAAACAGATTTTGTCCTCCACCAAATTTTATTGCCTCCCGTCTTGTTACTTTGACTTGTGTAAAACTGGTTTTCTTTTTAAATGCAACCCTTTCCTTTGAGCTGATTTGATCTGAAACTGCTCTGGCATTCCAGAAACCTGCTTGACTGCACTCCAAAAAACCAGAGGGGTGGAGGAGAGAAATTAAGCGCTCCAATTAGTTTTAATCATTCTGCACAGTGAGGAGCTTTTTAAAATTACTAGACAGCTTCCAATTTGCATAAGCATAGGGTTGCTGAACCACAGCATTGGGTACTTTCATAGTTACTTAGGAGCAATTGAGAGTTGCTCAGTAGAGTTCAAAGATTAAGCCATAAAGAGCAATTTGGAGCAAATGAAATGAAAAAAAAAGTCAGAGATTAAGTACACAACAACTGGGTAAAAATTCGATTTACAGAGCTCTCCTCATATGAGAGAGCATTTAGTCTACAGAAACATTTCATCCTTATGAATATATTTGTATATTTTTAATCTTAGTGACTTTACATTTGAATGCAGAAAATTTTGGCAATTTTGAATGTGTAGTTACTTCATAATCCCTGGTCATCCATGTTTTCTTGTAAGTAGACTATCTAGAAATGATTTACAGGTCCCTTGGCACTATTTAGTCCAACACTCTTACAAGTAACCACTAGGAAAAATAACCTAACTTCCTGACTGAACTTTTTGATTTTTTTCGTGCTCACTAATTAATAGCAGCGTGTGCTATAAAATGAGTACAGCTGGAATCTCAGCTGCTTTCTGGCCTGTTTGGAGGTACTGAATGCATGCTGCTGACGTGAAAATCAGCAGGATCCCACATTGCTCAGCACCTCCAAGCCCAAGGCCACCAAAAAAGGCTGCAGCTTTGTCCTCTCACTGTTCTTGAAGCCACCCTGGATATACTGTACAAAACATTATGTGCTTTTTTGTACCTCGTGCTGACTTTGCTTTTCTTTTTTGACACTTGGCAACCATCAAAACCCATACTCCTAGTGGTTATTAACTGCTAGTTTTTTAATGATGGTGTATACACCCTGCAGGTGTTTGCAATGGCACAAAGGACTCTGTGGAGCAGACTACTGCAGTCCTTTATGTTTTCAAATGATTAAGCTTTTTTTCCAAAGCAAGAAAATACTGTGACCAAAATGGTGGTATTTTGAGGCCAGACTAGGAGTGAAATAGTGAAATTTAGATTAGGGAGTACTGCCTTAGTGGGACAGACCCCACTAACCCTAGACGACAAAGATTTACTGAGCAACACAATATAATGAATCAACAGTTGTAGATTCATCAAGTGCAGCCTCTACACTAAAAAGCAACCCAGATGAATTCCTCTCAAGCAGCATTAGAGGTTTTCTCTTGTTCATTCATGTCTGTAAAACCAGCTTTTCTCAGTGAGCAGTGCTGACACAATAAGTCACACATCCCTTATCCATTGTACTAACCTGGCTATCCAGTCCAAGCAACAGAAGCATAATAAAAAAAAGGATTGCCCAAAAGGTGGGCAGTGGCATCATGGACACAGCTTTTGGGTAGGCAATGAAGGCCAGGCCTGGACCTAGAGAAAGAGAAAATAGGGAGGGGGCAAGGGAAGGGAAGAAAAGTAGTAAGTACCAGCTCTTTGGCAAAGGCAGCCACCCTCAAATTCAGGGATGCCTGGTTCCGTTCAGATAAATCCAAACGCAGCTGGGAATACCAGAAATGAGAGAGTTTGGCTCTTTTATCTGAAATCGAAGCACGCATGACTACAGCAGAAACCACGGGCAAACCCCCAAGGCCAGTGCTAACAGATCTCCAGTTTTAACATCTGTCTCAAACATGCCAATAATGGAGCTGTCCTACACCTGCCCTGCACGGACACAGGACAGACTTGGGGCCAGGGGACAAGGGGTGACCCAAGGGAATGGCAGAATCCCACTGCTAGCCCACATGGTCATGATGAAGATGATGATGATGAAACTCTTTTGCATGCAGGGAAGGGGACTCTGCTACAAAGATTCCCTGGGATTTCCACTAATGCAACCACTGCCTCCCTCTGTATGCAACCTCCAAACCCTGCATGGCTTTTCTCAACTGGGGTTTGCACTCCAAGGAGTTTGCTCCTTCTCTTCTGCAAACCTTCCCTGCTGCACTGAGTGATCAAGCTACTCCTAATTTTATCAACTGAAAATTGAGAAAACTGCTGTTAGGAACTGCTGGGGTGTATAATCACTCTGTGTAAAATTGCTTCCCCATGCTGTTACACCATCTGCCCCTGTCCAGGCCAGCCTACATGGACCTGACAATGTGACACTGAGCATGACCATTATCAGCCCCAAGTGCAGGATGGGCTGCAAGTGCACGAGACCAGCAGGGCTGGGGCTGAGTGCCCAGGTTCTCTGCTCTGGAACCCAAAGTGTGGAGTGCTCCTCCCTAGGTGGGGTCTGGCCTGCCCTGTGACCAGGCGTCACCTCATTTGTACCCACACACGGAGCACAGGTGCAGTGGTCCTCTCCAGAGGCACCCTCACCTGGAGCCAGGTGCTATCAGCTGTCCTTTGGGAGAGCTTTTGTGGAGAGAGGACGAGCCCTCCACCAGTGGGAGACAGGAATACTGGCAATTCTGCATTTATGGCAGGCTCTCAGAGGAGATGAAGAAATTTGGTGAGGCTGACAAAAAATTCTGAGGGCAGATTACAATCC
>NW_005054317.1:7119468-7123404 GCF_000277835.1 Geospiza fortis
TTCAAAGTGCCAGTTTTCAAGTGGATTCATGTAATTTTCAATGGGAAAAGGAATTTTTTTAAGATGCTGAAGTGTGGGTCCAAAAAAGTCTTAATCTCTGATCTGTACAGAAAAAACTCTAACACTGCTCTTCCTACCTCCCACTTTTCCTTTCCAACAAGAAAGATGGAAAAAGAAGCAAGAGAAAGAGGTAAAATGAGATGGCTTTTTTTTTTTCAAACTAAAGAAAACTTTCAGTCACTGAAAATATTTGAACATAAATAAATACAAATTAGCCAACAATCAAACAACTAATTTTATTTTAATGAAACACAACTAGGATTTTATATGACAGGGGATACCAAAAAATTGGTGAATGTCTCAAATTTTGGGGAGTTTTGCTTTTTTTCTCCTTAATTCAGTGGATACAGTAGATCCTCTCTGAGGGAGAGCTGCTAACGGACGGCATTTGCAGCTGATCTGTGCAATTGATGAGACAGATGTAAAACTGCTCTCCTCAAAATTTGCTGCAATTTGTATGCTTTGGCCAGTGAAACTGTTCTTGCACTGTGATACCAACTAATACCAAGTGCCCTGAGCCCTGAGCTATATTTTGATTTTCCTTTGAAACTAAGTGTTGAAATATAAAAAGTCCATGTGAAAGAAAATGTTCCTGGCAAGCTCTCAACCGAAACATAAATAATCTAAAATTTGTATTTAATTTGAAACCCTGTTGTTTTGAAGAGTGTTTTGCAAAAGTGAAGCGCTTGTGGCTGCTATTAAAAGCCAGTGAGCACTGCTATGATCCCAGCCCACGCACTGGCTGATTGCCATGGGGTGCTGTGGCATGGCTGGAGAGCTGCAGAGGCAGAGACCAGGCAGGCACCAGGAAACCCAAGGCACTATTGTCAGACAAGCTTAATCTGAATTTGTTCGCAAATGGAATTAAAAAAAAAAAAAAAAAAGCAGCAAATCTTGCGCTGGTGTAACAGTGCTACAAATTGCATGGGTGGTAAAGTATTTTTTTCAGCCAAACAGAGGCCACACGGATTAGACAGGACTCACTATGGTTTTGTTGAGCCCCCACTGCTTTCCTCTCTATCTTTAAAAGAATTTCTGAAAAGAAGCTGTTAATTTAAAATCTGCTTTCACTCAGGAATCAGAAGTCTGAGTTAACTGTTGAGAAACCTGCAAAAGCCAGTGAAGAGCGCAGGAGCCAGCCCTGGCTGACAAGTGTGTCCCAGGCACATGGCACCAACACTGAATTTGGCACTGGGAAAAAATGTGGCCATGAGATTCTGCTGTCAGCAAATTTGCTGATGTTCTCGTGGCTTTCAGGAGGGCAAACAAATGGTGTCATGGATAGGGCAGGAGGAATTTAACTCGCTGGGCAGACATGGGGTCTCAGCCCTGTGGACAACATCTTCTGCCAAGTGCTGCAGCCAAGTGGCAGCACCTCTGCTTGCTTTTGCCTGACCCAGGGGAGCAGTTCTGACCTTGCATCAAAAGAAACCAAAAAAGGCAAGGCCAGAAAACAGAGGCTCAAGCACCTGCTGAATTCTCCTGTGCTGAGAAGAAGCAATGAAAACTTCTCCCAGAGCCCATGCAGGTCCTGGGACACTCGTCCCAGGGGGACCAAGGGTCTTCAGTAGCTCTGCACTTATCTCTCTGCAAAAAGCAGCAAGAAAACACACGGAAGGTGGTTTGGATACTTTTAGGTAATTTCAGTGGTGTTTACTGTCACGTAAAAATGACTTGGCCAAAGACCAGCAGTGAGGGTACCCACTGCATGGTGAGACAGTTTCAATATCTGGCCATCAGTGACATGGATTTAAATAAAGGAGTAGACAACAAAATATGCAAAAAAATCAAAAGCTGAGTTCAGATGCTAGTTCATGCCCTTGCTGTCCCTACAATGAGCTATTAAACCCCTCCTTTAAAAAAATGCTTTTTGAGGTGTTGGAAAAAGGCTATTCAAACACTAAGTGAATTAATTTGTGTTTAAAGATTACTTAACAAACCAGTGTTACTATAGAGTTGTTTAATTCTAGAAATGTCAGGTGACAGGAATGTAGCTGCCTCTATCAGAGATATAATAATAAAAATTAGAATAAATATTGACCAGATAAAAACCTAATGTACAAATACTTAAAAATACTACTCTTGGAATTGATCCACCTACATATAAATAAAAAAATAGGGCTATTTATGATTCATTTAATAGGATTATTCCCTTGCTTCCTGTTTCCAAACAAAGCAATCAACCTCCAATCCAAATAAGCATTATGGCCAAGATTGTTACTAATTGCACTTGCAAGAGCTATGCCAATTGCAGCCACCCAAGAATCCAGCGGTGCCATCAATGTCATCAGTTTTTCATTAGCCCTTGTGAAGTGAGACATTTTTCTTAAAGACTTAACTCCGAGAGCCATTTGATTCGAAGGTATATTGACTTTTTCATTTTAACAGTATGTTTGCAGAGGAAAGCTTTCAAATTCTATGCAGGTGAATTAAAAGTGCTCAAAAAATTAGAAAGAAATATCAAAAGTGCACCCAGGTGATATTGTTATTACTAGAATCTGATTAGCTTTAAGCCTCATGGCTGTCAAGGCCTGATTCATTATTTTTCCATGGTAATTCCCAATTAATCTGTCTGTTCTATGTGAAAACACATGATTACACCTGCCCTCATGGACTAGAAATGCACAGAGGAAAAATGTCATCTATTTTGTTTGAGATACAGTCACAAGCTATGAGGATTGAGCTTCTACGTCTACCTGTGCATAGGTGAATGTTAATGGGAAAGACACTTCTGAAATAAGGGAGGAACCTAAGTGTACATCGGATTTCAAAATGGACTTTGACAGTTCTGTCAACCTCACACTGAATCTACAGAGAACAAATGCAGGATTGCAACACCTAGAGTTCCTGCAGGTGAAATGGTCCACAAAACCCCAGAGATGGAGTTCTCCAACTTCTCTTGCCTTTTAGTGAGATTTGGGAATATATGTGTGTATGTCCCTTCAAAAAGCCAAGGTACTAATCCTACTCTAGTGCTGTGAGCAAGCAATACTAATCTATAAAAATACATAAACATGGACAATTTGCATTTGAATGAAAATAAAGGTAGTCTGAAAAGAAGGATGGAATAAATTCTTGCATCAATGGCATTCTGGACTCTGGATAATGGTTTAGTTATCTTAGCTCTAATCTCAACTCAAATGGATTAGCACACTCTAGGAAATGTGTTTGCTGCCCTGTAAATCAAGACATAGTAAACAGTTCGACCCCAGCTAACCCTCACTGCTCTAGATCAAAGCCCAAATCAACAACGTGCTTATTTTTTCTGGCAATTATGGGAAATCTTGTTCTGTTTTATCACTTAGATGTTAGCTGATTGGGTCTGCAGAACTTTGCTCACACGCTGGGCGGCAGTGCCCACCACCACTGCCACCAACACCATCGTACCTGACTCTGCCACATCAGCAATGTTCACCCCTTGCTCTTGTGCCATGAAGCCCAGGACGGAAAAAATTGCGAAGCCAGACACAAAACTGGTACCACTGTTCAGGCATCCCAGCAGCAAACAGTCCCTAAGTCACACATATGTCATGGAGCAAGTTAATTAAAAAAAAAATTAACCCATTGTCCCTACTTTATTTACATCATTTAGCTAAAACACTAAACCCCCTTAGATGGAAACTTGCCTATAGCAGTTGTATTTGTACTTGTTGTAGCTCCCCAGGGAAGTCATTGCTCCTAAGCAGATTGCATATGAGAAGAAGATTTGTGTCCCTGCATCTATCCAGACCTAAAGGGAAAGATAGAAATACTGTTATTATCAGCATTGTTGCATTGCAATAATCAACACAAACACACAGTTCAAACTAAGCAAAATCTACCAAATACTTGTTTCCATTGAGGGTGAGAGCTAAAGGACTAGGGAGACAGGGAAAG
>NW_005054317.1:7123509-7134213 GCF_000277835.1 Geospiza fortis
AAGAGAACAACACATTCGCAAGTTTGGCTTTCACAAGGAAAAGAAAATTGTTAGCATCAAAACCCAGAAGAACACAATCTCTGCAATAGTTCCTGTTTCCCCTCCCCAGAGATGCTCAGTATTTCTAGTTTCTTAGTCATTCAGCTGATCCTTCCTGTTGGTGCAACAATAAACGTGTTTCAGTGCAATGGGAAATGCAGAAGTATTTATAACATTGCTCATTTCTCTTGTAACTCATTTCAGTCAGAGTCAGCCGACAGAGTCCTTAAACTGAGGATGTGAAAAGCTTGAGAAACAGGTTTGTGTATTTGGTCTGTTTATTTTTCTAGCTTTCTGGTTGTTTTTGTACCTGTTCAAATGCAAGATAAAAAGCCACAGGGGTGGGGGGAAAACAAGCAAAATACAATGCACTTTATAAGATACATATCTGATCTTGGTCTCATGATTCTTTGTCCTGATTACATTAAAAAAAACACATGCAGAGTGAAATAACCGTACACTATGAATTTCTTGGCTAGTAAATACATAGCAAACTATCAAAACACATCCTCTGAATCCCATCTGTTCTCTTCTTTCTGCAAATCCAAGTCTGCTAACACCAGTGGAAACCACCAAGGAGTTTGAGTAAGTGAGAATGTAGACCGAGGACCATTACCTCCTCCCTCCCACCATCACTTCCCAGCACCTTGCTGAGAAGACTGAGGAGACTCCTGTCTCCTCAGAGTGATGGCTTTGCTAGACTGTGGGTGGGAGCCAGCCAGCTCACATGAACCTCTCCTACATCATCTGCTGACACTCTGGTTAGGGCTAACAGTAGATAATAAAAATGATAGAGGTCCCATAAAAGAAGATTAAACCATAAAATATAATGTCTCCTGTGAAAAGGGTGTCTTGTAAAAAAGGACAAGACTAGACAAGGAACCAAATTTTCATGATGTTTCTTTCAATTACCCTTTTTACTTCAGTCCTTTAGCAACAATTGGAGTTTTATTTTAACCTAATACTCATCAGAAAGCAATAGCAAAGACAGATGTTATTTCCTATCACTGTGATAAACATTTTACTGTTTTCAAAGATCCCTCATTTGCTTTTCTTTTTTTCATGGGGGAATATTTTACTTTTCTTCATTTCTCACATGAACACTGTTGGCTGAAACAATGCTGATCTGCTCAAGTGTCCCATACTTGCACTCTGTGAGCACAGACAGAATTTCTATCTATACAGAAAGAGTAAGCCTGGTTCCCACTAGCCAGGGCTAAGCAAGTAGTCCCTGTGCCTCAGAAAGCATTTTCTCCACCTTGCATGGCTTTTCATTCTTCTATAATTTCATTCACTTCTCTTCCAATCTCCTCCTATGAGCAGTGGGAGATAAGTGACACTGGTACTCACAGTTGTTGCTTGTTGTTCCATCTGTGAAGCTCACATGTCTCTCCTTTGAAACTAAAGACTATCCTCATTAAAAAAATGCATCTCCTTTACCTGACCAACAAGAAAGCTGAGATTGTATAACGGGACAGAGTCTACAGCCTCAGAGTCCTTTGACACAAAAAAAAAATACACACGCATACACACACAAACATACACATGGAAAGATGCATTAACAGATTTAACAGTGACCTTCTCAAGCAGAGCTCTGGAAAATATAACCCAGCATTAAAGTTCATGCTATATTTGGACCTCTAAAGACTGTGGAAAAAAAACTGATTGCCATTACATCAGCACCATCACCCTCCACCATCCCCCTTTGCAGAGGAAATCATCCCGCTCCCCAGCCCTGGTTCTGTACCTGTGGGTCAGCTAACCGTGAGATATCAGGGTAAAGATAAAACTTGATGCCTTCTGCAGCTCCAGGCAGGGTCACGCCACGGATGAGTAGAACAAGGAGCATGATGAATGGGAATGTGGCAGTGATGTACACTACCTGGAAATAAGAAAAGAAAAAAGGAATGTTTAGCCTGTGGAAGCCAAAGCTCCATAACCAAGAGAGGTCTAACAATGGGAATTCAAAGACCCCTCATACCTAAAAAGGGTCTGACCTGAGTTTCTTTGTCTACTTTTAGTTTGGTGGTCTTTAACACCTTATTGCCTTAGGCCTGAAGGCATTGCATGAATCCCCCCAGAGGGCCCAGTCAATGGTCACATCACTCAGACCTGATTTTATACAATTCATGACTTTTGTTCAAATTCTGCCTTTGTGTTTGTCCTCCTCACATGACAAGAGCACCTCTGCCAGGGAAGTGAAAAGGTTTACTCACTGAGGGCCCCTGAAACATTATTACCTCATTCTTTATTGGAACTTTAAAACCTACAAATGGCAAACTGTTTCGCAAGTTCTGCTGCTACCTCTGACCTTGCTGTGCAGCCCCAATACTGCTCTTACAGTCAGCCTCCCCAGGAACTGTGTTCAGAGGTGAAGGTCATTTTGTCCATGCTCCTGGTCTCCCTTCTTATCTCCTTGAACACATCAAGCCCTTCAGGTTGGCATCAGCCTCAACAGTGGTAATTTCCAGTGCTATAACTTCATTCTTGCCCTTGCTGTCTATTCAGCAACATCATTACTGGAAACTAAGGCTCTATTCATCCAGTTTGAAAATATGTCTTCATTATCTTTAACCTCTATTCCCACTCTCTTTGAATAACAGCCTACTTCTTCTCTTCTTGTTATCTCCTCATTCATTTGATGAAAGAGCCCTTTGCTTTCATCTTCAGCACGAGGGTTAATTGAGCTTGCATTTGGACAGTTCTATCTTTAGACCCACACTTTTTGACCTCTAACATTTTGCTTTCTTTGCTCATCAGTGCTTTCTCTCATTTTTTATATAACTGCTGTGTTAAAGTCACTACTGTCCAAGAAAGGGCATTTTTCTTGGAGTCAGATGATTCCCCCAGGTAATTACAGTTTGCTGCCATGAGTTGAAATGCATTTTATTTTCCAGAATTTGCTTAACTACTACAAAGCTCCCAGGGTGCTCCATTTTTCTTCATAACTGTGTCCTCTGAGCATAACAAGGAGAACTCAAAGCCTGCATTGACATAATAATTCACAGAGCAGGGTTGATTTTATAGAATGAAAGGAAATTTTTTTCATACATGCCTTTTTTAATTATCTCTGAGTTTTCTGTGTATTTTCCACAAATAACATGTATAGCACATTAGCCTAGTTTCACCAAAACCAGGATAAAAGGAGGATTTATGCACCTTCTTATTTTTTTAAATAAGCCAGGACTATGAAAAATCAAAGTTTTCCTACCAAAAAAAAGTTTTGATGTATTTTCAGGAACTGAATGAACAAAAACCCACAGAGAGGTCTTTGCACTGCGGGTAGAGATTCTCTCACAATGCTGTGGGAATCTTTAAGATCAATCACATTATCTAAAGCTTAAGCATAACTAATATTTTTCATCATGATTTCATATTTATTTGTCCAAAGCTTTACTAAAAGATTTGAAACTACAGCTTCCCCCCACCCCCACCCTGCTCTGCAAAGAGCCATTAACACACTGGAAAGCAGGGAAGTGCTATAAACAACCCTCTACTAAAGTAAACTAGACTTTTCAAATAATTCAAGTCCTCCATTAGAGTTTACAGTTTACTTTTGTTTGACCCCAAAGTTAATGGAGCCACCCAGAGACTTCCCAATGGTTTTGTTGGTCTTTGGCTGCTCACCCGCATGAGCTCCGACGCCGCAGAGAGCAGAGAGGGAATTCCTACCAACCACCCTGCTTTAGAGGGAATTCCTACCAACCATCCTCCTTTAGAGGGAATTCCTACCAACCATCCTGCTCTAGAGAGAATTCCTACCAACCACCCTGCTTTAGAGGGAATTCCTACCAACCATCCTCCTTTAGAGGGAATTCCTACCAATCATCCTCCTTTAGAGGGAATTCCTACCAACCACCCTGCTCTAGAGAGAATTCCTACCAACCACCCTGCTCTAGAGAGAATTCCTACCAACCATCCTGCTTTAGAGGGAATTCCTACCAACCATCCTCCTTTAGACATGAGACCATTTTGCAGGATTTGCAGGGAACACAGGTTTTTAGACATCTGATTTTAACAGAGCTTCTTTTCAACATTTTATCTTCATGGGGAGTGGAAATAGTACCACAGGGAGCTTGGAATGCCTCTCTGTGCTATCAGAGCCTTTTCTGAGCAGACATCAGGGTTGTCAAAGGTGCTGCAGAAATGTTCACTCTCACCCTGCTGCTGCAGGAGATTTATTGCACCCACCTTTACCATAAAACTTGCATAATCTCCTCACTAAGTCACATCAGTCAGAGGGAATAGAGAAACAAACATCTTTTGTCAATGCATGCTTTACAGGTGGGGAAGCTGCTCTTTGGGGGAAAGGTGGAGGGAATCCAGGGCAAGGCACCAGCTTTTTAATGAGGCCCATTGATAAAAACCACAGAAAGCAAGGCAGAAACTGCAGTAAAGCAAGGGGTTTAGTCAACAGTGGAACTCATGAGGTCTGGCTTCCTACAGAGTTTGTCTCCTGGTTGATTCTGCAGTGTCCCACAAGCTAAACTTGCTAAAAGCTCTCTCTGCAGCTGAAGCACTTATAATTTCTCCCCCTGACTTCTCTGGGGATTTATAAAAGATGAGTTCACACTGTGGCCTTTTTGTTAGGAGGGGCACTAATGGGGTCACTTCCTCCGACCTAGCTGAGAAGAAATATGGGGAACTTAGTACCTTTAGATCCCTCCTTCTCTGTCAGACTTATCTGAACACTGCCTCAAGCAACAATTTTGAAAGCTAAGAATTATACAAACACAATGGCTTCAAAAACATAAAAATAGGTATAAAACCACTACTGAGTGCAAGAGGCAATAGTATTATGCTGCACACCAAGGACCGACCAAGATGTGCAATGGAGCAGGATGCTCAGGAGTGATGCAACTGTTGTCCTTTACAAGAAAACATGATTTTGAAAAGCATGTGATGGGACCAAACCCACAAGCTGTGTAGGATCTTTGTTAGTGACAATGCTCCTGACTGGGTACCTAAGTTTAGCCTTGGGTGTCTCCACAGAGCTCTTCTGTAAGCAAGTGGCATTTCAAAAATGCTGTGCCTCCACAACACCCCTACCACAGCTCTGTCAACATCCATCCTGCTGCACTGGGATGAACTTGGCTGGAGTGAGAACACAGACACACAGTGCAGAGCACCACCCACCACAAGCCTGAGACCTTCTGCACTCATGACATCAGTGGGATGTTCATCCTCTGAGAGTCAAGGTGGGGCTCAATCTGCGCTTGTGTCTGCTTCTTGATGCCCTTCCAGGAGTGGTTACTTGACTCACAGGCATTTTGGACATTGGTAATGACCTTCAAAAGTCAGTTGAATTCTCTTACTCCATGAAAAAATACAGATTTTCCAGGAAATGGTGAATATCTAGCAGAACAGCATTACTTAGTATTCCTAACATCTGTAACTGCAATGATTTTAGAATGGGTAAAAGAGCACTTACCTTCCCAGTGGATTTGACTCCTTTCCAAATGCAGAAGAAACATATCACCCAGACAAGGAGGAGACACAGTGCTAGATCCCACTTGATAATACCAATATCTTCAATTCCCGAGGACAAGCTCAGCACATTGCGCCTGAATATTTGAAAGGAAACAAAAAAAAAAAGAGATGCAGGAGCTCAGTTGATGCAGACTCTGGTTGTGATGGCTAAGAATACATGATGGTGTGCAGGCCAGCTGATGCACAGGCAGACAAAACATGGGCTAAGTCTGCTCTCAAAACATGGGCTAAGTCAGTGGCTTATGTGACCAAAGCTGTGCTTTGCAACCCTACATCTCCCCTATGTCCGTGGGGCTCCTTAATTCAATATACTGCATTTAAAAACCTTCAGCTCCTTTTAACAGCCTATGACCACCCCAATATGAGATAAAAGAGAATTTGCTTTCTTGAGGGTCAAAGACCAACTTGCCCCAGTGAAGCTGCCTGGCAGGAGTACATGCCATGTCTCCATCATGGACACTTATGGACACTTGCAGCTGACCTGTATCCACATGTTTCTGCTCATTTTCAGTTCATTAGCAAGGCTGCCACGAGGAGGAAAGGAAAAAAGCAGTGCAGGAGAGTGTCAGGCCATTCAGCTTTGCAGGGTGAAGGTTGGAGCCATCATCTCTTCTCCCCTTGGGGCCCCCAAACGATCACTGCCCAGGTGCTGCTGCCTGCCCTCAGCACCTCCAACACTGGGGTCTCATTTAGCTAACACCAGATTATTTGGGAAATTTTATTCCCTCACTTAGGTTTATAAATAAAAAGTAATTCCTGAGCTGTGTTTTAAGGGAGCAACATCTAACCACTAAAAGAGTCTGATCCAGAGGGGAAATATTCATTAAGCCTTCTCTCTTCTCAAAATTCCCATGGCTTACCATTAAATACTTAATTTAAACTATTTTTCAAATAACTTCATGCAACATACACTGTCCTCACACACCGCACAGGCCTTGTCATACTTAACACTTCATTTGTCAAATATGTAAAAGAACAAACTGTTTCTTACTGTTCACTAAGCTAAAACTCTGCAAATGAACCCAGTAAACTCTGCAAGGTTTTTTTAGTCAAAGAAAAGTTTTGACCTCAATTACCAAAGAAATGCCTTGCCCCAAGACTACAGAAGAGAACTTGCTGCCTAACAAACTTTTTTATTAATTATTAGTTAAAATTTACTTTCAGACAGCTGTAAAAGTCAGGCACTTTCATTCACCAGAGTCAAGGAGAGCAGAGCCCAGAGCAGTCTGGGTCAGGCTCATGTGTGGGGCATGCACAGCTTTGTGTGGGGATCCAGTACAAGACAGACTATGGTGGTTTGGCTTTCCCCTGAACTAATGAATTTTCTTTTTTTTTTTTTTTTTTGCTATTACCATGGAAATAATAGTGAATGAAGTCACTGATGGAAAATCTGCAATTAGTTTTTGGAAAAAACCCTGGATTGACCAGTTTAATAGGACTCAAACCCGTGCCCATCTGTTTCTGCATCTCTGCTTGCCAAGCTCACTTGGATTACCTGTGTGACCGTGTTCTCACACCAAATGCTTTCTTCTCTCTGAACGTGTGTGTATTTTGTTATGGAAAAGGACTAACGGCACCAGACAGGGTAAGTCTGCTCTAATCAGCACAGCTATTCAATAGTTATGTGAACTCCCTCAGTAATGAATATTTGGCATAAAGTTGCAGTCTTGCTTCACCTGAGTCTAAAGAAACAAAGGAAAAACCTGCTGTGCATATACAAAAGAAGAAAATACATTTATAAGATGAAAAAGTTCAGCCACAACCTTCTATGCCTTTTTAAAAAATAAATGGCAATTTTCCAATCAAAGGGGCAGTTCATATTAAAAAGGCAATCTTTAGAGTTGGCTCTCAGGAAACAGTGAATAATTAACTGCAAATGCCTTTTGGAATAGGGAGCTTTATTAATGCATTCAGCTAAGACTTTGCTTTTTACTGCAGGACTAAAAGCAAGTGGCCATCTCTCCTAGAGTTTGCCCAGCAATTCTTTCAGGATTTTTTGGAAGACACTCCAGTGGGTGACTGAGAGCCAGATATCTTGGTTTTCTATGCTTTTCTTGCTTATCCCATTTCACAAAGACTGACTTCCTCAAGGAATATGCTCAGAATTACTAGGGGAGATTCAGCATTACAATTCTTTTAGGACTTCTAACCCTACATATTTTTGCAGAAGCACTCAACATGGATTTTTGACCCTGTAAATTCAAGTTTAGGAAGGAGCATGAGCTGGGCTGTGCTGATAGCTCTTAAATCTTGTTACATAACCCCCATGCTACTGAGATTCTGCCAAGCCCACTCAGTTGTCTTCACACCACTCACACAGAGTGTTGTTAGTCATTCAGATTTATAGGCTGATGCTGTCATTAACTGTCACTCATATATAATCAATGGGACAACAGGCTGGGGCTGAGATGGTTATAAACAGGAGTTCTTGACCCTTGAACACTAATATGTTCTAGTGTGTGCAATATGGAAATGTAACAGGAGCTGCAGCTGGCTCTACAACATAAACAAAAACAAAATGAAGAGAGTTATGCAATCCTTGAGGGATACTCCAGCTCATTAATCAAGTGAATGCTGACAGGACCTTTCAGACCAGGAAAGGTGAAGCACTCTTTCATGTTGGATGGACAAGAATAATTAACACGGAAGAGGTTGTACAGAAGAATATGAAAATGAGAATATGAAACAATTTAAAAGACTCTCACATTTGCTCTAAAAAGCAGAGACAGCTATTCTAGATTTTGTTTAGTTTTTTGTGTTGCTCCCTTTAGGATTACAAGCCATTAGCATGTGATGGTCTTTCTTGGGATTTGGACAAATAAAGTCTGCTGATTACCCAATATTTATAAACACTTGGCCAGCACCAGACAATCAGAGGTTTTGTTCAGCCCTAATTACCCTATTACACTTATCCCTTATGTATTAATATGTGTGTAAGCCTTCAAGGTTTTGAACTTCAAAATAAAATCTTCAGAAATAAGACCTGAAGCATGTGATACCAAGAGGTAAGTCTCCTCATAGAAAGCCTGATTTCCTTAACCCCCTTTTATTGCTGCTCAAGCAAGCATGTGATTTGCACCAAACATTGAATCAAATGAACTGAAATGTCAGGCTGCACTGCATATCCAGCCAGGCTGAGAAGTTCAACCTGAAGAGGTTAATGCATCTGTGTGGTCAATTATACCTGGGCAGCACTAGTTGTACAAAGCAGTACTGATGAGGACACTATATAAATGTCCCACAATAAAAATGGCATTGGGTTTCAGAAACCAAATACTCACAAACCTCTGAATTAAACTGGAATTAATTGTGCCACAAAGGAGATGGATATCTTCAGTTAAAGACTAATTATTTACCTGTCCTTTCAATGTTGGTAGCTGGTTGGCTGGCAGCCAGTATTGTCTATGGCAGCATGGTACCTGAAGTACCTCAAGCAGCTGGTACCTGAAAGTTCTTTAAACTATTTTTAATTTCAGAATTGTAAAGAATATTAGCATGTTTGAGAAAAAAAATGAGGATATTCAGTGCTTGCACCATGTGAAAGCTATGGTACTTTTATTACAACAGTGCTGCATGATCTCTGCTCTTACTTTAAGACATCAATAGTTATTTATGCACAGACAGCAGCTATTTTTAATAGTCCTCTAAGTGTCATGACTCCTGGAGGCAGCTTGCTCTGTTAAGGGCAGTTTTGCCCATGATGAAACAGTGAATTATGGGCAGTATGTCTGTCCCAGTAGTATTACAAAGCCAAACTCCTCCCTAGCAAGACTCCAGGGAAGAGTTCAGCTTACAGCATCTAAAACTGTTGAGGACACAAGCTAAAGTGGCTGCAAAGTGCAGGGAGAGCTACTCCAGGAGCACTAATCACTGAGCAACCTTTGCTCCAACTCTGCTACAGACACAGTGAGGGCACAACTGAGGACAGCAATGTGTGTGAGGATCAAGGCTTTGCTGTCCAGCCTCAGGCTCCTCCAGCCTGACTACGTCTACAGGAGGATTTGGCTCGGCTTGCAGAGGAGTCTTCTGACTTGGTTTCCCTTAGAGGGAAGGCAACTAAAAGCTCCACCACTAACGTGCTCCCATGGGGACATCATTCCCCTCACCCCTGGCTGCCCTGCCACAACACCCTTTGTCAAACACCTGCTGTGGTGTGACCCACAGAGAGCTCTGCTGTTCCCCAGTGTGCTGGAGCTCTCACTCTTTTACAATCCCTTTCCCAGCTCCCAGCCCTTTTCCTTTCTGTTGTGGGATCTTCAGTCTCCTGAAGTGAACATGCTGCCTGGGGACCCCAGGGAGACAATGTGGCCCACAAATCTGGGCAGCACAGGAGTAGGAGTAGGAGCTTCCACTCCTGCCGCACCATTCCATGGCCACATCAGGAGCCACCAAGCTCACAGGTGCCCCAGGTACAAGAGGACTGTCAGCAAAATCACTGCACAAAAGCAATGATGAACACAGTACTTTGGGAATCTGGGGGAGAAACTATTTCAGGAGCAGCATTGTAGACCTCTGCTTCCTTGGGAGTCCTTGAGAAGACCTTGGAACACATGACCAAACCTCATTTGGATTCATGGCCTTGAGTCCAAAGTCATTGCGGGAGAATCCAAAGGAGTGAGAGCTACTTCCCCTTCTAGTGCAGCTTGCCTCTCAGTTCCCCCAAAATATCCAAAGGTTCCACTTAACAATTGTTTTCCAACTTCCTTCATATTTATAAGAGAGTAAGTCATCTGGGAAAGCAGCTGCCCCTCAACATGGAAACACAGAGCTCATGGTGAAAACGCTGCTCTCAGAGCCTGCACCCTGCCTCTCACACCAGCCACCAGAGCCTTTTGACAAACTACCAATCCCAGATTCAATTTGCCCCTTTATATTTTGGCTCTCGTGTTACAAATTTTAGCACAGCTCCTAAGACTGTTTTTTTTCTTAACCTAATGCATGCCAAACATCTTCAGCACGAACACGATTCCTGCTGGGGCTTTGGCTGATGCTTATTTTTAAAAATAGAGAAGTAGGTACAAGTTGATCAGAGATGAAACTGCACTTTAAACACGCTGAAAAAGCCAAGCTGGGCCAGAAACTGATTCTACCCATAAGTGACTATTTGAGCAAGCAAGCAAGCAAGCAAAAAATTATTAATAAACTATTTGAAGATACTTTGGATTTAAGTTTCCC
>NW_005054317.1:7134229-7136330 GCF_000277835.1 Geospiza fortis
CTGCTCTGTTTTACACTTATATAAACATACAAGAGTTTTGAGGTCATGCCTGTTCAGAGATCACGTTATGCAATATGATTTAAAACTTGAAAAATAACAGAGAAATGAGAATAAGAAGCTTATGACTGATGAAATTCAGGCATCTGGCAAAACAGTCTCCTCAGAGACTGCAGAAAAAACCATTGTAACAGAGATGACCTGAGAAACCTAGAATACAGGACAATATTCACGACCTGTGTCAGATTAATTACTGAGGTCAAAACCTTACATTGTTGTCAGACTGAAGAGAGATGTGTTATAGCTACACAAAGTGTACAGCAAATGCTAACAGCTGGGGAAGAGACAACCACAAAGGTGATGATTTGTTGCTGTTTCCACTGTAAATCCCTGCTATCAGGGCATCTGAAGTGACTTGCTTGTGTTCTCCTGCCGCACTCAGGGAATCCAGCCAAGAAGGAAATAGGTTTTCTTTCAAAGAAGCTGTACTGGGCTTTTCAAGCTCCCTGTATGGTCTAGGATAAATACACTTACACATCTATCACCTGCCTCCACCACTCCCAGACTTACCTCAAGATAGGTGAGAACCAGTAGCAAACAACGGTCAAAAAACTGACATCAATTTTCTTTCCCTATCTAACACTCCCCACTGGGCTTCCATAAAATCTCAGGACTGACCTCTGGCATGGCACCAAAAACTCCCTGAAGGCACCATGAGGAGGGGGTACTTACTCCCAAAACTCCGTGACAGGAGAGGTGAAGTTAGTGGCATTCAGTGATATCCAGAGCGTTTTGTTCTTCCTGAGAGTGTCTTCCACACAGGTGGGTGTGTTCCACTTCTGGTGGCAGTGTGCCCATGGCAGCACGCTCTGGAACGACTGGAACAGGTAGTAGAGTCCCCAGGCCAGGATCACGATGTAGTACACATTCAGAAGGGACACAATCACTATGGAAGCATAACCAATTCCTGGAGAGAAGGGGAGAGACAAGAAAAACCTGCAGATGTGACAGCTGCTGCATCTCCTGGGGCTGGTGCCATTCCCACTGTGCTGTGGGCTTGTATCCTGCTGATGGAAACTCAGCTCAACCACACATAAGCACAGACCTGCCACCATCTCTGGCACTCAGGGCTGAGTTTCTGACTATGGTTTGCTGACACTGAGGGGAGGACTGCAGGAATCTGCCTAATTTAACACTAACCCAGCTATTTCAAGTTTTAGTAGAGGGAAGTCAAGGCTTTGCTTGTTTGCTGCACCATCTCACTTCTTAGGTACCTATGTGGGCAGCCTCATTCTTGCCACACTGTCCCCCAAGCCAACTTTCCTGGCAGCAGCTCAGCTGGACAGCACCTGCACCACTCACTTATCAACTGGTTGGGCTCAGTCTATGTGGGGAAAAAAAAAGACATTTCTTGAATGAGTTAAAAAGGAATCTGTGTGAAAGTGGTGGTTTCTGCCTCAATTTCACTTGTGCAAAGGAAGCACGGTATTTGTGGATCTTATGGTTACCTGGATCAATCTCTGCTTACACAGTTTGCCAGTTATGAACCACAAGCAAAATAAAAATATTTCCTTTAAAAATTTAGAGCTGTCTCTTACAAGAACCTGTGAGGCTCCCTTTAACATCACTCTGATGGATATTCCAGCACTTGGGGTTTTTACATGTAAACTATACTGTCTCATATTTTACAGTTTAAAACCTTGTTGCAGCAGGAGTCTTTATCTCAGAGATTATTTTCATGTCAGATGGAAACAAGCACAGCAAGTGCTATTTATTCTGTACATCTGCATTTCTTTCAGCATATATAGCCAGTCACATTAGCTACACTTTCTCTTTATGGATGCCTGGGAGATTGCTATTTAAACAAGGAACATTCCTTCTTCCTCCTCCTCCTCCTCCTCCTCAAAAAGAAAAAAAAGTTTTCACAAAAGTGGGAGGAGGAGGAAGAAAATTAAGCTAAAGCAGCACAATTACATCACCCTCAGCAGCATTTTGAGTACTGGGTGGGAGGGTGAGCCTCAGAGAAAACCCCCACTTCTGCTTGGGGTGACATCAGGAGAGAGAGATGCCTGGAACAGCAACAGTGGTAGAGCTAGAGACACAC
>NW_005054317.1:7136340-7144018 GCF_000277835.1 Geospiza fortis
CTTTCCAAATGGGATTTGAACAGGGCCATATATTTAGTGCAGTTATTTCAAATGATTCTGCCTGTGCTGTCCAGCTGTAAAGGGCAGTCTACACACAAGACAGGCATCATCTGTCATTTTTCTAACCTTTCATTTTTCCTTCTAGTTAACTTCCAGAGCAGCCTTCGCACTGTTCCTGTGAGCATTGAGCAGGCAAAGGCCCTTTGATAATATCAGACCAACATTTGCCAGGACCTGCTCAGTTATGACCAAAGCCCTGTTCCTGAATCCCACCAAAAAATGCTGTCCAGGTTTTGACTGCATCGGTAGCAGACAGATGATGACAATGAGAAACTTTCACATGGGAGATGGATTTTAATTTCCAGACCAAAATAACACTTCAAAGATGGTTTCATTAATGCCATCTAGCCTTCCAAGACAACACTTTCTCTGATACCTGTAAACAAAATGTGCAATTGCCTTAAAAGGCATAATATACCATTTCTTTCTTGGTTATTGGCAGTTTTGCCAGTTAACAAGCTGATAGCATCAAAATCAATACCTCACTTTGTCCTTCAGACTCTGTGACTTCTATCTTTCCAGGAACCAATATCATACCCTTAATTACTAGAGCAAATAGCTGAGTTAATGGACATGAGGGGAATGGTGCTGCTACATATTGTTTACAGAGGGCTCTTTAAGCAGTAAAGCACAACAAGATGTACTAACCAGTGAAAATAGGGCAGATCTTTTCCCAGCATGTAATTCCACCTTCGGAGGTATACTGTCCTAGCACCACCTCCAGGAAAAACACGGGAAGACCTCCCCCAAACAGGAAAATGAAATAAGGTATAAGAAATGCACCTGTTGAGAAAATACAATAGTACATAATGAGTTCAAATAATAGAACTTACACAAGATCATCAAAAAAGTGGCAACAGGCACATATAAACAAAGAAAGATATTCGATACTTTAATATCACTATGCAATAGTCTTATTCTGGGGTATTTTTGCTCATTTTTTTCTGCAAAAAGGGTGAGTATAGGCTGGAAAGGACATATTCTTACCTCTTTAAAGTGAATATCTCCAATAACAATGGCAGATTTTTAGACACACAATACTTTCATATGGCTCAGACTGCTCTTATTCTGAAATCCCCTGGTCTGAAATCCTAATGGTCTATATTAATAGCATATCTTCTAGCTAAAACTCAGACTCAGTTGTAGCAGAAGTAACAAAGCAGGAAAGGTTCAATAGCACAACATTAGAAATTACTGGATTTTTTTTCCCTAATAAAGTTTTACTAAAAACTATTCAGTGATGAAACAATCTCTCCTGACGACTGGTGAGGGAGGCAGAAAACACAGGTATGAACAGTCTTCTTAAAAACTGGATGAAGGCACTGAAAAACAGTGAGCATGGGGCAGACAGAGTGACGGCTGAGTGTGGATGAGAACTCACCTCCGCCGTTTTTGTAGCAGAGATACGGGAACCGCCAGACGTTGCCCAAACCGATGAATCCCCCCGCCACGGACAGCAGGAAGTCGATCTTGCTCGCCCACTTCTCCCGCTGCGGTGGCTTCCCCTCAGCCTCATCCTCAGGCCGTGTCCCCGGGCTCTTGCCAGGGGAAGGTTTGAGGATGTCCTTGTGGAAATCTTTCAAGCACTGAAGCTTTTCCTTTGTTGCCATATTTCTGCTTTCTACACAGAAAAAGAACAAAAAAACCAAGAAGGGTTTATTAAGCGGTCTTTTCCAGCTGAGCTCTCTAATGCTGCAAGAACTGTTTAGCCAAACTCGTTCTATACAAAACAGTGTTGTTTATTAAGCTGAGATAGGAAAATGCTTCTGATGACTTCACTGACCAGGAGAGGCAAAGTCCCCCTGACTGTGTGGTCACCTCTGTGCAGGCAGAGCAGTGCAGAGCACCGTGAAGCTCTCGCACGGCTTGCTGCTGACCTGCTGCCCCAGCAGCACTCCCCGTGCTGGCTCCTGCACGTGGTGCTCCTGGGCAAGTGTCTAATGCTGCTTCCATGCCCCAAATAAAGTACAAATCACTGCATCTGGCTCCTTCTAAAACATTTATGTGAAATACAGGATAGTAAATCTCACCTTTCCAGATAAAACCCATTCTTCTACTTCCCAATAATTTGAGCGATCCTGTATTATTTACTGTCTGCAATTTCCATTCCCTCAAGTACTATAAACCTTTCAGAAAACTATACATTCGTAAAAACTGCAATGGAAAGCCATTTGTTCTAATCAGCCTGCAGAAACTGAAGGAATCTTTTCAGTTTATTCCATTTTCATAACTGCACTGTTTTCCCTTGACATCAATAAAGGGACAAAAATAAGCCTTTATATTCAATTATTGTGAAATGCACACCTATGCAATGGAACAGTTTGCTTAGAATGATGGCTCCTTAGTTAATTAAAAAGTCAGTGGCATGAGTCATATTAAATCATACCTGGTTTAATAATTTATATATATAATTTATTATCAAAATCATAGACATTCAAAAATAATAACAGAAAGAATTATTCTAACAAGTGCCTTTTTAACCAAGATTTTCTAGTGAAAACAATTTAGGAGTAACTCATAGCTTTTACGTTAACTAAGATGTCAGGCATATGTGGCTAATTAATTCCCCACATAACTCAAGTGACTTCAGCTGGCTCTGACCAGTTATTTTTGCAATGTGTGTTGATACTGAAATTTTCACCAGAACCAGGCAAACAAGCAAGTTTGTTCCAGATCACAACCACTCGCCGCTTATACATGTCATTATGAGTATAGTCATAAAAAAATCATGCTGCAGATTATGCTGTTTGATAGCTGCCAGCCTCCCCCATACCTGCACACTGGTTTTGATCTCTAACCTGACTGAGCTCGTGGCAGTGACCCGAAGATTGAGCTGACATTAGCTCTGCAGGAAGTTTTTAATCTGCACATGATTTTGAGATAGATATGCATCGCTGTACCTGCAATGCTTTCCATTCACCACGGAAAGTTTCAGAGGGCTAACGCTGCCACAAACCACAGCAGCTCCACACTCACCTCACTGGTGGCCTTCCAAAGCAGGCACTGTGACAGCAGCTGCCTATCAGGCCGTGATCTAAAGAGGGACTTTAATCTCCACAACGTTAATCATTATGACTTTCTATTGGTTTTTAAACCAGGCCACTGGTGACACGAGCACTGCAATACCTCGTGATCAACAGCAGAGAGAGCTCACAGAAGGAAAAAGTGAATCACAGGGTGATGGACCATCACACCACTGCACAGGGATGAAGGCAGGACATATTCTACCAAAATAGCTCCTGTTGGCCACTGTCAGAGACATGGTATGAGATAAAGCAGTAATGGAATAAAAATGGTAGGGCTGGCTCTGTAACAGTCTTTAGGCACTTAGCTGCTTTTGGGCTTAATTCACAGCAGCTAACTTGAGTTGAGTATCATGAATTAATGGAGGTTAATGGAGGAGCCTTTAAAGGGGATTCACAGCAGCCTTAACCTCCCTGAGAAACCTGCATCTCCCAAACATGCACCATCCTGCATAAACTACTGGAGTCCTCTCTTGAGGGAGAAAAAAATAAAAGTGGACATAACTGCTTTTCTTCAAAGAGGTGAATGATGTCCTGTTCTCTCTGCAACAGCTACCAGGTATGGGTAAAGCTCATTTTTGCTTTCTTTTGCTATTTGTGCTCCTTGAATCCCTATCTTTCATCTTACTGGAGCATGTCACAACCATCAAGCAACAGGCTATTCTGGGCTGAGGAATGGAGGGCATTTGGATCGTCTCATGGAAGCTGCTCTTCACAGAGGTTATTGAAACACTCATCAACGGAGGGGGAAAGCGTGCAAAACAGAGAGGCTCACACCTAGTGTTTAGGGTATCCTCTTTTTTTCACACAGTTTTTTGGTGAACCAGTGGGACAGCCATAAACCTGCTTAAGAGGGCACAGAGATATAGATTTATACATCCCTGCAGGATTAGGTTTGAAATAGGAGCTTAACTGCTCCCCGTGGAGACTGATACTGGAAATACCCTGAAACAGACCACTGGGAACACAGGCTCCCCTTATGTAAAAAAACCTAAGGAGACCTGCAGCATTAGCCACCTCAAAGATTAAAAACTCTTCAGGATTGCAATTTTTTGCAATCTACTTTTATCTTGTGACACAGAGTTCTTTATTTTTCTGCCAGCTCTAATCCTCTTGCCTGCGGATTTTCTTTGACCCAGGTGTTAGTCAGTTCTATCCAGAGTTTGGAAGGCTGACCAGTTGATTGCATTCTGTAAACCCTGACTCTCCCTGGGACAAGGTGATCACCCTACGGTTTGTCCCAGTTAGCTACACACAAAATATGAAGTGGTGCCTTTCCAGACTCTTTCTTTGGAACTGAGTGGAACTGCGTTATAAAAAGGGATTTCTAATTTGTCTCAAGATACCCCAAATTAATGGCTGTGCTTGAAAACCTAATTAGAAAGTGTAAATTATGCTTCAGCCTTAGCTGGAGTGTGGTGACAGTCCCTTAGTCCATGAACCCTCAAGGTCATGCTTGCTTTTGGGGTCATTTCACTGTATGGGTGGCAGGAGATGAGCCACCAAAACTTCGGTGCCAGTCACCACCTCTCAGTAATGAATAGGGGCACACTACCTATCCAAGGCTTGCACAAAATTAGTAACAGCCCAGCTTCACTGTGTACAGACTTGCTAAAATCTCAATTGTGTCTGGAAGACCGCAGCTGTGGCTGGCAGGCACGTACTGTCCACCAGTACCACAGGAACTGTCACTAAGTGGCCACCTGGGACTGTGGTCCCAGCCCATGTCACGTTCAAGGGATGTTGGATTTATCCCCCTTTGCTGCCAACCATTGGTGTCCACCCAGCCATTCCCAATTACAGGAACTGTCTACAAAGGCTGCAAGGGTGGGGGGTATGGGCGATTCTCCCTGGTGAAGAAAAGCCAAGAAAAGTAAGTTTGTTTAGTGAAAGGCATTGTCTTTTTCCTTAATGGGGTTGGAGTTTCATTTCCTTTAGCTATGTCCCACTGGGTGAGGCTAAAATGGCTCTTAAGGGAAATAGTCTGACAGAGATGCTGAAACAATATGTTGTCACCGCCCAGGTCAGAACCAGAGAATAATAGGTTATTTTTACTGTATCACTTAGTGGGGATGGTATCCGAGATCTAAGTCCATCAGATTCCCCCAAGGAAATATATTGTGAAAAAATGCTCTTACAACCACAGAGTCCAAAAGGAGCGATCCAAGTCTGAGGCATGTGTCTGCCTCCCAGAGACACACGTCTGCCTTCCAGGAGCCACATCTGACTGGGAGAGTACCCCCTCCAGGAAGCTTCAGATGGCCCCAGGAAGCTTTGGCTTCATCTGATGAACTCAATATGGATAAATAAAAAGCAGCAGTCAAGCCGGCTATTTATGGTGTGCCCCTAGGCTGAGCCCAGTCACACTAAAAGAGCCTGATCCGACAGCAAGGGGAGAAAAAATCCAGACTGGGCCAGGCCCAGAACTGCTCTCACATACACTGGTACAAACCCTCATTAACTGAGGATGGAGTAATCAATTATCAAATCGATGCTGGTAAAATATGGAAAAACAGAACAAGGGATCAAGCATGGCCACTTTGTACTTCTCAAGCATCTGCTCACTGGTGCAGCCAGGAGGCCCTTCCACAGGAGAGTCACGTGTCTGTGCCTTGCACAAATTTCATAACCCAGGCAATAACCCAGGCTCTCTTGCTGCCCCTCATGACTGATCAGTCTTTGATGCACAGGTGAAAATACCTCCATAAAAGGAGTGCTTTCACAGCCAGCTTGGCTTGGGCCATCCCCTGGGCTACAGCTATCAGGAGCCTGCACCTCAGATAACCCATACCCTTTAAAAAAATATGGGCATTGAAATGTAATCCCTCATAACACGCAAAAAAAATGGGGGGTAGAGGAAGGAGAAGGCTGCACAGAGGGGGCAGATGGTGAGCCACGCCCATGAGGGAAGGCCACCAGCCCAGCCAGGACCTGCTGGTTTTGAAAACAGACACAACTCACAAGCGACCAATGCACAGCGACACCTTCCAGGAGGAGCCTCGAGGACAAGCACATCACAGATGCCACCTCATTTAATAGTCTCTAAAAATCAGATCTTTCAAACAGTATTTTTCCAAATGCTGATGGAAATGGGAAAATCAAAGTCTGCCTGAACACACAGCTATGTGTTTGTAAATAGTTACACATGCTAAAATGCATGCCCTGTCTTGCATCCGAACACCAGAAACCACAGCAAAGCAGATACTTATTTTTTGGCCAATGCATAAAAACTTTGATTAAAGACTCAGCATACTGAATTGTTGACTAGAGTGGTAACTGAATGTGTTTTTTTCTAGCTTCTCCTTCTGCTGGAAAACTAAAAGCAAAGTACACATTCAGAGTGTCTTTCACCTTGATGGGAATGTTGCTTGAAGAATGACTGTATGGCTGTACCACTGATTTTATGGACTATTTTTGCAATATGATGTGTATCATCATTACTTCTGCTTTCAAGGACCTTTCTCTAGTAAGTTCAGCCTGTGCAGAATGTATATCTGGAGCTTCTCAGTGCTGTCTCATTCTTTTCTGCCTCAATGACTTTTGAAAGACATCAGCTTACCACATTATAATTAATTCTTCTAACCCTGTTTAAGCTCACTGCTTCTTTAGACATTGCCATCTATCTTATTTTCTGTCATGTATTTTGTATTCCTGCAAATTGAAGTCAACATTCCCTTAAAAACTAAGCTTTCCCAGAACTGCCAATCTATTTGTGGGTTGGCTCTATAAAAAAATTATTATTATTTTACATTCACATTCATGAATATTTCAAAATTAGATGCCCTGATTGCTGGATCAGAGCTGGTCTTCAAATAAGCAGCTTCCACTTTCATTGAGAGCAATGGAAAAACTGCTATTGATTTCAACAGTAGTAGGATCAGGTCCCAAATAAAACTGCATTTATTATGTTTGGCTCACTTCCTAGGATTACTTGGAACTTTGAAAGCTGTAATTCTTGATGTTGACAGCTCTCCCTCCCTCCCAGTGCAGTGTGGTTAAGCCAATCGATACATGATTAAAATAAACAGCCCCTTGATCAAACTCGTGGCTTCAGTGCAAATCTTTCTGATCAGGAGGAAAAAAAAGCCTTTATGTCTGCCAGCCCTCAATGCCCCACCAGTATCCAAGGAGCACCTGACTTCACTTTTCGTCCCTAATTCATATCCAAATTCATTCTGCTTCATTGAACAAGATACCTACAATTTCTGAAAAATAACACCACTCCCTACTGCACAGACTGCCTCTCTTCCTCTTAAAAACTGCCTCTAAAAATTCCCTGAACTACAGCTCACTGTCTGTCTTTAATGGACTCCTCTTTTTCTGTATACTTTTCCCTGGGTTTGGGTTGTTATTTAAACCCTAGAATCCATTTGTCCTTTCTTCTTAGTTTTTGCTCCAAATTTCTCCATCTCCCTTCTCACTTCTTCATCATTTCCTTTTCTTTCACTGTGATGCTTTTTTTAGTCTTCTAAGACTGACTGGAAAATCTGCTACTGAAAATTTTCTAGGAGGAAAATGAACTTTATAAAGCAGAAGACTACTCTGAAAGAAAAGCCCAGGGCTTAATGCAATTTCTTTTTCATCTGTTGTGGTCT
>NW_005054317.1:7144031-7161212 GCF_000277835.1 Geospiza fortis
CCTACATGCTTTTTTTCTAGCTGCTGTTTCCATTCAGGTTCTTCAAATGCTTCAAATAGGCACCATGTCACAGCACTGAGCTGTTATAAAATCCTGCATCTTTGCTCAGATTTCAGCAGCAGAAAATCTGCAGTCACATAATACTCTAGATGCTCATTTTGTTCTACTTATTTATGTCAAAGAACAAAGCAGTTACAACTAAACCCGGAACAGGAGGAAATGAAAAACTCCTTTTCCGTTGTGTGGGGTGGAAAGGAGGAAAATGAACACCCACAAATTCCAATGGATTTCAGAGGGAGCATGACACTGACCCTAAACAGGGGCTGAGGCAAAGATGATGCTCCCCAGCCTCAGAGATGGAGCCTGATACCCCAGGAGATGGCACAGGGCAGTGCTGGCAGTGGCACACTGAGCCACACTGGTCATGGCTCTGTCCTACTGAAATCCCCTGTGGGATTTCACAGTGGCTCCTGTACCTCAAGTGTCCTGCCTGCAGAGCCACGGTGCTCCTGCTCTGTCCCTCCTCAGAGAAGGAAGCCCAGGGGTTGCTCTGACAAAGACAACCAAGGGGAAGGAGCGAGGGGTTGGCAGAGGCAGAGACTGAGGGGAAGCTGCTGGTAACTCTGTGCAGGAGAACAACCAGTTAAAACTTGGGTTTGCTCACGTGAGGCCAACTGCTGACCCAATTTAATGCCTCTGGGTGTGCCAGCTCACAGCCTCCTGACTGCCAACAGGCTGGAAAGAAGCACCAGCTTCCCACTGCCATCCCTGCCTGCTCCCTCTGCTCTACCAGATCACCCACTGTGAAACTGGAAAACCATTACTTCACTGGGTGACACCACCTCTTTGTCCTTATGAGAGGGCCCTTAACAAAATGCATGTGGTGTAGCAAGCTGATGGCTTTCCAAGCAAGATGGGCATTGTTGAAGAAGATTCAACTGTGCACATCCTCAACTCTTCAGCCTCCTTGCACCCTGAACTTACACACCTTCTGACTAAGGGAACAAACATTGTTGTATTTTACTTTCAATTCTGAAGGTCTGCACCTGAATGGATTGAAATTCCCTATCAAGCCCTGGTGTCAATTAAATAATTTCTATTGTCACAAATAAACCGCATCAAAATCAATTAAGGGATGTCCTTCATCCTGCTATAAAAAAAGGCAAACCCACTAAAGCTCACAAAGCTTATGAACTCAAACAGTCAGTGGTGTGCACTGTGCCATTGAATTTTTTGCATGTGATTAATAGTGTATTGATCCTATGTGACACTTCTGCAAGGCACTTGCAACACATGATAATGTCAGACAGCAATTTCCATGCTACAATAATGGAGCACTGCCCCTGAGCAGGGAAGATAAACAATAAAGTAGTCATTTAGTGAGGCAAATGTGCAATAAAACATATGAATCCATTATATCAAAATAGTTTTTTCTTTGAGAGAAATAATTTCCCCCTCATCTATTTTTTCTTTCATGCTAATTCTAAATTTAGCCTTAAATTAACTGAGTTTACCAATGCTAATGTTCAGGGCTTTCTCACAATTAAGGAGTACTGTACTTTTTCATTATGATTTCTAACTAAGTAAAAAATAGATGGATGTGTAAGATTACACATTTTTGGAGAAACAAGTAGAGTCTTCTATACCCAGCAATGGCTTTGATCAGCTGTTGCCAAACCTGTCTAGGCCACCTCCACACAAAGCCAGAGTTGTGTTTTTACTGCCTCTATCCATTCATCTTAAACAATAACCGAGGACAGATTTTTATCCCACCTGTGGCAGCTGTACAAACATGTCACACAGTACCTTATTCCCAGAAATCTAGATCCCCACACCATCAGTGGAAGGGAACAATCCTTTCTTCTCCTTTGTTCCCGTGCCCCATCTGCTCAGCACCTGATTTATTTTTTTTCTAGAGTACATTAATGGAAAGAAGAGTTGTGCAACACAGCACTGTGGGTGGAAAGCAGCCAGCCAACCTGCACCAGGAAAACAGCTATTACACGCACGCGATCCGCAGTGTTAGTCCCATTACAGGGCTATAAAATCTGAGCAGGTTACAAAGCCCTGAGGGCTGGGCCATGAGCACTAAAACTTAATGGTGAGAGTGAGCTACTTTTGATTTTAGCCTTGACTTCTCCTCCATGCTGGCAGCAAATATCAGCAAAAATATGACTCAGTGACAGAAATGAGCTGTAATCTTTTGAGAAGTGGAGTATCAACCCTTTGCTGATGAACCTGGGTACTCAGGTGACTGGGGTGCTCTGCCAGGACACCTCTTCTCACAGGCCTTCAGCCACAGAAATCTCCTAAGCACCTTGAGGTTTAATTTACTGTTGTTGTTTTCTTTCCTTCAAGCAAAAAACAAGAAAAAAAAAAAAGGGAACAAAAACTTTAGGCGTATGAAATTTCGCACAGGAAATGAAATTGAAACCACTGACACGGCAGTGCAGCAGCACGAGCGGGTCTGCAGGAGACGTGCAAAAAGAAGAAGTGGCAAAGCTGATGAACAAGCTCAGGGAGAGCACAACTTTGCAAAACAGACTGGTGAAACGTAGACTTCCACACACACAAAAAAGTGAAGCTCTGTAGCCACTATGGTATTTATTTGCTCTCCTGCAGCTGGTGCCAGGTGCTGGCTTGCACGGCCGGACAATGGCATGTTTTGTTTAATCCCAGAACAGCCTTGGCTCTGTCTCCAGCTGCAGCCCCGTCCTCTCAATTTCCCTGGCTGCCCAGAGCCACTCACTGTGCTCCTGGAGGGCATTTGAGAAGGAATACCACTATGTCCTACAGGCTTTGCAATGGGCATTATTTGATAAAAAATAATTAAGTTCTGAGTTGCAAATAGATCCTTTGGTACTGACCACTAAACCACCATGCTTTTAAATACCATGTGATTCAGACTGATTCCCAACCAGAGGTGTATTTTCGGTTCAGTTTTGCCATGGGTCTCTGACATTTGCTTTCACAGACCGAGAGCTGTGCTCATTTTTATGTCAAGAGATATGAAAACCAAACAGTGCCAGAACAAATACTTCACTTTTCCAAGGAAACTAACACATAAACCACTTCTGCATACCATGGTCTGCAAAGTGCAGAGCACACACCAAGCAGGAACAAAACCCTGGGCTCACACACTACTTGGACAAAAGCCTCACAGAATTCACTCTCGAATTGCAGCCTCCAAAGGGAATTGTATTAGAGCAAAGGCTGATTCCAATACAAGACACAAGTATCTGCAGTCCCACCTTCATACCAAGGTCAATCTCACAGCCTAGAGGTACTCGTCACTTGTTTTTTGTTGGTTTTGCAGGTAAGCTTCCCCAAATACAGCATGACAAAATGTGAACAGCCTGAGTATTTTTCTCCATCTCTTCTTATCTTTTCAAACAAATGCTAGTTGATGGTTTCATTGCAGGTTGATTTTATAGTCCTGGCCTGACTACTATAAACTGAACTTACTTCTGTTACCAGCTGAAGATTTTTCTTAGTGCAATTTCATCTTTGTGAACACACTCAAATAGGATACCAATATGGCACATTATTCTCTAAAGCTGTCTTCATCATGACTACAATTATTTTTTACTACTTGGTTTTCTTATGCAAAAGTTAATAATGGACAGGTGGGAAATTGTTTGCAGTTCCACTTTAAACAATAGCCACCTGACAAGCAGCTGAGATAATAACAAAACCACTTCACCTGCAAAGTAATGGTAGAAAGTGAGAGACTTCCTTTGGTTGACTTGTCTGAATTTTTGGAGGTGATCTTTACAACAGCTGGATGAACTCGTGACAGCTTTACAGAAGGAGAAATCACCTAGGTGATTCAAAGTCAGATGTACTGCTTGAAGTTCCACATTTGGATACTATCTGTCTGTGAAATTTGACTTGTAACCTATTGCTTGTGTAGTGCACAAAGAGCAGTGGAGAAGGGAACTTCAACCCTACTGAGCAACAGTATCTCCCATTACTATATTCCCTCTACCAGGCACAAAACCCTTTTCACACTTGAAAGAGCAGTGCATCATTTAGGCAGGATCTGTAAGAGGTGAGAGTATTTATGTGGTTACAGAAAAGGGAGGGCAGCAGTGAAAGCAAGTCTATCCTGTTAAATCTTGATTTTAGAATACTGTCTTGTAAAAAGGGGACAACAAAAGCTTTTGGTTGCTCATATTTAGTCCTTCTTCAATCCACTATCCCCATTTGTAAACTTTACTTTTGATAGAACCTGATGGGAAACCAGGTGTTTACATAACCAATATTCTTCTTGTTGATAAAGTAGAGAGAGGGAGAGAAAGCACCTTATCTTGTCAGACTTGAAGGAGAAACTCTATGAAATATTCTCATTTCTTTTTTCCACCAAGGGAGTTCTTGAAGGGTTTTTTTTTGGCCTTAGAATAGCGACATCATTGTTCAAAATCCCCTAGGCTGACATGGTGAATCTGAGTGCGATCTTGCTTTCTCTCAGCACAATTAAAATAACATTGTTCTGACAAAGGGCGGTTTTTTGGCTAACATATGGGCTGACCATGAAAATTTGCTGCCCAATGGAGCTGGCAGATGCCCCTGTGCACGTCCCAGCTTTCTGGCAGACAGCTGCAGGGCTGGGAGGGCCTTGAGCTGAGGAGCAGATGCTCTGTGAAGCATTAACTCCCTCACGTGGTTACAGCCACATGAGGAAACCAGCACGTAACAGCCCAGCCAGGGCACTTGGTGGCTCACTAAATCCTAAATACCCCAAAGCTCTCTCCAAGGCTGCTAGAGAATGAGATTTGGCACTGAAAAGGAAAAAAAAAAAGGTGATATTTACTTCTAAATACTTCCTGATATAATTATGCTTTAAACCCTTCAGTTGATAACTTCAGTTGGAACTTACTGAAGATTTGAAGAGAATTCAAGTGAAATCCTGCTACAAATTCCAAATAATTACAGATACCCAAATTTCATCTACTAATCTCATCTAAGGTCACCATTTACATCTTAATATTGTTCCCATGTAAGTAAAACCTCTGCCACCTCACTGACCTTCAGGAGATCTCTCCTGCTCTATGCAGGAATGAATGACAGGGAGTGAGGAGTTAACGACATGCACAGCACTATGGCTCAATCACTACAGGAAATGGGCATTAAACAGAACCATAAAGTAATTCAGGGTAGAAGGCATTTCTGGAGGTCACATTGCCCAGTCTCCTGCTCAAAGAAAGGCCAATATCAAAGTCAGACTGACTTGCTGATGGCCTTATCTGGTCAAGCTCCGGCCAAGTGCGGAGACTGTACAACCCAACTCATCCCACTGCTTCACTCTGCTCAGGATGAACATTTATTCCACAGAAACCCTCTGAATGTCTCTATTGGACAATGAAAGAAGATGAGGAGGAAAAGGGAGAGGAGGATTAACACAGAATGACAAGTTGACACCATGGAAGGCTCACTCTTCACTCTTCTGGTAGGGCACACACACCATACAAGCAGCTGGAAAGCAAAAGATACTGAGGGGGTCTGTGGTGAGTGACAATGGGTGAGCTCCAGGTTAGGTACAGAAAAAGCAACAGTCCCTGGTGGCAGCATATCGGACAACACCCATTTTATTGTCAGAGTAAAACATATTCCTTTAAGAAAACCAAACAAAAAGCCTTACTGAGTGCTTCAATGCATGCCAGGCAATTATTGCTCTCCACAATGTGTCCTGTGACTCACTGTGCCACAATGAACTGGCATATGGTGCTCATTCAGGGTATATAACTCACACATTAGCTCTGAAGAGCTAATAGTTACTTGGACTCTAGTTAATTTTGGGGGTTTTTAATTTCCCCATGGCAGTGCAATAAATGTCATGCTTATTATTGTATTATTATTTTTAAAAAGTGTTTTTAGTGGCAGGCAAGTGTCATTAACGCCTCAAATCTCTTGTATGCAATGAAAATCAATTCAGACCAACTCTGGCATGCAAAAGCACATAAATAATTGGTAAATACTACCTGTGGTCTTCTGAGTCCAGATTTGACTGATGCCAAGAGCAATCAACTCCTTTTTGGCTGCAAAGGATAGGAGGGCACTCAATACCTTGCAGAAGGCACTCAGTACCTGGCAAAAATCAAGTTTCTGTGTGCCAGCTCCCCATGAATGAGCAAACCGTGGAGCACGTGCAACAAAAAAGGTTCTCTTCTCTTGCAAGGGAAGGCAATCTCCTAGAGAGACACAGAGCCAGCTCTCTGTAGGGTGTCAAATACTATTCTGGCCTGGAAAGGGGGCACTTTCTCTTATAAAAGGAAACATAAAAAGTAACAAAGCTTCTCTCTTTGAGTGACTCTGCCCAAGAGCAGTAGACTAGAAATCAAATTTTTATCATGAAGAAAACATCAGAGATGCTTAAAGGCAGAGATTGAGCAGTGGAAGAAGAAACTGTGTGCAATTACAAGAAAAGTCTTCTCTTGTAATCAAGATGCCTCAAATGAGCCCAGGCTGCACCATGACTTGTGAGTACAATCAGGAAAACACGGCTTCAAGAGAGTTCTAATGGAGCTTTCCACCCTACCCAGATGACTTCATGGGGGTAAGAATCCTGTAGAGGTAAGGGCTACTTAACACTTGTATACATTTGACAAAAGTACACTGAAGGCAGTGCTATTCATTAGCAAAAGTGGATCAGAAAGATGGAGGGGCTAATTCAGATTTTGTCCATGTAGGGACTCAGAGCTGCAGCAGAACTGAATGGGGTTGAAGGCCAGCAGGGCTGATTCCTGAAAAAGTGGGCCTGACTTCTGAAATAATTTGGGCAATAAAGCAATAGCAATGCTACTGGAATCAACAAAACTATGCTGGAATAAATCAGTTGAGAATTATATCCTGAATTTGTATGGCTTTGAGCTAATTTCAGAGGTATAAAACAACATTAACATCTCAAATGTGACTTGGAAGGCAAAACATAAACACTTCAGCCTAAAGCTGTACTGCTCTGATCCCCAAGGACACAATTATTCCTTCAGTGGTTTCCTGTATATACCAAATGCAATTATTACCAATACAAATATTTTTTCCCTGTGTTTTTGCTTTACAAAACATAAATTTGGACTGTGTCATCATCAGGTGTTTTCTTTAGCATTTAACACAACAGTGATGGAAGAGTATGGGCATGACTTTCCTATGAATGGCTGTGGGGAATAAGGACCTGCTCTGCCTATTTCCTCACCTTGAATCTCCTGAACTCTTTAGTTGAGTGGGAAATAGCTGAAATTGTGCCTGAACCAAGATGCCCAGCATTTCACCTGCACTTTTTTGTCACTACTCTATAGGTTCTTTGCTAATGGTCACAACATATTCCCCATCTCCTCATAAATATCTTTATTAAAATATCTGTTGCATCTCATTCAGCTACCTTCCTCTAGGAATGTGTTCAAGAAAAGGCAAAAGTACATAACTATTAAGTAGAACTCAGGTCTTTTTTCAATCAAAAGTCATATTCATCTATGTAAAACTGTCAGTCTTCATTTCACCCAAGGAAATAAAACCAGCATTTAGATAATAACCACCTTCTCCTCAATGCAAGGACCCTCCTGCCAGAGAAGGAAACGCTGCCCTTGACCAAATCCCAAACATTCATTCTCTTATTGGCTAATTCATGACACTGTTAGCTAGATTTTCATTATAGAGCATTATTTGTAGCTGCTGTTTTCATGAAGCAGCTGTAATAAACGAGTGAGATTTATGTTCCTTTTAAAATTGCTTGAAATAATTAGCACTGTTAAATTTAGACTCTGAAAAAATCTGAGTCTACTGATTTTTCTATTTTTTAATAAATACAGAAGCTACAAAGCAATCTACCACCACCAGTCAGGCCTGGGTCAGAACAGTATGTATGCCATATATCAGCCAAAATGTGTTTCAGATGAGGAAATAGCCTAACTTCTCCAAACAACCTTTTAAAAGTAAATGATGGTTGTGCTGAATGAAATGTTTTAACAACTGCACTGTGTGCTATTTTTCTCCAGCCTAAATGCAGAGAGGACTTTATTTTATTCCTGTTCTGGTCTGTACAGGTACAAATGGGAACCCTGTATGTGGATCACACTGGTGAGACCAATGGAAAGCAGGATCAATACCGAGACCCAGACCAGAACTTTGCAGCTGCTTCCTGCCTTGATTTATGTGCATCTAAAAGCCCTGACCCACGTCAGACATTCAGATACCAAACTCAGAGCTTGTGGTTTGCCCTCATCTCTGCATCATTTACTTTTTCCACTCATTGCCCCTCAACCACAGCTGGCTGTATTGACAGTCCAGACACTTATTTAGAGTAAGCAAACACGGTGCCCTCTCCAACCCAATTTGGCTGTTCCACAGCTGGTGCTGCACTTCAGAGCCTGATCCAACAAACCTGCTTCATGACAGCACCGAACAAACATCCTCTAAAAAGCCTTCCACTCATGTTTGGGGGTTTTTGGGTTGGCTGGTTGGTCAGTTCTGTGACTCACCAGCCTTACAGTATTTTTTGTGGTGCAAGTGCCACCACCTCAGGGGTCCAGGTTTCCTCAGAGCAGTGGGAAAGACAAGGAATCCCAGGGGCCAGGACAGAACCTTAACAGTTCTACAAGAGAGGTCTAATGTCCAGCAGATGTTCAGCCCACTACAGCCCCAGGAGAGGTGAGGAAAAGACAATCTGCTGTGGGAAAGACCACGTCATGCCATGCATAGAAGAGGTACAGAAACAATATTCTTATTGTATAATGAGGAAAGGGACAAAATGAAGACAAGGAGAAGGCTAAACCTGCCAGTTTTTATGAACTTTTTTAACTAGAAGAAGGAAAATCAGGGAAGATATACAAATAAGAATGATGAAGCTGGACTAACATGCAAAAGACGTCTGTAATATGTATCAAAATATTAAAAGTTTAAGTACTTTTCTCTACATATGGAAAAACAGTAACAACTTCTATGTAAATGATAAAATCCCAGGGCATTAAAATAAATAATGGCATACTGTTTCAAAATATTCCTGGATAAAATAAGTGGCATGCAATGGGATGGGGATTTAGTGTTAGGAAGTATAAAGCCCAGCATCCCAGGAGAGCAGTAACAGTGCCTGAGGAGCAGCTAGCAAAGCCATGAATCCAAGAATAACCTAAAGGTGACTGCAGGTAAGATTAGCCAAGTAATAGAGTTTCTCTGTGTGATGCTTCTGAGTGATGCAGAAGGGTCAAAGAATAAGCTATTTCTGGATGTGGACAAGAGAAGGGATGATAGAAAATCTAAAGCATAATGCTATGTCAAAACAGCCATAGTGAACAAATTATGAGTTGTTCAAGTCTCCACAGATTAGAAAGTAGATAGAGAAATTAAAGGAAATACAAATAAGGACAACAAAAGTGATCTAAGGAGAGAGTAAGAGAGCTAAAATTAATATGTTCTATAAAAGAGATGACTCCTGGGCTGAGATCCAGCTATAAATACCTTCCAGGTACTGTGTGTAGAGGAAGGTAATTAATCTAGCTCAAAAGATAGTAAGACAAGAAGCAATTGCTTGAATTTAGGAATGGAAAAATTCAGGATATATAATAAGAAAAAGTTGTTTGAAGAGACACATCTGCTCAAGGGGGCAGATTCCCAAGGTGAGAGCTAAGGCACACTTACTGTATGCAGACCAGAACAGATTGTATAAGGATGGAGTCTGGGAAATTTTGCCATCACAACTTTCTACTGTCTAAAAAGATCACCATAGTCCAACTTACTGATCTTTTGTTGTGCTCTTTTATAGGTTATCTTCAAGACTGCTTCTCTATTAAAAAAAACCCCAAAACAGCACTCAACCTGTATACCCAGGTAGTGACAATAAATCTACATCAGAGCTCAGAGCTGGGGGCGCAGCACTCCAAGGTGCATGGCAAACCTCTCTGCCCCTCTTCTGCCTGTGCAGTGGTGTGGACAATGTGAGTCTACTGGGTGCTGGGCATGAGAGTGTCAGTAAGAACAAAAATGCTGACCCAGACCTCAGATTGTGCTGAGTACCTCAACATTGAGGTCAAAGGCCAAAGTGGGAACTATCTCTTTTGATACTCATGGTCTTCCTCAGCCTTGTGTTAAGACATCCTACACAGAAACTTTCAACGTCACTGCATACATTATGTACTTTGATTTATGATTAACTGAAAACCAGTGCTAGCAGTGTTTAACAACTCTCAGGAGCTCCAAATAGAAAATAAAGAAGAATATAAAATAAAATCCCCAAAACATTTGCAACAGACCTTACCATTTTCAATGACAAACGGGTACACACAAATGTGAGGAATATAAAACCCAAGTACCCTTAATACCCTCCCTTAAACAAATCCCATCCCAACTGCACTCACCAATCGGGACTTCTGTCCCCTCCTCAATGTAGATGGGCAGTGGTGATTCCTCCATAGGATGAGGCACTGATGGAAAGTAATGAATTGTGGTAGTATTTGTCGCAAAGAGACTAAAATAAGATGGTCCCTTTCTTATCATTACAACTACATATGGCTGGTTACTATCACAAAGAGCCCCTTCTCAAACTGGTCACCTCCTGTCACAGAGACCGGCCCAAGCCACGGCCTGAGGGGTTAATCCCCACTGAGCACTCACTGCCACAGGAGCCAACTCTCTGAACAGGACCTGGGAGAGACTCCTGTCCTGGATGCTTCACCATCCTGCCATTTCACTAGAACCTCAATACTCCCATCCCTGGAGTTTAACTCTCTTTTGGGAACTCCCAACATTGTAGAAGCCAAGGGAAGCCAATGCACAGACAGGCACAAACAGTTATCAGTCAAAGTCATAATATTTCATGCACAGAACCAGAGGAGAGAGGCTCTGGTGCTCAAAGCTTGCCGTCAGCCATTGAAAAGCCACAGCATGTGATGGAAGGCTGCACTGCAAATGGCCTCTGGACCACTGACTTTTCATTACTCATTTTAGAGTGTATGTACTGGACTTAGGAATTTTCTTTGGGATACTGCAATCTCCAAGTAAAACTCCCCAGATCTGCACCATGTGGTTATTCTGTAATTTCCAGACACCCTACAGCCACTGCTGTAGGGTTCATCTCTTTGGGTTCTTCTCTATTTGGGAGCTTCTTCCCTTAAGGGGGTTTTTGCTTCACCATTTCCCCTTTATAATCTACGGGAAGCATATGCTTCACAGGATTTTCAAGAGATTTGAATTTCCCATTCTAGAATGAAATAATAATGAGCTACAAATGTTGAAAATGTCCATACTCAAAAACCTTCTGGATTTTTTTCTTCTCTGTTACCTTTTAAAAATGATGATGCGCCTTCTTAAAGATACAAATGCTTAACCTAGTCTCAGCTAGGATTCCCAGCAGCAGGAAAGGAGGATCCTTTAATCCTTGGTGGGGTATCCTTCACTTAGTACTGGATTCATTTGGTTTTGGGTTGTTGGGTTTTTTTTTTTGAAAGATTGTCTTATCCATAAAACCAGCCAAAGAACACCTGTGGTTTAAAGCTATTAAATAAAGCATCTAACAATGTTTCTGCTAGCAACACAACCAGAATAAAGAGTGTTTTCAACAGATGCTTGACTAGCAACAGGCATAGTAAGAACCCCTCGCTGGTGTTTTGCAGGATGCCAAGGGCAGCTCCTGCCTTTCCATCAGCCCACCCCTCGCTCACGTGGAAGATGAAGGGAAGCACAGGGGAGAGGAAGAGCAGAACACGGCTGCCTAAAGAACTACTGTACAAGCCACAGAAATCATGGTCTACCGGGACGCCTTGCGCAAGCCACGTTTATCTAGAAGCTGAACTAACATTCCAGCTCAACAATAGCAAAAAAAAACCATTTGTTACCACACGGCATTTCGCTACATATTAACCAGCAAGTTGCTACGCAAGCATAATGGAGTGCTGCAATTCTGAGATACATGTTGTTAAAAAAAAAAAAATTGATTTATGGGAAATCAGCCTGAGGTGAGTGCTCGTGGGCATGCCATGCCACTGGACACAGTACATGCTCGGAAGTTATGCAAAGCGGGCCCTGCATTGGGAACAATGCAGTCGTTTTCCCTGCTAAGCTAATTTTGCATAAAGGCAATGAGAGTCTTCATCTATGCAGCCCTGTAAAACATTTAATCAGATTTATTTACTAGGAAGAAATACCAGAGCAGAGCTTTCTATACTACTCAACAGTTTTCAAAGCTGAGATCTGTGAAAAAAAACAACCAGGTCGCTAGATGGTGTGGAAAAAAAACCTGTTGGATTTTATGACATGCAGCTTTCCCAGTCCCCCAAGGAATACTTTAACAGGCTCCCCCAGACTGAGAGCCAGGCTGGAGCCAAATGCTTCCACAAAACATTAGCAACAGTACCCACCAATGGCTGGTGGCATCTACTCTTGCCTTAATGGGCATCACCAGAGGTTGTAGAGGAGGCCTGAAATACCTACAGGCTATTTGAGGCCAGGTACACACACAGACACTCTCTCTTACCCATACACACACATGCACACAACAAATGGCTCTATGGGCAGAGCTTGGATTCTGTAGGATCCAAGGCACAAAAGCTGACTCTGTCACAGCGTTTGGGGAGCAAGGACTCTGGGGTGCTAAATCAAGCTCTCACTTATGTGTCTCCTCTCCTTTGGGCAAACCATTTTAACATTATCCCTCCAGGATTTACACACCGACTTTATGGGCATGCTGCTTAAAATGTCTGCAAAGTGCTTTGCAACGTTTTCTAAATTCTGTGGTGATACACACAGAAGAACTGCACAGACAGATTTAAGATATCAGTTGCTGAGCATTATTGCTGTATAACTACAGCCTATTTTTGCATGCTCTATACTTGGTTTCTACAAACAGATGGTAAGTGTTCAGTATTTTAATGTTTTAATGAGTTTTTTAAGCCTTTTTGTAATTTCATAAACAAGCATAAATAACACTTACATGAAGAAGAATCTCTGCTGAATGTATTTTCTTTTCCTGTTTGGAAAAAAAAAAGAGAAAAAGAAAAAGGAAAAAATATTTTAAAGGAAAAAAATATGGGTCCAGCAAAATAAGTCAGACATGTTTCAATGCTGAAAATGCACTGCATTTTCTGAATTTCATCAGTAAAAACTCCTATTTGAAGAACAGCAAGACACTGAATGTAGTATCAAGGCCAGAACAGGAGATCATTCCTTGTGTGTTTCATCCCATGTAGAACATCACATATAGTTCTATATGTCTCTAGATATGACTATATCCCTCTAAATAGCAGGACAATTACACTGCAGCAGTGAAATAAAATACAAATGCCATGTGATCTGGATCAAAAATGAAAAAAATAAAAGAACCTTTAAGTACATTCCAGCTCAGCGATAACCCCATGGCTCAGTGTATGGGTTGTTCTCCTACAACCCATGGACAAGGGACTTAGACCAACACCATGAAGCAGAGCCCTCCTACTGCATTTTGGCACAGCAGGGTTGTTTTTCCATGCCAGTGCTCTAGCACTGACTGCATTCAAGCCCAGGTTGGGCAGCCACGGCAGCGAAGGCATCCTTCGAGGCTGTGACAATTCTGAGTGACAGAGAACCACAACAGGAAACCCAGCAACTGCTAAAATGGGGAACCTTCCCAACAGGCCTTAACAGCCACCTCCTGCACCATGAGACTGCCACCCTGCTGCCACCCACCCACCCTTGCTGGCATTTGATTCACACTCCCCTTCCACCAGCTGAGCTGGTGGGTTCAGTGGATGCTCTTGGAACAGAGTTTAGGGCTGGCACTAAATGGCTTTTGGCTGGTGTAAATCTGAACACATTGTGAAAAAAGAGACTGACAGAATACAGAAGATGCTGTAGGACATCAGTCACGGTTTCAGAGTCATGGACTGGCAGCACAGCAGCCCTTCCAACAGCAGGTTTTTGGGGAAAAGAGAACAATGAAGAGTGGAATGTTCAATTAATTTCTACTGTATTACTTTGTATCAATATTAGCTACTATGTAAGCAATTTAAAGTTTACATGCCTTGGGATGTAAACAAAGCTCACACAAATCAATTAAATCCATGGCACTACAACAGCTGAGGGTTCAATTAAATAGACACGTATGGAAGAAATTCAACAAATATTAAATCACTGAATTTTCATCTTCATGCTTTTCTTCTAAGGGCCAAAGATCCAATCCTGCAAGCAGCCTCCCTAGACTGCCATTAGAATAAATTTTAGTTCTGTGTATAGAGCTCTTACTGGAGCAGACACAGGATTACTTTTTAAAAAAAATACCCCTGATCCATTCTGGTCATTAAGTTAGTGATGAAAAGTCGAAGGCACTAATCCGACTGGGTAATCTATTCAAAGCTTCACTTCTTAAATGATCTACAATTTATTCCTATGACCAATCAAATAAACATTACTTACAAAAGGCTGCAACTACCATGGCTTCCCCATCCATTTTTAAGTGCTGTAATATGGCTAAATTTAAAAGAAACTAATCAGCACAATCTTTTCAGAGTTGTTTGTCAGCATGATTTAAACCCCAGGTAGGGCACCACTGCAGAGACTCCCCTTATTGGTGGAAGTGGCAGCACTGCCATTTGGGCATTGGTGCAACATTGCCCCACTGCCCACTGGAACGAAAAATATGGGGTATTGGAAAATATAGAAGGGGAAAAATTAAAATAATAGGGGGTTGCTGCTAAGTGTTGATGTGCATTGATGAAAATCCTAGGAATCACCATCTGGAAAGTGCCCAAGAGTCTCTTTGGAAACATCCAGCCCATAGGACCTGGCTGGAAGCCACTAAGATACACTAAGAGTATTGATTTAAAAAAAACCTCACTGAAATATTAGCAATGATTAGCTGTACGACCAGATTCTCACCAAGGCTTTACAAACAGAACTCCACTCAGGCATGGGAGGTTTCCCAAGCACTCTGCAGCAAGAACAAGCCAACCTAAAGTGTCTTCCTGCTTTTCCAGGACAATGTGGCACCTCTTTTCTGCCAGCATTTCACACCAGCTGAAGTCTCCTGCCATTGCCCCAACATTTCACCTCTGACATGAAAGCTCCACATTTTAAACTACCAATGAAGAGCTGTATGCCAAATTTTGTTTCTGGTTACAGAAAAAGAAAATAAACCAGAATTCAGTAGCATTTGAAAGACTCCAAATTTCTACCTGATTCCAGACCAAGATTCTTTAAGCAAACAAACCAAACGCCCCAGGAATTTGATGCAGCCCCCCCCAAGCACGCATCCACCCTCTCGGGGCCTACAGGTATCAGGGTGCCACCTGCGACCTCCGGCTGTTTGCCAAGTCTGACAGAAAGGAACCCTCAGAGCGCAGCTGGGAGAAGCAGGTTAATAAATATCAGCAAGAAGCGGCCCCTCCTGTGCCGGCCGCGGGTCGGGGTCCGGGTGGCCCCGGGCAGGGGAAAGGTGTCTGCCGCCCTCCAGTGGGAACACGCACCCAGGCAGAGAGGTGCGAAGGGGAAGGGACACAGGGGAAAGGCAAATAAAGAGAAAAAAGACAAAAAGAGAACATGCAAAGCAGATAAGAGACAGTTGAAGAGGAAACAGGAAGATACTATCTCTGAAAGTGCCAAAAATGACGTTTCTAATGTCAGTTTAACGAGGGCAGCACAGACATCCTCCTTCCACGCTCGTGCTTCGGACCTGACTTGGTCCGGGCGAGGGACACTGTCACTGTCACGCTGCTGGCTGCCTCAGCTGCTCACACATTTTGCTTAAAAAAACCCCCAATAACCTTCAAGGAAACCTTTCCGTACCACTTGTGGCAGGGGCAGGCAATGCCAGAAAGCAGTCATCTCGGCTGAACACAGACCCAGAGGTAAACACCCAGCTGTCAACAACCATCAGAGTTCTCACCAAAGCCTCTCCCATCGAAATTCCACAGCAGCAGGTTTTAACGGGCTGATTTACCCTCAAACCTAAAGCCATAAAATCTGAACCGGTAGCAAGTGTCACCCGAGCCCTGAATTACACGGCCGATGACATGTGTCCCCGTCAGGACTGCCTCACTGTTTTGCCTGTCCAAAACTCAAAACATTTTCACATGCAAGCAAAAAAAAAAAAAAAAAAAGCAGTTACCAAAATAGTACTATCAACGTAACCAGCTCCTCTCGTACATTTTCTTAATGCCTTTCCCAATACGGTTAAAAAACATGGGAACTCATCAAAAACCTCCATCTTTACACCTTGGCACAAACTGTGCCGGAATAAGTGTGGGGTTGTATTTCTTCGTGTTTATCTGGATGCTCTCCCACTACTTTTTCCTTTATTTTATTTGCATCCGTGCTTCCCTTTAAACATAGCTCTTATTAAACAGCAGAAATCAGCTTCTACAATTTCTAAATACCAAGTTTTGCCACTCTTGGAGCTGCCTAAGGACAACACAGCTTGCCTTCAGTGTCATAAATAACACATACTCTGCACATTTCTTCGCCTGGGTGAAATAAATTCTCCCATGCTCTTATATGGAAACCTTGTGAGTCCTCCCACATACCTCCTGCTATAATACCAGGCAGCAATGGGCATTCATTATCTTAAAGCCAGCGGGTGAATTTTGGATCCAAGTTACCCTCAAACAAACCCAGAATTATCACCCCATCGCACCACGCTGAGCTTGGTAACCTGCCCTGTGTAGTCCCTATGTTTTATTTCTAAGCCCCATCACTACTTTGATTTCAGCATGTCAAGAACCCACAAAATAAAAGGAAGATGAGGGGAATAAAAAGGAAAATGAGGGAAATCACATGAAAGCAGCAGCAGCGGCATTACCCACCAGGTAGGCCCATTAGCATCAGATGTAGCATTGCCTGTACCAGTCTCTTCACTCGAGGTTAGCGCACGGCAGACAGAGAAAGCACAGCGGGGAGGGGTGGGAGAAAAAATGGGCAAAAATAGCCGGGGAGAGAAGCGTGCGCCGTCGATGTGCTGGAGGGCCGCCAAGGGGGAATGGCTGAGAATGTTATCGCCAAAAAAAGTTAACGCAAGGTGTGGGGGGGTGTGGGGTAAATAACCGCTGGGGAGGAAAAACACCGCCGAGGTAATGCGAGAGCTGGGGAGGAGGGGGCTTTACGGAGGAGGATGAATTAATAAATAAATGGAAGGGGGGAAAGGAAAGCGCTCCCGAGGACACCCCGAGTCGAGGCGGACAAAGGGAGGACGATGCCGCCGCCACCGGCCCGGCTCGGTTCGGCTCCGCT
>NW_005054317.1:7161734-7168159 GCF_000277835.1 Geospiza fortis
GGCTCCCAGCCGCTGATGTCGTCTCGGTATTTTTCATTTTCGTGCATTGTTTTAATCGTTATTTTTTATCTTTACACAAAGAGTGCCGTTCTCACAGAAAAAGCATCCCACGGCGCTGTCACCGCCGCTGCCTCTCCCTGCGCCTGGGCCCTGGCTCTTCGCTTTTCTCCCCGGCCCCCCGGGGGAGTGGACTCTGAAGCCGGTGCCGCTCTGGGGACAGGCTCTGGGGACAGGTTTGCTCCCGGAGCCGTCTGCTGCTGGAGGAGGCAGCGCGGGAGCGTGGTCTGGCAGGTGCCTGGGAGGCTGGGACATCCCTGCTCTGCCCTGCGCCTCCCAAGCGCGATCCCCGGCACCGGAAAGTCCCGGTGGCAGCGGGAGGACAAAGTACGGCCGGGGCGATCGGCGGGGAAAATGAGCAGGGCAACGTTTTGTTTTGCGTCGGGTTTCACAGAACCGAAAGCATGTCCTCTTCCCCTGCAGGCGAACGGGTATATGACTCAAACATGTCCTTGCTCTCCTACCTGCATCCCCCTGGTTCTCTTAATGAAAGGATTCAGCAGCAGTGTCGCGAGGCATTTTCATATAACCCCTGCTGAAGGCTTAGTAGGAGCCTCTGTACTTCAAAATATCATTTGCATTGTGGGGGTACAGTAGTGGTGAAAAGGAAATTCTGGGGCATCTGTGTTTCACAGAAGTCCCACGGTAACCTTGCACTGGGTACAGCAGGGATGGACCAGACGAGAGTGAATAGTTCCCACACCTCTGCTCTCTAGGTTTTCCCGAATACAAGATGAAACCTTTCTACACCACAAACTAGGACAGCAGTTACTGGGGGACCACCTCCGGAGCCCATAACCTATGCATAGGCTGCTGGGGGCATCAAATTCCATCACAGCAACCTCCAGGGAGGTCTCAGAAAAGGCTGATTTCCTTAGCTGGTTCTTGCAAAAGCTGCACCATTCTGCACGTTTTTTGATGGCAATATAGGATGCCAGAAAACCCTGTGCCACAGTCACACAGCCGATTTTCCCTTACTCCAGTGCATTCTGTGATTTTCTGTATCCGAGCTGATTTGAAACGTGAGTAGGTTTTTCGCAGAAAACCAGATAGAGATAGGATATACACAGCTAATTGATGACATATCTCCACTGAACAGCCTCGTTTAAACTCGTAACGATGTAGTCCGTGCTGCCACCTACGTCTTCTGATTCAGGTTTCTTGTGTACTGCAACTTTGATTCGTAGGCATCCTTTGCAGGAGGCAGCTCACATTTTGTGAGGCTCCACGAGGGACCACAAACAGGCGGCTCTGGCTGCACTAGGGAGTGAAGCAAAAGGTTTCTCACCGGCTCAGCCACTTGTTTGGTTGCAGTGAGGATGCCTAGATGCAGATTAGGAGCCAGCAGTCACATCAGTGAAATGTAAGTAGTGGCTGGAGCCTTGTCTGTGTGAAGGATCCTGCCAGCACAGCTGTACCACTGACAGCAGTGGAATATTTTGCTCTAGTTCTCTAGAGGAATCAAAGTCTGTATTTTGTCTCTTGCTCTCTTTTCTTCTGTTGCTCCTCACTTCTTAAAAGTCAGCCACACAAAGCACATGGTTTTTCCATGTGTTTAAAAATAAAATGTTTGGGGTAAAAGACCAACAGCCAAAGCTGTTTTGAAGTCAGAGGCATGTAAACAGTACCTGGAACCAATAACAATAACAATAACAATAATAATAAGTCCTTTTGTGCCATAAATGTGCACATTGCTATCTGCTATTTCATTATGAGACAGCACAACTTCTGAGAATGTGCCTGATGAATATTTGGGGGAGCTCTGCCTTCAGCTGCAGTGGCGCACAGCAGCACTAATGCTTCTGGCTTCTCCACTCTCTTATGTAACCAAAATCACAAGTTAGAGCCCAAATTACAAAGCATAAGCATGTGTATAATATTAAGCATACAAATGGTGCCTGAAATTACTATCCTTTTCATGTAGGTCTGTTTTTAATCTGTTAGAATTTTTGCTTCTGCAGCTTTATTGATTTCAGTGTCTGCTGATGCAGTTCATAATGCAATCAAGCCTAACCCCTTAAAAATCCCACTGTGAAGACATTAACCCAAACTTAACTAAGGCCAAAATCACTCTGGCTACAGGTAGGTGGAGTTCAAATGACTTTTATACCTTGAGTATATCCTGTATCAAGATGCTGTAGCAAGCAGAACACCGTATCCCCATGGCTGCTTTGGCAACCAGTCAGAGTGGCAGGTTTCTGCACCCCAGCCCAAGGCACGGGTTTGCCATCACCTTCCTTTGAGTTTTCCCTCTTTCTCAGAGACTATTTCTGCCATTACCATGTTGATCTACTTGCTGGAGTTTTAAGGTGTTGGATGCTGATGCAGCGAGTGCCTCTTGTATCTGTTTAATCCGATAACACAACTCTTTTTTAATCTCCACGTCTGGGTCACAGGGTTTAAAAAAGACACTGGGCCAAATCCCCAGCTTGGCTACAACGTGTGGAAATGTACTGAGATGGCACGAAAGTCAGGAGAGATTCACTGTGTTTGCACTCAGGTAGAGAGGTCTTGAGGGATGTGAGTGCCAGATTTCAGATGGATGAGTATTAACCCAAGGCTATGGCAGAGATAATTCAGGTTTCCATAAGGTGAGGTGGAAGGAGGGATATTACACCAGGGCCTAAAATATGTTCATCAGCAAATTCTCATTAATTTTAAAATAGCAACCAATTTAATATTTCTTCGTTTTTCAGGAGAAACCTTGTTTTCATTGTTTGGCTGCTAGAGGGAACATGATGTTTCATGGACTCAGGACCAAGACTGGGCATGGACAAAGAGGAGATTTTGCAGGGATTGGGAAGATTTTACAAATAAACATTAAAATTAAAAAAGCTTAAGTTCATCCAGACATGAAGTCCAGCAGAAATGTAGGAGAGAAATGGACAGCAGTGTCTTTAAAGGATTGTGTAAGCAAGAATGGCAAAAACATGGTCTGAATAAATCCATTGCACTAATGATTTTCTATATATGAATTTCCTATACAAAGTTATATGGGGTCAGTCTTTGGGGTTCCCCTGTATAGCAGAGGATCCTGAGCCTGAAAAAGGGAAGCAGATTTTGTTAGGGATTTGCATATCATGGAGTGACTCTGGATTGCAGATTTTAAGCATTACTAAATTGGGGAATAAATTGTTGCTATTGCTGTTACATACCAGGATATCTCACTAATCCACGCAATCCACTAAGTTGCTGTAGTTTCAGTCTGTGTTTATTTTAGATGAAATTATGGCCTGGACAGTTAATTTTTCTTAGTTTATCCATATAAATCATATATAAATAAGGTTTCAAACAGAAACCAAAACATGACCTGTGTTTTAGGTACACTCCCCATCATGTGAACCTGCCAGTGATAGAGCTCTGCACCCGGTTTACAAGACAAACACAAAGGCAATGAAAAACCACAGATCTGCTTGAAAAGTAGCCAGTTGGCATTAAATTCTCTTGCTTTAATGCTCTGGCTGGCCTATTTTGCTTATATTTGAGACTGCCTAGCCATTATGGGATTGCCTGCACTGGTCCTTTCTTTACATCAAGATAATTACAAATTAACTTAAGGCACTTAGCAGGGCTGAGAGGCTGGAGCTGGTCCTTTCTGAGTTTGGAAATGCCCATTGCTTTACAGTGGCTGATTCCTAAAGTGAGGGGCAAACACACAGGAACCAAACAGCCTGGAACCAAAGTGGTCACCCTGGCTTTTGAAAAAAGTGAGTGTGTCAAGTTAACTGACAGTCAGCTACCTGGAAATAAAAGCCTCTCATATATCCAAAGGTTTTCACTGGGATTTTCAAGATCTCCTGAGCAATTTAAAATCCTTGAAAGGAATGCACTATAGAATCAAAAATATAAGTATTATTAAAGAATGTCTCTGAACTGAAAGCCAGCCAGTTTCATAAAAATGAGCTAAAAAAGTAATAACAGGTAGTCTGTCTCCTGCTGGATGCTGTATGAACCGTATGTTTTGTATTTTGGAAGTCACTCTAAAACAATGTTTTTTTCTTCACTATTGTTGGGAAGAACAGTAGAAGAACTATGTATAAATGAGATTAAAGTAATCTAATTAAAAAAATAAACAATGTGCTTTCATCTTCAATTCATATCCAGTCATTTGGATCTAACTTTAAAAAAAGAAGATAAAAATTTAGAAATTCAGAAAGGATTCTGAAAGACAACTGTTGCCCTTTAAGATTAATGATAATCATACTTGTGTGTTCAAGGGAGAATAGATCCAGGGTTATGTAACAGGATAAAGAAACAAAATCCTTTTTCCTTAAATTAAAATAACCAGTATGTGTGTGAATTCTAGTCAATCACTGAAAATTCAGGAAACCCATTTTCTTTCACAACTGCATTCCACATGCTAAAATTGACGTCTTCTAACTTTTAAACAGAATCACAATAATTAAAGACAAAAAAGATTTGTTTGTTGCATTTGACCACAGTTTGCCAATAGAGGAATGTTCCCTAGGGAAAATTCTGTGGCACTTGCCCTGTGCAGCAATCCAAATATGTACTCATCTTTTTATTTTATGTGGCATTAGCAAATCCAGTTATTGCACTTCCCAATTGTTGTTTGTTTTTTTTTTCTTTTTAATCTGATTACCTAGTACTAGATATATGATAACTTATCTCTTTTAATCATTTTTTTGCCTGAAGTATTACATAACTGTTCTTATAAAATCTTGCAATGCCTGCTTAAATTTGCCAAAACTAGGACAAGAACAACAGGTAATGGATTTTTTGATGTTGGCATTGTTCTTTGCTGGCCTAATCATATAAAATTTACTTTAAAAACCACACAAGAAAATAATTTCCTACCATAGAACCTCCATTTTCCACTTCTGTATTTTATAGAAGCACTCATACCAGAATTTCTGCATCAGAATTTGACACATAAAATTCCTCTATCACATGAGTTCAATTTTCCAAAAGAAGGCAAATGGTAGTATTAATAACCAAGATATAAGCCCTGAAAAGGCTAAGTCACTGAATGTACTTGCTGAAAAAAAAGCAAAAAAAGACATCTTGTTGGATCTAATTCTGGAGTCATTGTTTGACACAATGCAGAGCAGTTGGGATTTGCATAGAAAGGCTTTGCTGAGCTCAGGTGATGTGCACTCGTGCGTGGGAGAAGCTCGTGTGAGCTTTGCTGAGTGACTCTGAGCTTTGTCTGCAGACCAAAATGAACTCTGCAGATGTTGGCTCATCCTTGCACATGTCCACACTCAGCGTTTCAGTCCTGAAAGCAAAGCTCCACATCTGGGCAGTTTAAGTGATGTTCCCTCACTGGACCAAGTGCTCTGTTAGCACTACTGCAGTAGCACAAGGCGTGCTTGGAGATGATGCACATGGTGAATATGCCTCTTCCCCTGCTAATAACACACCTGCCATGCTGCAGATAAATATTCTGCTGCTACAGAGTCTGCAGAGATTTCCTGGGCCTCACGAGCACAACAGGTCCTGCCAAGTCAAGATGGTTACATGGGTGCAGCAAAGGTGATATGGAATCTGGGAAGCTATGGGAGACAGGGAAGTTGGGGGACAGGGAAGAAGTTGTGGCAGACCCACTGTGAAAGCAGTAAAAGGTCAACAGAGTCTGAGGCTGCCCTGCAGAACCACTTCCATTTCCATTTGGAGCTGATTATTGAGCTGGGCAGGGTTGGCCTAACCACATCCCAGGTGACAATAGACATCACAGTGGAAAATAGTCCAAAAATGTACTGTGGAGGCAGCTGAGCCTTCATGACTTACACAATGGCCCCAGAAAAGCTGGTGGATTTTTGGTGGATTAAACTCACCAAGAAAGAAGAGTGATCACTTCAGTGAATTCATACATGCTCATATTTCTTTCTATTTGCCTATGGGTCCCTCTGCTCCCTTCCCTCTCAAAGTGATGGTGAAACAGTTATGAGGAGCATATAACTGAAAATTATACACTCCTTATATACTTTGTTTATTCTGACAAATTACATTGGAAGATATAGGCAAACACTGGGAGAAAATACTGTAAGAGACAAACCCATTCCCAAATGCATGCTTGTGCGAGTTCAGACAGATGGAATTTCTAGCTAGGTGAATTAATGCACTGCAAACAGAGAAAGGGCTTCAAATGCCTGAGCGTCCAGAAAAAAGAAGAAATTTAAAATGAACCCTGCAAGCTATCCAGCAACTGCTCATCCAGCATCATGATTTTAATTAACAGAACTGGAAAGCAAGCATATAATATAAACTTAAAAACACAGTGTTTTCCAGACTACCGGTCCGAATGCAAAACAAATGGCTTGCATCTGGTGGCAGGGAGGCAGAGTCGGGGTGGGAGCTGAGGCAGGCAGGGGCATCCACAGCTCTGCCCAGCCCTGCCCAGCCCT
>NW_005054317.1:7168190-7186474 GCF_000277835.1 Geospiza fortis
CCTGCGGGGACGCCAGCGGCTCCCGGGCTGGGTGACCTTGGTCCTCCCCCAGCAGTTCCCTTTTCTGGACCTTTGGCACGCTCCCAAGTGATCTTTCGGCCAGAATCTCCGTGGCCGAAAATAAATTCAGCAATATTCACTGTGGCATCCCTGTACTTCTCTTTTGGGATACCTGATGCTTATGTCCCAACCTGGGCAGAGACTGATTTTGTAAGGTTTATCTGGGCGCAGTAACACTACCAACCCAGCAGTGCATCCTTGCAGAGTGTGATTTCTGCCCGTCCATCCCAGCCAGAGCAATCCCGCTTTGCTGTCTGTACATCAGAAGGTTGGGAAAGGGGAGAGGGTGGAATAGGCTCAGCATGAAGCCCAAACCATCCAGACTTGGGCCTCTAAATCTCTTTGGCCAATGTTAGTCAGCTCTGATTTGTATCAAAGCCCAATATTATCACTGACTGATTATTAAATGTGCCACAAATGGTTAATATTTTGTGAACATTTGGTCACTGGCTGCCTGTAGCACTGAGCAATTGACTCTTACTCTCTGTGTCAGCCAAAGTCCTCGAGTTTTCTCCTTTTTATTTCTACAAGTTTGTCTGTTGGGCTCATGAAGTTCATGGAGAGAAGTGTGAAGACCTGCCCCTATACTCCCACATTTCCTTGGGAAGCACATCCCAGCAAACTGTGGGGCAGCCAAAGTGGGTTTGGGATGCCCTTGGCACTCACAAAGACGCCCTTGACCCCTGTTGCCCCACAGCAAGTGCTGCTGGAAGCCATTGGCACCATGGAGCAGCTGCATGGCCAGGCTGGGCTGTGGCAGTGACCAGACATCATCCCGAGCAGCAGGGCCTGGGACTGCCTGGTGGCAGAGCTGAGGAACTCATGGAGCAGAGGCACACAGTGGAGGGTGTTGTGGACCCCAGGCGCTTTTCCATCCAGTGCCTCTGGAGCTCCTGTGAAACCATGTGGAGAGGGGTACGGCGTCTATCGGGCACATCCCCTGGCCTGCTGAGCTCAGGACACAGGCACCATCTCCAGCCAGAGCAGAGCACACTGCCACATGGCCACTCCACCTGGCTGCAACTCAGCTTTCCCCTCAAATGAATTCATGCCACCCCAGCAGTCTTTGCACGTGTCACTGCCTGAATTTTGTGTCCCTCCTGGGAGGCTAAGCTCCCAGTTCTCCCAGTAAGATACAGGTTTAAATACAGGTCATGTTTCTGCTGTTCTCCACCAGCAAAACAGCTGTTTGCTCTAAACATGAAGATATTTTTGTAAGAGCAAAAGCATGAATTATTTCAAACTTGCCTCAGGATGAATTTTCAAGGGTACTGCGGAGACTGTTTCCACAACAAAATGGGAGCTCTTCTCCTACTGAATTGTTCATGTTACTTTCATGAATGCTAGAAAAGAGGCTGGCTTTTTTTAAAATGTCAGCAGATACCTGGAACAGGAATTTGTTTCTGTAAATCCTTTGGAAACTATTGTTGTTGATGTTGTCTAATCTGACCAAAAGTTCAATTTGGCAATTTTTATCAAGCCTTGCTGTTAGGTATAGGCAATTAGCTTAACAAAATATCAGATAGGATCTCTGCTGTGTTTGCAATGCCTGTTGCTCTGATCCTTACCTGGTGGGAAATGGCTTTGGAGGAGCACAGCCACATCTTTGTAGCTGTTTACATCACATTTCTGACAGAGCTCCACCCTGCTTTCCCCATTTGTACTTTGTTTTTCATGAATAAAGGTCATGGCATTGGCATCACAAAAAAATATTGTTGCTGTAGAAGGAATTCAGCCATCCCCTCTGGGTAATAAACAAGAATGTATTCCAAGGCTGGCAGGGCAGCAATCAGAGATGGAAGAGAAGGCCAAGACCCACTGAGATCTCTGCAGACCTCCAGCATCCCACAAGTCAGCTGTCTCCCTGCCTGTGCTGGGCCTCTGCAGACTCTGCATAGTCTCTAATATTTTGCCCAGTCTAGATTTAGGCACCCCCCAGCTGTTGGCAGTGGGTCTGTTGTGGGTACCTGCCTCCCAGCCAGTCACTCTACTGGAATTTGTTGTCTAATAGTCAAAGGGCATTTTCTCTGCAACAATGTCCTACATTAGCCCAACACTCCCTGTGTGTGTTGGTGGCCTGGGGACATGGTTACCAGCTGTATTTGCCAAGCGCTGGTTGCCCCTGCTCTGGAGTGCTCTCCAAGGAGCTGCTGCGGCCAGGGCACGTTGTTTAGTCTGCTGCTTGTGTGGGACTCTGACCTGGCTGTAGCCCAGCTACAAAATACATCATTTTAGCCATGTTGTATCTAGATCAGGGAATAAATGCATAGGAACTACATCCCTTGATTCAGCTATGAAGTGAGATCTCTCCCATGTTTCTGTATTAACATCCACATTGACCTCTGTGTTTGTGCTCATGTCAAAATCACCACTCATCTTTTGGCTCAAAAGACATTCTTCTAATCTTTTGTTACACGTGAGGCTCTCAAGCTGTCTGGTGTTTTTTCCTCCTTGCAGGCTGCCAGTACTTTCCAGCAAGATGAAATTTTAAATATCTTCAATATTCCAGGAGTAATTTCATCACCAGTGCCTGTAGAAACACTCCCCTAAACTCATGGTCCATGGTTTTACGATTCTCTGGGCATGGACCAAAATCTCAATTGTTCTGAGAATATGAGGGAAATGAGGAGAAGTTGCTGCATTATTGCTATAGCCAAGGACACATAACAGCCAACAAGCAAAAGCTCAACATCAAAAGCATTGGGAATACTTTTAGCACAAACACTACTCAAACAATTCCCAATTCAGTAGAAAGCATACTGGAGAAAATCTCCAGGTTAGGCAGACCTTGAACTTTCTTTCTCAGGATCACACCAGTTGAGCAGCAAATCAAATTCTACAGAAGTATTTGGGATTTTATTGGTAAACAGCCTAGAGGTGAATTCCTCGGTTTTTTCCTCAATTAGGTATGTTTGAAACAGAGAATTTTATGAATAATAATTATTACTTGTTTTTACATGGTGCTTTAGCATAATCCCAGAATTTATAATTTAGGGAGTACAGATCTTCCTTGTTGTAAAGCCCTCAAGATTCCTGTGGCAATAGCCAGGAAACAGATAAAATAGAAGCAATTAATAAAGTATTTCATCATTAAAAAATTTCCAACACCAGAAGATTTTACAAATCACCCAGCAGATTTTGTACATCCTCTGGAATTTGAAATTTTGTCAGTAATGAAAGCTAAATGAATGTTGAATACAAATATAAGGCTTAAAACAATGTCACATGGGTGTCACATGCTAGTGTGCACAAAAATAATATTTGAAGGGAGCTGTTCAAATAAAATCAAAGCTGTTTATTTTTTAAATAAAGCAATCTCCTCTTGATTACAGACTAAAAGCTGCCTTAAAGAGATTCTAAGGCCAACATGCTCCCATTTTCCCTTAGCATCGACTAAGTAGTTGTTGAATTGACATCCTTATTTAAGGTTTCCACATCTCTTAGTACTTTGCATTGTATTTCCTCTGTGAAGTTTCCTAACTTCTGCTAACCATGTAGGCCTGGGAGGCCTGCAGAGCACATCCACGCTCTATAGGAAGTGGTTTTGGTGTTGCTCTAGCAACCCCAAATCAGTACTGAGTAAGCAGAGGTGCTGCTCAGCAGAGAAATCACACAAATGTCTGTACATCCTCACTGCTATTGAGAATGGAGGCAGCACTTATGATGATCAAGCCTAATACCCTTCAAGGAAATTGCAATTCTCTCTTTTATTCTGCCCCCATGTTTTAATTTGATATAACTTCTATTTCTGGTGCTGCTTGCTGCAGCACACTCTCCATGACTGGGGAGCCAATTCTTTTCTTTGCCCAAAGTGTCCGCAGACAGGAAGTCAGGCTGGGTGACAAATCCTTTGTGACTCTGCAGCAATGTAAAGGGAGGAGGTTCTCACCCACAGGAGAATCCAGGTCCTCTTTTATTTTACACCAGAGCAGACTGCCTTTTGGAAGAAAGAAATTAATCCTTTTCTATTTTTTTCTAATTGTGAAGCTCCTTTAATTCACCCTTTTGAAGCATTTGGGGATCATCTGATGAAAGGTCCTAAGGAAGCACAAGGCATCCCTGCTGCTTGGGTTGCAAAGCTAAAGCTCATGCTCTGAAAAGAGAAGTGTGCTTAGAAAAAAGAGCTTTTGAACCCAAAAACAAACAATGGCAATGCATGCTGACAAACACTTCATCTGCCTGCTTCCATTTACATATTTTTACATGTCCATGGAGTACTGCTGAGGGCCTTGGTCACCTTGACCTGTCACTGACACAAGTCTGTTTAAGCTTTCTTCAAAATTAGTCCCTGCTGCCACTCAGGTACTTTTTGCTGTTGCTTTTGTTTGCTATTCATCTTTGAATTGTTTTCAGTCTGAAAGCATCTTTCTGGTCCCAGAACTGTACAGAATATATCAGGCAATCCTGTAGGGGCACTGAAAGAAAATCTAAAACTCCCTCCCCCATGACTCTTACACAGTCAACCCATATCCTTTTGATTTTAGACCTTGTTTTAGGTCTACACAAGAAAGGCTTTGACATCTTTAATTGGGTTTGGTTGTTTTTTTCACTTTAGTTTTGATTTCTTCCAGTTTTCTGGATAGATTTCACACAGCTTGCCACCACAGCTCTAGAGGACAATAAAAAAAGTATGGGAACTCCTCCAAAGTACGTGTTTGCAAGGAGTGCTATGCCAGGAACATCATTACCAGAGTCCCAGTAAATAATCCAGAACCAATGCCATAACTTTTATGTGTACCAGGGGCACTAAAACCCATGCTGAAATACTTGGCAAGTCTGCCCTTAAACTAGGATATATTGTATTGATATTGGCTGTGATCAACCACAACATTCCTTGGTTTTGAGGTAGTATTTCTGAAGGGGGAGGTTTTGTGATGCCAGTTCTTGTCATATGTTTTCCTGTCTCACCCTATCTCCAAGCCCAGCTAATCTGATGATATCCAACTGTCCTAATGAGCTGCATCTACTTCTAGGCTGAAGCGTTGACAGCTGCCTGTTCTATTGCCAACAAAAACTTCTGAGACAACTGTATCTCATTCCTGCAAGTACGCAAATCACTTCATTTCTACAACAAATATGAGATATAATGATATTTCTTTTCGTTGATCCAGATTGAAAAGGAGACGTGTGAAAAATGCCATCCAGCACTCAAGTATTTCCTCACGTGCAGTTTGATCCCTCAGCTGGAAACAAGGGCTGTGTCTATTGGTTACAGAGAAATCAAGGGCTCATGTCCCTTACAGCAGAGGTACAGTCACATGGACTAAGGTCAGTGAGAAGGACATGTTCCTCCAATTAATGTTGGCATGTGTTTATTTATATTTTTATACATTGGTAATTCTTCAATTTGCTGTTCTTGGAGTCAGAGGTCTTGGCAAGAGCTTCAGCTTGTTCTTATTCACATAGGATTTAATGCACTTAATTCTTCACCACCACCTTGACCATCTCAAGCATGTGGGATTTGCCATCTTCCCAAAGACTGTTGGACCCACAGACTCATAAACCTTTCCTTCCCCTGGACTGCCTTTTCAAAGCACAGAAACTGGGTTATAGGTAAGACCAGGCTCCCAACAAGCCATTTAAAACTACTCACAACTTCTGGAGAGAAAGCTATCTAAAACAGAGACTGAATTTGCAGGAGGAATTTTGTCTCGGGGGACTACAGGAATAACGGACAACAATCCCCAGACAAAGATGGAGAGGAGACACACAGAAAATGATTTTGATCCAAATGCAGTCAGAACAAATAGAAGCAACACCTCAGGCGGCAGCTGATCAGGGTAGCTCATCTCCAGGTAGAACTAGTGCTTCTCTTTGTCAAAAGAAAAACTCATGTCTGCCCTCTGCCCCTCAAAAATTTTATGACTTGCCAGATTCCAGGAATCACAGAAAACACTATTGAACCAGGGCCAGGGAACAGAAAATCTAGGGGAAGCACATCTAGTCCTGGCAAACTCTTGTAGCAGCCTAGATCACCACTGTGACTCCTTCTGTGCCAGCCTTTCACACTGTTTTCCCAGCTGAAGATGGGACCCATTTCTCCAATTCAGCTTTGACTCAGTAAGTTACACTCATACAAGCTCAAAAACTTGAGACTTTTGACTAGGATAAGGCTGGAAGGAGGGAGGGTTTGTTATTGTTCTAAGGGGTTTATGTAGGCTTTTTAAATTAATTCTTGGGATATGCTCAGACACTGAGATGGTGGAAACCATATAAGTAGCTAGATTAGAGCAACAGACATAGCAGTGGTATTGGATACAGAAATAACAGTCATTGCCAGTTCCTTGGGAAGAGAGGACAAATGAATAAACATCAGTCATAACATCTGAAACCACCAGGCTTGGAAAAGCCTCTTGATTTTAGGAAAAATCCACTGAAAGATGCCAGGGTTAGATCTGGCATCTGACTTTTTCTCAGGAGTATAATTCCCATTGAGGAAGAAAGGGATTTTTGAGGAGCCATAAATCCAGGAACCTTCTATGCCATTATCTTTTAGTAATAAGCTCTATGGACAAATACAAGACTTCGTTTGTTTGGCAGGGCTTATTTTTGTTTTTATTTTAAATATGTAGTTTTCCCTAAGCTTTTTTCCCAAATATTTTTCATGATGAAAATTTGCATGGTGTCCCAGGATGATGTACAAACTGAATGCAAAGGCAAGCAAAATATCCAAATAGGTCTGACTCTTGGTATCTCCCAAGCACAAGATGGTCTCACCTCTACAGGACCTTCTCCCTCTTAGCAGATCCAGCACACCATCAAGAAGGCAGGGAAGAATTCAGGAGGAAATGATAAGTATATAAGGACTGAATGTCAGTGCAACTACACTATAAGTCCTATCCCAGCCTATGAGACCAGAAAGGTATTTTCAGTTTCTGGTGTTATTTACGAAGACATTTCTGAAGGAATGCAGACTGTACTGTTTTGGGGAGGGAGGAATTGGCTTCTTTAGAATTACTCAAAACTTATTTAATAAGAAGCTTTCTGTATTTCCTCACAGCTGGAGACCAATCATTGCAACACAGATAGAAAAGCTGGAGGCTGGAAGAAGAGAAATTCTTTTATTTAACCCCAGTTCCTTACACACACAGCTAGTGTGTGCAAAATGTGTCCAGGTTCTGTGAAGTGTGACATACTGAATATCTCTGTCTGCCTCAGCAATATTTGAAGCTTTACATTGAGCTGAGTGCTCAAATCCCAGAAGGTGGCATTGGGAGGCCAATCCCTGAGGACACCCTTGGTGTCAAATTCTTTGAGGATACTTGAGCAGACTAAATGCATCACAGCGAGGTGACATTTACCTTCTACAGAGCATGGAGAAGACCATATGTTATGAAACTCTCTTCAACTTTGGCTTCCTCAGTAAAAGAAAAATATTAAAGAATAAATCAAAATATAACCACAATGAAGTTTTAGGAGGTATTGATTCAAGATGGGGATGCCCAAAATACACATTAAGGGTGGAATGCTGGCACCATGAATATCAGCAAGAAAATCTCCTGGTGGCTGCATTGGAACTGTGTCCATACAGTTTATCCAGACAAAGACAGTATAAACACCAGAGGCTCAATTGTCCCTGAGCTAACAGTGCTCAGTTGTTTAAGCGCAGGAAATGGCCCACCCTTTTCCCACCTTTGTACACCCAGGCAGGGGTCAGACACAGTGTAGCTGCCACAAGGGCAAGGCTGATTCCAGCCAGGGTCTGACACAGGGTGACAGAGACAGGGGGATGGCAGAGCTGCTGCCCTGGAGCTCTGCCAGTGGTGGCACATAGGGGGACAACACATGGTCAATCTGTGAAAATGCCCCGTGGGTAAGCAGATACTTTCTACTGGTTATCTTGGAGAAACTGGCTTAAACCACTGCTCAAGACACAGGTTTTTTTCTTAAAGTCAATATTCAGGTGAAAGAAAAGCTCCAATAGTTTCCCCTTAAAAGTCTTATATGAGAAAGAAGTCCAAGGAAACAAAATTACCACAGTCATCATCACAACACAATCCCACCTTCTTCCAGTATCTTTTGCTACCAAAACAGGATCCTGAAGTAGTTGTTTTTAGTTTAGGATTAAGATGATTTCATCTTTCACATTCATTATCTGAATAAACGAGTACATACTTCTCTCATTCTTCATATTTGTCTTGATTATTCACCTTTGGTAATGGAACATGTAGGAGTGGGAAGGCATGAGTTCACTGCCAGGGAGTGCCTCTGCATGCAAAATGAGATGCAAGTACAAAAATCAAAAGCCATGATGGAAGAGAAAACTATCTTTTCATTTTCTCTTAACCTAAAAACTCAAGGCAAAATAGTTGTCCAGGCCTCTCCAGGAGGTCTCCACATATTAGGCATTGTGAAGCCCCCATCTTGGGAATAGTGGGATCAGGCATTGAGACCTGAATTTCCATGCTACATGGACATGCACACATTTAATCCGGCTGTGGTTTCCTTAATATGCAAGGATCCTAAAGCCAGCTCTGGTTTGACTCATCAGTTCCAGCTAATTTTCAAGCTAAGGACGCTAATAAGCAGATTCAAGAGCATCTGGGCAAATTTAGCTCCAACCAATTTGCCTCAAGAACATCCTTTGAATACATTTGCATAGTCTGTGCTCACAAAGCTCCATCAAACATGCTTTGCCAGCTGCTGGCTGGGCCCCTCAGCCTGGCACACTGTTCTCACTGCTAATACCCACTGAAGCCATGACAACAGGCTTAGAGTCATCCACTCCTCCTTTAGTTGATATTATGTCTATCCCTGTACCATGGTGTGCAACAAATGCCTGGAATAATGATGTTTTAAATGCTGGACAGGCAGTGTGCAGGCAGGGAGCTCATGCCCCATGTCACTGTGCCACAACCTTGACCTGATGACAGGATGCCTGAGAGTGAGAATGCAGAGCCATCACTAGCACCAAGCTTGGCTTTCCCTCTGCAGTGCCAAGTTTGATAGTCTCTTTGGTGATCCAGGCACATGCCCATTAAGAAAGTTTATTTTAAAGAGGTCAGGTAGCAGCTGATGGGTGGTAGGAAAGCTTTAGTATTCCAAATCAGGCAGTGTTTGAATGAACAATCTACAGATGTGAATGTCAGGAGATTTATTGGCAATACCAGTGCTAGAGTCTTTGTGAACTCTGAGTTCTTGCTCTTTGGTGCCTAATTATAGTCCCTGGAGCAGTTCATTACTTGCAGTGTATTGGGATCTAGGGATCCTGGTCAGATTTGAAGGCCCTTTGTGCCAGTTGTTGCACAAACACAAATGCCAGGTCTGGTAGACCCTACAAGACCCTGCAAACTCTTCCCCAAGTCTGAACTTTCTGCACAGCTGTAACTTCACTGGGTTTAGTCTGATCTGTGCAGATATGCAGTTCTTTTGTGTTCTAGCTCATTCTCTATATAACACCTATTGAACACTCTGCAACTGCTTAAGAGCATGAAGTAAATAATGCTTGTTTGTAGAATGTGGGGCTAAATAAAGATCAGCAGTACTATAGGCAAGTGAATGAAAGGGAAGATAAAAGTAACCATAAGGGGAACTTGTGATTACGTAGCCTGGCTACATACACATAGTTTGTGGGCTTCACAGTTTGGTAATTTTGTTTGTTTGCTTAATGTAAATGAGCAAGAGAATTTAAAGAATCCCTGCCACCTACTGAAGCCCGAGCTGCAGTGTTGTAGGCCTCACCCAGTGCATTTATAAAAGTCCTTCCTTGTTCAGCAAAACGCTTGGCCATGTTTTGCACTCTAAGAGGAGAATACCAAATAGCACATTCTGGGCAAGAACCGGGGACCACTTGCCTGCAAAGTGCAAACCCAAATAAACATGCTATCCCCAAAATACTCCTGTACAATGAGCATATGCAGGGAGGAGCCTCTGAGGTTTGGGGGTGTTTTTTCTTTCAATATTTGTGAACTCTTTTCTGTGTTCCTTGGCTAGCTCTAACCGAAAGCTACCTTTAGGAATGTTCTGTATTCCATCTAATTTAGATGTACCCAATTTAGATGCAAGTTCTCACCATAGATCACTTTCAGAACAAGTTTCTTTGTAAGCTGTTGACAGAAAATGGTTATAGTCCTATTATACTTGAGTAAAAATGCAAACTGAGTAATAGAGGGAATATCTTTTCCTTTGGTTACTGGAGTTTATTTCCCTGTTGTGCAAAGTTTTGTCACAAACTCACTTTGTCTTGACTTGTACTTTTTGTTCTCCATGAGCAGTTTAACAAGCTGAAGTTCAGAGAATTTGCAGAGTGCATTTGTTTTGGAGTGACAATATTTCCAGGGAACCAGAATTCCTAAAACAAATTATGTTAATCAGAAATATGTTGTAATTTCTCTGCTCTGGGAACACTGAGATAAGAGATCACCTTTAACTTACTGACACACTTCTGAGTTTTGGCCACTGAATAGTTGCAGCAATCTACACATCGAGTATCAGCTATTTGTAGCACTTGGCAAACAGGATAAAACAGGTGAAACTCTGATTTTTTATCAGCTTTCTGCAGGTTTAAAAGCCTTATTTAACAACGAGTTTCTATACTTACTGAAGTTAAGCATACACTGAAGATAAGCAAAGGCCTGAAAGCTTTGCTGAATTTATACTCAGGTAAGTGAGGTTACAGGGCTTTTGCTTAATCTGGGCCACAGCTAACAGCTGAGTAGTGATACTGGGTGCAACAACCAGGACTCCAGGGAAGGTGTGGATGCTATTTTTGACCCACTTACATTAATTACTATTCAAGTTTTGTGTCAGTTACAACATGTTACATAGACACAGAGAATCTACAAACAAGCCCAAGTTACCTTTTTGGTTTAACAACACCTCACTTCAGAGCCCTTCAGTTTTTTACCTTGGCTGGTGGCTTTGTTTTCACCCCTGCATGCCAAATTGGCTGATCTTACTGAATATTGATATGTGAAAGAAACAAGCCTCCCCTTTATTTAACATGAGTCTTGTTTGCTCTTCCTGGCATTGGATCTTTCTTACGTCTGCAGGGAGGGTTAGCTTTTAATCTGTGTTATTGCAATGTGTCTCCATCAAGATAGAGGCATGCCCCAGCAGGACAGATGCTATGAAAGTTCAGGTTGCTGTTCTTTGCTTCCAGCAAAGGAAATAATGTTTTAGCCACCCATGTTGAATCACCAGTGGCCAGCATGGAAAGCTTTTGCAGACCAAAACCTACCAGACTGTTGATATTTGCAACGCCCAAGATGCTGCTCAGGGACCAGCAAATCAAAGGCTGAATCTTGAATTTTCTACTCAAGTCTTGATCTTGTTAAGCTTGACTTGCCTAGGAAATCTTCCTTCATGATATTAAACCTACTGATTTAAACATGAACCCAATCCCTTTCCTACTGAAATCCTTCCTAAATGGCATTAGGAGAAGCCAAAACTTTTGGATTACCCCGGTGAAAGAACATACTATGAGCAGGCATTATGGGCTTTGGAAGGAACAAAACAGAGCACAGTAATGATTAGAAATCCCAGGATCACACTCTCAAACCAAACAGAAGGTCCTTACAAGTTTTCCTCCAAAATGAGTGGGAGGGTGGTTTTCAGGGCTATGTCAATGCTGTATTGCAACACACCTTTGCCATAGCTTTGGTTGACAGTTCTCCCAGTGTACCTGCCCGTGGACAAAACACACTTTCCAAAGGTATTTATGACTTTCACATACAGACCTTGTTCTTTCCAACAAAAGCAAATGAAGCTCATGGAGAAAGACACTTAGATTATGACAGTCCGCTGACACACATGAAAAAAAGTGGTTTTTTTCAACTCAGAATAGCCAGAATACCCCTATGAAATATTCTTTCTCACACAACATACTGTTTTCTCATTATATGTGTTGACATTTTTCAGACTGACCTCAGCTAGATATTTTGTTCCGGAGTCCCCATTTAGTGGAACATTTAAACAATAACACTTTGAAGCATGCTCAGTCTCTCTTTTGAAGTCCATTCAGGCTCTGCCCTAGGGTCAGCAGGCGCATTCCAGCAATGATGCACGGACCATCTGCTGTACAAGTTTAAATCCCACTGGTCCTATACCTAGAGGTACTAACATGTTGCATAACTAGCACTGAAAAACAGCCTGTCAGTTCAGATGGAGTTTGGATTTATTCCTAGAGCTCTCTTATGCTCCCGCTGGAGGGCCTGTGTACAGTTACCTTTGAATGTGGTTTCTGGGAGCTACAAAGTAATGAGACAAATAATAAGAAATGACATTAAATTCTTGCATTCAAAACCTTTATCTTCCTTTGCCCATTTACACCCTGGCTCTGTGATTCCCTGGGTTTACTGTCTGGCACATCATTTAGGTGCCTTCCTATTCCAGGCTTTTCATTTAGGTGGGCTCTGGTTTAGTTACCCTAAATAGTGATCCATGGCTTAGTGTCAATTGCTGCACAAGGGAAAACCAGGATGGTGCAATATAAGGGGTGAAATTTTCAAGAAAATGCCAATGATTCATATGACCAGGGACTATTTACTTGGGTAGGAACCTGGCATCAAAAACATGACAAAAATCTCTGCCAAGAAAAGTCTTTGTCTATATATTTTATCCATTGTGCTTTAATGTCATTATTAAACTTAACAATGCATTGGCTGAGGTTAATGTATATCAGACCCAAGCACTGTTGGTCTCATTGATGCTATGTAAACATAGAGGAAGGAGTGGTCCCTGCCCTTGGGAGTTTAAAATCTAAACTTGGACAATACACTTCAAACATATGGTATATCCTGCAGGCTGAATTACCAAACTTCAATCAGCATTAGCCTTAACAATTAATTTATGTTGCACATATGTTCTGTATTTGGGGGCAATAGCCACGATGGCCCCTTGACAGAAATGTGAGTGTATATACATGATATACATGCTGACCTTTTAATGGTGCAGAGGGACATGGCAACAAGAAGAAGGTCAGCTGAGACCTGTGGGATGGAGTATGGCACGAGGGCGAGCATGGCAGAGAGCCATAAATAGAGTACAAAAGAGGAGATGTGGAAGTCTTGTGGCATAAGTTAAGGAGAACAACCATGTCAGAGCAAGTTTTTTCAGAGCAGCTCTAGCACTAGTTGAGCACCAAAAGAAGTGGGCACATTTCCACTTCTGAGTTTCTGTCACTTATTTAGATGCCTCCTTGGAAACTGAGTTCTCCGGAAAATCTGTCTTCAGCGGTGGGTGCGGAGCACTAGACAATCTGGCCTGTTCATTTTCTCAGTATGTGGTTCATCTGTTCTAAGGAACAAGTCCTTCTGGAAATGGGAAAAAAAAAGGCAGAAAGAAATGTTGGATACTGAAAAGCATGCAAGCTGCCTTGTGGGCTAATGATCAAGAAAGGCAGAATAAGCAAAATTTCATAAACCAAATGAAGTCAAATGTCCTATAAACACTGCAGTTGTCCAGGAAAGATGGTGGACATGGGTTAAAGCATTGAGTAGGAGTCAGAAGACATGAATTGGCTGAATTGCTTCATCTCCCTGCACAAAATGTTCATATCTGAGACAAAAAAAAAAAGAAAAAAAGGTGGAACATGAGTATTTGACCCACTTCCCTACAGGAGGAAATTGTGAACATCAGTTAAGATCAAAACACGGCCTCAAAAGGAAGGAGCAGCCCACGGGATTGAGGGGAGATCATCTGAGGCTTTCTGCCTCCATAAAACAGCTGCAAACTGCACAACAGAGCATGAAGGGACCTAAAGCTGTAGAGCATAATGTGGGACACGCTTCCATGTAGGCAGAAATCCAGCCCCCAGCTGTGGAGGGATATAAATCCCCATTTGTTTGTCATGCCACACGATGGAGTGTGATACAGCACAAGTGGTAGCCAGTCAACTTTTTAGTCAGAGCTCCTCAGACCTTACTGTTACCTCTGAACCCTCTGAATCAGTCACCTTTTGCATAATGAACCTCTCTCTGCGTCACCTCCAAACTTGTCCTTGCATCTCCCTGGTGGGATCCTGTAAGAGGATTGGGTGGGCCACGAGGGAGCAACTCCATTGTGTGAGCACAAAAAGCCACGCTCATTAGCAGGCAGGCATCTCAGAACCAGTCGTGGAAAAAAAGAGAGTGGATTTGCCATTAAATCGGATATTCTTGGAGGTTTTCCTCAACACAACTCCCTCTTTAAAGCTAACAGAAGCAATTGAGAAAACTGCTTAGTAATTCCTGAGTTCCAGTCCCAGCTCTGACATGAACTCTGAGGCCAATATAATCCTCTTGTTCCCTACAATAAGGCCTCAATCCTCCCCTGCTGTAAATCAGCCTAACACCATTCACACAAGTTAGTGTTACACCATTGGAAGATTTGGTTCAGAAATTAGGGCACCACGGGACAGGGCCATGCAGAAATACCCAGGAAAATCTGTTCCCCAGAGAAGTTTACACTCCAAACTGAGTATATGTGTGCTTGTGAGCTGTCCTCATGACATTTTGGGCCCACAGAGTGGTTGCCTCCTGACAGGACATGTTCCTGTGAGATGCAGGTTTATGAGTGATAGCTATCTCTCAGGGTAATTAACCATCTTCAGCTGCTGCTGCCAGTGAAGTGAGGGAGCTTTGCAGTGCCCACTGCACAACCATAGACTCACTCTGCAAAGGAGCTTCCAGAGACTTGCTTTGTGCAGGAACCAGTTCAAAGGGGCCAGGTCAGGAACTGGGAATGACCCAAAATTTAAACAAGATTCCTAGTTCACATCCATTGCCATTTTCTAGTTACATTTGCCCTCTTCTTGGTAAACAGCAAATATTTTCTTGGAATCAGTCTAATTTCTTATGCCAGTGGCAAAATAAACCCCAGCTCATCATGGATGTGTCCTTTCCAAAGAATTACCACAAAAATGTCTGAAACCCTATAAAGGCTGTTAATGACTATAAATCTCCATAGGGCTTTCCCCCCCTTCCTCTTCCCTCTTTTCTCCTTGCTCTGATGAGCTGGTGAGTTGGGAATGGCTTTAAATACCACAATAGTCATGGCAGGACATCAAGAAAGAAAAAGGAACAGGGTTTTGAAATACTTTGTGTTAGGCTCCAAGCACTGGAGTTGGTGCTGAGCTGACTGGCGTGTACCACACAGCAGTCAGATGATCTCTGCAGCTTTGGGAAATAGGAGAAACTCTGGAGAAGGGTGGGGGGGAAATGGTCTCTCCCACATTGGTCTTTATTGTCTTATGGATTTTATCACAGTATTGTTCTTTATTTCCTGCTATTTATAGGCTCTCATGTTTTGTGCTGCTTTCATGTTTGTGTTATCTGCCTTCCCACGACATGCTTCACCCCAGCCCTTGCCTACAGCTGGGTCCATAAAGGCACATGGTTTGGAATGGCACATCAGGGCTCATCTTCTTTCCCTGGGCAGCGAAAACAAACTGTTCTTTTCTGAGGCACTGAGAAACTGAAGATGGTGATTTAAATGATGGTGGTTGTTCTGGAAACTCTCAATAAAGGGACTGAAGAGTTTGCCACTGGGCTTTTGGTTATCAAGCAACGGCATTCTTTAAAAGTCCCAGCCAGCGATGCTGGGGCTGTTTGCTCTGAAGTCCACATTTTACAATGAATTTAAACCATCAGCCCATCAGTATATGACTTGGTGATAACCACTCCAAAACCTTCACCTGACTTCTTTTATAACTCTTTGTGCAAGGTAATGCAGAGAGAACGTGCTACGGGGGCTATCTCTGTCTTAATTCTCTGTGATTTAGGGATGCAACTCCACTGACCTGAGCTAGCCAAAGTGAAGTTAGTTCTGGTTTGAAACAAACATGAGTTTTCTAAAAGTCACACCCCTAATAAACTTGCTGCCTAAAAGATGGCTCCAAAAGGCCATGGGGCTAGAAATAAAAGTGGGAGAGGTGCAAAATAGTGCTGAAATCACTCAAGTCAATGATTGAATCCTATCAAGATCCTTGTACCTTATCCCAAAGTAGTTTCTAGGTAGCCAAAACACCATTTCCCAGCACAAAGCAGAAACCAGGCTGCTGGTTAGGCAGGCTGATGCTGAGGGATTTGGCCCCACCAACAATCCCTTTTGTGCACTTAGGGAGTGACAACAAGACTCTTGCATGATTCCACAACTTGCATCACTTCTCATGTACCAAGCAGCCTGCCTTGGAAGAGTCCACACACCTCAGTGCCAGTAACAATAGGAAAACCCTTTCACCTAAACAGAGAGGAACAGCAAGCCGTGCTCTGGGACCCTTTCACAACACTTACTCAGCAGCAAAACCTACTATGGGCTGCTGGAGAATTTTAAAGAAAATTAAATACTTGCATAAAGATGAAGCCAGGCTTGGGCAGGTTTGTTGATGGGACTTTTGGGCAAGTTACTCTCACTCTTTTGCCTGTGACTGTGCACAAAAAGGCCACAGAACATTGTTCTGTGGAACAGCTGTGGAACAGCATAAAAGCGCCTGTTTGCCAAGGGGAGTAATTCTGTTTTGTTTCTCAAACCGTGTCTACTTTGGGACCATCCCTCGAAAAAAGAAGCACAATTCTGCTGTATGCAGTGTGAAATATAGGTTTCATTCAGACAGTTAGATAGAGGTTTCTGTAGTTGTCCTCATTCCCTGTAGCAGCCAGACTGAAAGAAGAGAATGGACAGAAATTGGAAGCATCAATAATGCACCAGACTAAGCAAAGATAAAGTGTGGTGCAAGGAGAATTAAGTGGTGCCAAAGAGCATACTCATATTGGTGAATTCCAGAATTCTTTTTAGGTTCTGCTAAGAAGCAAATTTATGTCAAGCCAGGAACAGCACTAAAGCACATTTCTTGCCTCCCAAGCACTAGTGAGTCCCAAAAGCTGCCATTAAAATTTTTTAGCATCCATTACAGGGAAAACACTGGTTGCAAACAATGTGGGAAAAGCTATGTGAAAGTTCTTTTTCAGGGTGGGATGAAAAAAATGTCAATAGGAACTCCACCACACTGGAAAACAAAGACTGAACAAACTCTCATTCCATCTGAGAACTAATTAAAAGCGTGAAACCAAAGATTTCCAGCAGAGACTGCTGCAAAAGCTTAAAGATAGTGGCTCTGGAGCAACTGCTGTAAAACATAGCCCCAGCCCTCCCAAAAAGTGTCAAGTGCCTTAATGTCCATGGGAATCAGCGTGGGTGGGGGTGTCACCCCTCCCAAGCCCAGCAGTTATATTCTCCTTCTGTCCTTTGTTTCAGCTAGTGAAAATCTGACTGTTCTCAGCTCGGTGTCTGGTGCAAGCCAACTCCTCTTTATCTCCTGAGCCACACTTTCCAGAGTGTCATCAGGTGCCCTCTTGGCCACCATCTAAGGAGCACTGACAGGTTGTGGTAGTTTTCCAGTCCGACTCTGAAATGGTTATTCACACTTTTATCATAGCAAGATTAGATAATTGTAATTCTTTATTGGCTGTCTTCCCAAAGGGGGCTCTGCACAAACTCCAGATGGTGTGAAATATGGCTGGCAGGATTTGAGTTAAGAAGGGACAGTATCATCCATTCTGTTAAAACCTCCACCTTGGCAACTGGTTAGACAGCAAACTGATTTCAAACCTGTCCTTCTCCCCTCTGTGCCCAGCTGAGGCCAGGTCTCTGTCAGCAATATTGTGATTCGTTATGGTCCAGAGTACATTACCCAGGCACACACTACCTGGTAAATAATTCTCTGAGGAGTCATTTCAAGAAGGCGAGGGAAGTATAAACCTGATTTCCATCTGCTCATTCTACTCCATAGCCTGTGCAAAAACTGGGTGGGATTCTGCAATTACACCCTTTGCAAACATCACACAGTGTCAGGGATCCATGAGCTGCTGTTAGTGAACTGCCCTAACAAAAACTGCAGCCTAAAGACCCTGCTCCTGGCCACCTGCCTCCAGGCATGGGACACCAAACCATAGCCCTCCTCTGGCACAGCTGGAGAGAAATGGCAATGCCAACCTTATCCCACAGAGGCAGCCATCTAAATGCAGCACAGCCCTAAGGCTCTTCTAATTTTCAGGTGGCCAGTCCCTTCCAACCCCATTGTGGGGTGCCAAGGGGACACCCTGACAGCAGCCAGCTCCCTGCTCCTGCCCTAGCACTGCAGGGCCTCATCAGAAAACACAGACTGCTGGTACGTGTTCCTATGTGCCATCTTTCACTTTGTATAAACAGTGGCTACACAAACAATTGATAGGATAATAACTGGCTTAATACAGATCAGCACAAATAAAACCTTCCGGTGTTTTGGGCTTTTGTCTTTTTAGAACTTG
>NW_005054317.1:7186522-7199439 GCF_000277835.1 Geospiza fortis
TTCATATTGAGCCCAAGAGTTAAAACCTCCCCTGATTTATCTCATAGTGCCTAAACTCCTACAGGCCTTTCAGGCAAGGGAAACGTCCTGGGCAGGCTGTAATTAAAATCTAGTAAAGAATGATAATTTGGCTTCTTTTTATTAACTCCTATTTACACAGCAGAATGTGATTTGCTGCATAAGGGGGAGAAGGGCTGGGGAAGGCTTTGCTGCGCACAGGAATGGCACGGCAAACACGGCGTGCTCTCAGCTGTTTACCTTCCCTGTCACTTCTGCAGGGAACCTGTGACCTGCCACTCATGGACGTGGATATAAAAGCTCATGCTGTTTTGGTTGGTTGTTTTTTCTGTTAGTGCAAGACAGCTGACACAGACTGTTTGCTTTGGGAAAACAACCAAACCCTTTTGTTTTGCATGAAGGGGGTGACAAAACCTGTATATAAAGAATTGCCCTGACTCTGCAAACAGCTACTGCACAAGGAAGAACGACTGGTGGTCAGCTCCAGGGCATGCTGACTGTCATTTTCGACCTACAGTGCCACTGTCATTTTAGAAATTTAGAAGCCTTGGGAAGTTGAAGAAACAAAAGTATTTCCCCATATGTATAAAACAAAATTTTAAGAAAAATTCCAGCAATGTGAGAGAACCGACAAAATCAGGATGGTTTACTTGAAATCATGAGAATTTGAAGTTGAGATAAAATGATCTCTGCACCTTGTGCTATACTGTTCTGCACTTTCCATGCGACTGAGAAGTATACAGCAACTTTTTGTACTGCTTTTACAAACCATGTCCTGCTGGACCTGATGTTTGGCCATTTTAACACAAGAGATATAGTGAAAAGGGCTTTGGGATGACTGCAGCCTGTACCACCCTGAGAGCAGCTTCAAGGACAGGAGCTACCACAAAGTAAACCCAGCACTTTGATAAAGCCCTGCCTCAGTGCTGCCTTCAGCATGCTGCAGCCTATGAGAGATGCTGACAGGCACCTCTCAGTTGCCCATTCATTCCATTTCCAGGTTTCTCCAAACCAGACTGTGAAGGTGCCAGTCCAAGTCTCACCAGTACTGAGGTACAGCCTTAGCTTAAATATGGAATGAAATTTTTACATCTTAATTTTCTAACAGTTCCTTTTAAAGAGAAACTTTATCAGTATTTTTTCAGCTGGAGCACTTCACTGATGGGTAGGCTCTAGGTATCTGAACAGAGGCATCTAGAGCTATTTGAAAAGTTTGTGACCCCTCTAAGGCAGGTAAAAGTCAGGCCCTACATGAGATTCACATCCTCTTTTAGGGACAGATAGAGCTCATGTGGGACACACAGAAGCACTGGAGTATATCACATATCCTATATAGTGCCAGAGATGTACTTAAAACTGTGTGAATTAATAACTGGTTAATTGCTTAAAAAGGTCTGGTTTTTCAATAAAGCCACTCTCCTTTGCACTGCCTGGGGCTCTGTGTCGTTTGCTTCATACAGGTAGGCAACTCAACTGCCTCCTATGTGAGTCAAATCAATGTTTGCGAAGGATCTGCTCCCAGCTTCTTTGTCTGCTGAGAACTGAGCCATGAATGCATTCTGTGCATTTCAGAAAACTGTCTGAAAGGAGTGCTGGGAAAGGAAATGCCTGCTTACTTTACATAAAATATAACAGCTTAGTTGTACTGCCTGCAAAGTCACTAGAAAGGTCCCAATGACACCAGAGAAGCCCAAGCCATGATCTGCTCAAACCTTCATGCACACAAACATCAATCCATTCAGCACATGCATATGATGCTGATAACCATCTGATGGGCCACGTGACAGGCTAGAAAATCAGACAGCAAACCTCACCCCAGTGTGTGACACAGAGCCCACCAGCCCCAACACATGCCATTTCAAGCCTAGCTCTTTATCAGATGAAAGGAAGGCTCTTCTGATCACATAAACAGCATAATAAGTGCTGGAGCCCTCAGCTGTGAACATGAATGCTCAATATGCCAGGTGGCTCAAGCTGCAAGCGTGTAATCTCCTGTTGTTGTGTAGCTTTCAGGCATCCTTCCACATTCTTAATTCTCCTGATAAATTTAGAGAGATTTATTTCCAAAGAACACATTTTCCAGCAATTCATAACATATCACACATCATGAACTCTATCTACCACACTGCAGCCCAGAGTGAAAGAGCTCAGATATTCCTATAGATCCACTCTTGAACAGCTGGGGGGAAGCACATTAAAAAGAGGCATGTTGTATTCTCTAGAGACCACCACTGTGACCAGAAGTGTGAATGACTACTCATACCTCGTGTTATTTGCAAAGCTGAAGAGCAAGGAGAAAAATAAATAGATCACAGGCATTCATACCGAGGCTTTAATTAGAGAGAAGGATGTAGCTCTCTGCATAGGAAAGCTGTGTCTTCATGTGGTGCAAATCAACACAGCTCTATTATGGAATTACAGCAGTCTGTGCCAATGGGGATTCAGTCCAGGTATGCACACGAGGATGTCTGTCTTTACCATGGAAACACAACACCTAGGTGAGGGATCACACGAGCAGCTTAACAGCAACTGTGTTAATACCTGACAGAGCAGGAAAGAAAAATGGAAACAATTGTTCTAATTGAAACTATGGGGGGTGTGTAAATAGGGCAGAATGCACAGCAATTACCTGATTTGGAGCTGAGCCACAACACCAGCACTGCTGCTCCTGCTCTATGGGACTGCAAAAGAGCCTAAATAAACAGGATTCTGGTTTTTCCACCTTTAGCTAAAATGGTTGTTTAAACAGAGAAGTTCCCCTTTTTACACAGGGAACTGTGTAAAAAGACATGGTGCCTGCCCAAATCTGGGGACTAAAGCAAGGCCATGAGCTGAGGAGCTGAATTGCTGCCCATACTTGCACCAAACAGCAAAGACATATGGTGCTCCCTCAGAGAGGTATTTCCTGCCTGGATAGTAGATGGGCACAGCTTTGACCCGCTGGGGGAAGAAAACTTCAAGTTACTACAAAGGAAATAAAGGCTCCAGAAGATTTAACATGAACATTCTGGATTTCCTCAGACTGGAGATGCTACCAGCTCACAGTTCCCTCTCCATGAAGTCCATTTCTCACATACCACTTCTATTCCTTCCTCACAGCCATCGCCAGCAGGCTGCAGGCACTGCTCCTCACTCACCACCACATCTCTCCATATCACCGGCAGAGAGGCAAACCTGCACAGAAAGCTGAGAGGCTGGTCCCCAGAAATGCCCCATGGCAGTGGATTCCCAGGCACAGGGTGCATGAGAGGCACAAAGACAACGGTTAATAACAAAATGAAGCTCTCCTGGTAGCATGGAGAGGCTATAACCTGGCCTAGAGTTATTTTGGAGTATCACTTGAGAAGCAGCTATAGTGTCTACAAGAAAGACCAGATGAAGTCCTGCAGGAGCAAAGTTCCTTTTCTGAGGAAAAGCCAATAGGCAATGGCTTACCCAGTGATGCCATTCATGGTTCAGCAAGCATGCCTTAGTCACATAACAGAAGAACATCTTGAAGCATCTGCTCCATCATCAGTCACTGCTTTGGGGCTGTGCCAGTGACTGCAGCCACAGGGGTCCAGTGCTGCAGGCCCTGCACACACCCAACACACAGGTCTGAACCTGTGACCTGCAGCTTCTGCAGACCATCACAAATCCCCTGAGACACACAGCTCCCCACAGCCTTGCAGGTTGTTTTTAGTTAGACAAATTCAAATGGCTGCCACAAAAGCTTAATCTCTTTCCAGCCACACTCACGCTGAGTGTCAATAGGAAAAAGTCCCATGAATACGCTTGATAATTACAGAGCCATGGCTGTAGCAAAGAACAAAGTATAATGCAGGCTTGAATACTCAGGAAATTGACTGCTGATATGTTTCCATTCATTGTTTTGTTCTCTGTTCTCAGTGTTATATTAAAATCTCCTACTAAGAATGAGCTTTCTTGTTTAATGGAACTTGTCAGTTAGAGGAAATCTGCTTGAGCTGTTTGATCTATTCTTTAAAATAATATTAATTGCAAATTTAGCACAAGACCCTATCTTAGTTCAAAAACTAAAGCTGATCTTTTCCATAATGTATTTGTTTCCCAGAAAAATCATGGGCTATCACTTTCCCACTTGAACGCATTCACTGTCCCTTTGCCCCACTATTCAGTCCTGGCTATTCATTAGATATGTTGATCAATTGCACCAATCACCTGACATTGTTTTCCTGACTCTGTTAGTGAAAAGTGATAGTAGTGAATAGCAAACAGTAAACATGGTGCAAATCTCTGGTCATGAAAAAATCCATGAAACCTTGCAGTTTGTGAGCATCTTTACAAAATCAACAACATATCCATACCCCTGACAACCATATCCACATTCAACTGTGACCTCACATCTATAGGAAATCACACTCAGTGCTTCTGCTTGCCTCTTCATTAATGGAACTGGCTTGTCTATTTTTAATTCCATGTGGCTCATAATTAAGAACTAAATTTGCATGTTTGCTATTAATCCTGACTCCCAGCCTGTGCAGTCACAATAACAAATCTTAATTTCAGGGTCAGAAGCTGATGTACAGTAGAATCTGAATTTCCCAAGTCTTACAGTTCAGTGGTATTTAAATCTGAAGGTTTCACTTGGCTCCTTGCAGACATAAAAGAACAGTTCAGAAGAATCAGATGCAGTGACCAGTTCAGACTATGTAAATTTGTAGGATTGTTTCAATTTGCTGGTTCTGAACCTTCAGTGAAAATCTGCAAAAAAGGCTTGCATGGGGTTTTTCATAGGAGCAATATTTATTTTGTGAGTGTCTTCCTGCACTCACTTATATCAGAATGATGGAAGAAAGGGGAAATGGCTGGTTTAAGGGCTCACATAACTAGATATAACGCATTCTATAAACATCAATACTTGATCCTTTACTTTAGGCAATCTCAAAAGACTTCTGGAAGTGCTCAGAAACCACTGCCCATGTCACCATGACCACAAGTGCAGTCACTTTTAGGAATTTGACTTTGCAAACAGAGAAGCGGTGCCTTGAGCCCGCTCCCTGACAGGCAGCAGCATCAGTTCTGCAGCTGACCCCCTTTCCCCGCCATCGTAACACCTTTGGCAGGCACTGTGAATCTCTTCCCTGGTGTCAGCAGGTTTGGTTAGCCCTGTTCTCATTCATTGCTTCACCTGGCCTTGCTAAGAGCGCTGCCCTGGTGCTGTGCACCTCCACCAGTGCGAACTGGGGGCAGCGAGGCACCCCCAGACTGAGGGATGTGCCTCGGCCACAGCTTGTGGGGAGCCTGAGCTCCCTGCCCATGCACCTCTCAGGACATGTACCGTCCTCCTCTGCTCCATCTTCCCTGCTCCTGACTAATTCGGGCAGCTCAAGGTGCAGGGAATTCCTCTAATAAATCCATCCTCCCCCACCCTGATCTTTTATTAAAGCAAGGGCAGAATTGTTCAAACCAACCCAAGGGAAGAAGCGCAAAATAGGAGGTGACCTCCTTCCAACCCTGAGGTGTGGCCCGCTCCTCAATCTCCCTGGTTATTCCCGCACCTTTGCCTCATTCCCTGCTGGAGCAAGGCCCTCCCTCGTGTTTTCCCCGGCCCATGAAGAGCCCTCTGTTCCCGCATGAGTCACGCCGCAGGCCGCGCAGTGACATCAGCCCCTCACAGCCCCTCGGGCTGCCCTTGTGACACGGGACGGGCCGGGGCTGCCGGGGGAGCACGGCCCAGCACGGCCCAGCACGGCTGCATGGAGCGCTCTGCGGTGCGGGATGCCACCCGTGAGCAGCTGCAGAAGCCCTGGTTTTCCTGCCTGCCAGCAGGCAAACCCTCCCCGAGAATCCCCGGCTGGTGCTGAAGCCCTGCCGGCTGTCACTACCTGTGCCAGCCACCCCGGGACACGGCACATGCTGCAAACACCTTTTCCTTTGATGGTGCTGGCGCTTCATCTGAGCTAGGATAAAGAGGGCATGGCCGGTTTTCCAGTCTGCTTTGAGACTACAATAAGAGCTCTTTATGGGTTTAAATTACTATTCTGCAATACTGGCAAACCATTACCTCTTCCAGGAATGCTGCTCTGCTGTACTGCAGGAAAGTTATCCCTCTGGTGCTGTAAGCTGCACCAGCAGCATTGCAGTCCTGTGTTCCTGACCAGAGGCTACTTCAGCAAGGGATTGAATGGCTTCATGACCTTGATGGACGCACAGAGTCAGTTCAAGAGCACTCAGCTGTGCAAATGAAATGCTGGCACCTCACTGATAAGAGGGGAGAGTGCCCATGCCAGGGCAGAGGGGGGGACATGTAAGGATGCAGCAGATAATGGTGGCTCGAGGTGATGGCTCCAGCTCTGAGCTTGCCGTTTTGGGGAGATAGGCACCCTACCAACTTCAAGACAGTCCCTTTCCCTCTGTGGCAGGAGCAGCTGGCCTGGTATGCCAAGGCTTCACTATAAACAAAATTCCTAATGAAGTATTTTTCTAACAGTTTTCTTCTTCTGGTGCTGCTGGAGATCAGAGCCATCCCAGCGCAGTTTGCTCACCTATGGACTTCAGCTACACCAGCACAGACCTTCCATGTCTGCTGGGGAGGAGTGACAGGTGAGCTCCCCCAGTCTAACATTGCTTTGAAACATCAATAAGGCAATTGCTCACAGAGAGGAAAAAGCCAAACTTCTCCTTTTCAGTGCAAGGAGAGTTCTGCTTTTGCTCTCAGCTCACTACTTTGGTGCTGTTTGAGGGTTAGACGACAACTCAGACCCACAATTCTGCTTTAGATTTAGCTGAACCTCCATGAAATGTCATGTACTCTTATGATATTTCAGTACAAGAGGTCGGAAACACCTAATGCCTGATATTGCTTTCTAAGGCATTTTTCATCCCATGAGACTTCTATACCCTGAACCCAAATCCTTCCCTCAGTTTGTCCTCCAACCCTAACTCTGTAGCCAGATAACATCCCCCTTTTCTTTTTCCTTCTGCAGACACAGCAGCTGTTCTGTTTTGCTGCTGAATGAAGCAATGTTTTACCAGCTACGGTTTCCTGATTTGCACATTTTGGTGGCAATGCTGTCACAGAGTTCCCACCACCAGCCCCTGCCAGTGTCCCCCCTGCCAAATAACACTCAGGCCTTTCAGCTGGGCCAGAGCGGTTGTTCCTGGGGGCAATGCTGATCAGGCACTGAGCTAGTTGAAGCAAAAAGCAAAGCAAACCAAAACACATACACAAAAAAGAAAAAAAAAACAACATCCTTTCTATTTTACAGGGTTTTTTGCTCACAGTCTTAACCGCCAGCAGTTCCTGATGTGGCTTGATGCAGTCACATGAAGAGCTGTTTAGATACAACTGGGAGAGGGCTGATCTGGAGTAAAACAGTGTGGAAAAAAGCTGAGATGGGAATATCTCAAGACAGAATTACTACTAGAGCTTCCTTGTCCTTAAACCATGGCCAAGGTTTCTTATCTTGGACCACAACCAGGAGATCACCATAATTTTCCAGTAAACAGCCAATTAATTTCACAATTTATACATCATCACACATCCCCCATGTAGTAGAGAATCAGCTCTACAGACTCCTTTCAGGCCTTAAAAGGATCCTTAGGCTTCAGTTTTCGTTTTTAAATGAATACAAGCGTTCAACTGAGCTCTAAGCTATTAAAGCAAGACATCACTTCACTGATAAACGAAATAATTTCACAATAATTCACTTAATTGTCCGATTCACCTATGCCTTTAGACCAATGTTTTGGGATTCCAAATAACACAAATAATAACAAAAATAACAGCAGCACATTCCATCTTACTGAACGAAACAGTGATATATCAAAACACAGCTCGTGATACATTATCACTGGCTGTGCAGGAGTGTGGGTGGGAAGCAGGAGGCTGCAAGAAGAGACAGATAAAGCAGCTCCTACACGCGACTTTTCCCTCTGTACTATTTTCCTTTTGCTGAAGAAGCGCAGCAAATACATTAACACATGCATGAAAAATGAGCTGAGGTAATTCCATCTATGAGCATGTGATCGGTCCTGCTGCCACAAATGTTTTCCCTCTAGGTCCATATCTGAGCCTCACACAGACTGACTCACTCTGCGGCCGCACGCGTCACTACTACCCAGCAGCGTCAGGCTGTCATTTGTTTCCTTTTGGAACGGGATGTTCTATAATAGCTCCAACTCCCACTCCATAGTTTATGAAATTGCAGTTCTTTCACATACTCCTTTGTTCCTGAGCTGCCAGGAGTTTTCAGTTTGTTTCTAAGGTGCTAAAAGAGGATCAGAGTGGCCTGAGCTCAGGGATGCCTCACTCGAAGCACTAACAGGATGTGTCTTTTAATAGAATGAAGGTGTGATGGTTCTCAGTGTGCTGTAGGGTTTGTTCTTCAGGAAGACGAAGGAAGCACAGTGCAGAACTGTTGCTTCTGGGGTTTCTCCCACAGCCAGGGAGAAACTGTCACGGACGTGGAAGCTGAAGCTCTGGACATGCTGATGGAGCCATGAAAGCAGAACCAGCTCTGCTTCAGAGTGTCTCGCTATGATGCTTAAAAATGCAACACTTGTTTTTTAGCACTGATTAATTTAACCCTCTGCTCTACAAATGCTAATCTACATCTATATCTTATTCTGGAACAGGTAAGTGTTTCTGAAGTGAATCCCTGGCTGACTGTGCTTCACTTAATACCACACAGTTTCGAGCTCAGCCTATAGGACCAAACTCATACTAGCCTCGGGATAAAACCACCAAGTGTCAATAGTATAGATACAGAGTTGTCAGCACCAACTGGTTTGTTCTGCTGGCTTGGTGCTCCTGTCATATCAAACTACCACTGCTTGCTACCTGTCTTTCAGAGCCCAAAGTCCCAGAGCTGTTGTAGCTCAGCACACAATTGCAAAAGGAGGAATGTGATGTGATTCTAGAAGTGCAGCAGAAGGGAGGAAGCTGCAGTCCCCCAAGGTTCCCTGCCCACTTAAAGACCATGTTCATCAGGATACACCTGCTGAGTTTCCTGCTGTGAATATCTGACAGGCAGCTGATACAAAAGGACAGAACCAAGGGAGCAGACAGCCAAAGAATGAGAGGATGCAAAAGATGTTGGCATTTTCCTGCTTACTTTTGGGATGCTGCTATGATTCAATGCAGGCTAAAATGGCTTTGTCCTCACACTGGGTGCACAGCAAAATGGATGCATTGCTATGTGGAATCCTGTGTCCCCTGCTCCAAGTGCTGGTCCCCTATTTAACAAAGAGCTTTAACCAAATGGGGAGCTGCCATTACTTCCTAAGGGTGCAGACATTCCTAACAAGGAGGTCAATGACAACTTCAGGCATAGCAAAAAGAGTATTCCTATCGTTCTTCAGAAAAACGTTATCACTTATTACCTGTCACTGGGAATACAATAAGAATCTTAAAGATGACTTGGAGACGATTTGGAAAAGCAAAACTTACAGTTTTCAAATTGCATGTAACATTTCTCTGAGACAAAAAAAGTTCCTGAGATTCCTGCCTGCAAGAGGGTGCCATAAGCATCCCTGCAGATATTTATTCTGACCTCCTGGATCTTTGTCCGAGGTTCATTCATTGGGTTTAAATAAATAAGCATTAACAAACCCAAGGCTCCAGATCTTCCACTGTCCTGCACTGAGCCAAGATCTTAAGCAAAGAGGCTTAAGTCACATTTATATTTCCTTTGACCTAGAGACAGAGCACAGCTCAGTATATCCCAGTTATGGAGGAAAAAGACCTCTATGGCTGTACAACCTTGCATTCAGCTGCCTGAGAAATCTTTAGAAACTGCTGTAAAGGCAGATCACCACAGGCTGGCATTCCCTGCTTGCTGCAGACACTTTCACATGCAGCACTGGCTGGGCAGAGCAGCCAGAGCCCCAGCCCTGACTTACTTGCACAACAGCCTCAGGAATCCTCCTGGTACTGCCTTGCCAGCCTTGGATAGTGCTGCACTGCAGGAATACAGTGCCCAGGCTCTCAGAGCCAGACCTTGAGCTTTGGTAGCTGTCAGGACAAAAGACAATCTCTAAATGTCAGTCAATATAATCTCACAGACATCACCTATAACTTTACCTGGGCTTACCTGGGTCGCTGTGGAGGGTAGGGCACTCTTTTCCCTGACATTCACAACGAACGCGTGCGCCAGAGAATACGAGGCTCCTCGTACACAGCGTATTGTTCTGGATTTCCTATTTCTTCAGGGTTGTCTTGGCAACGAAGAGGGTTTGCCGCTAGAGGTGTGTGAAACACTGGGTAACAAAAAACATCACAACTCCCACTTGTTTCATTCCATCACCCTTTTCAACCTGACTCTTTTTCAACCTGGAACTGCTCTCAGTGTGCTGCGTGTCAGGAGGGGCAGCACAAATCAGCGCAGGCTCCTCTGCCTCCCCCTTTCCCCCAGCACAGTGATTTTGAAAATAACAAAAAATGACATTTTTCATTGGAAAATTATGTCTATCCAAATACCCTTACATGTGCTGTTCCCATTCTCCCTTCAACTACCTTCTTAGGGAGTAGTTCCCTGTCAGGCAATGAAACTGACAGCTCCAGAATGGATGAATGGATTTAAGCAAAATCAGGATGGGATTTTTCATTTGTTTGCTTGTTTTAATTAATGACATTTTTAGTGATGTCAGTGAAGTCAATGAGGTGACTGTGGACTGATTTCAATATGACCAGGTCTGCCAATTTGCCCTAAACAAAAGGAGCCTTTCCTTTGTACAGAGAAGAGATGCTGGACAGAGAATGCTACACCTGGTCAGCAAACTAATGGAAGTGCCCCACTTGCCCTTCTGACACTGCTCCTTCCATGGACAATAGACCTTTATTTACTGTGGATGGAAATATTCTGAAAAGTTTTTAAAGCATCTGTGAATGCACACAGATGCATCAACATCACCTTGCTCATTCATGTAATTTGCCTTTATTTTTACTTACTGAAGGCATTAAAAAATTAACCCAAACAGCTGTTCAGATGCCTCTATTTTTTTATACAGCAAAGGGAAAAAAAAGTCTGAACAGCTGTGTCAGTGGAACACATCCAGGTGGCATCCCTAAGGCAATGTTTCTACAAAACCTGTAAGATAATGTTTTTATTATCTTAGTTATTGTATTTCTTTTTTATTACTTAGCTCTTGTAGATTTTTAAGGAGGTATTAGCTACTTATTTCTTCACCCTTGTCCCTCAGTGTTTCAGCTGTGCTATAGCTCAACACAGATGTTGCAGTGATTCAGCAATCAAAGGGGAAAATCACCCTTTCAGCAGAATCCTTCTGAATCTATTCTGGGGTCTTAAATGGGATATAAGTCTGGGTAAGGAGCAATTTTACATATCTGGCTTTTCTACGGGGAGAAACTCAAGATGTGGCACCAAAAATTGCCTTAGGGACACTCAAGAGCAGAGGGAATTTGTTTTCCGGGTTGTATAACTCAGCTGAGACACAGAGTTTTGTTGCAGTTCCTTGACAAGGTAGCTGGGTCATCCTCTAGGAGAGGCTAAGACTCACAATAACGCAAGAGTCTGAAAGAGCAGCTGTTTGGGACTCCAACATGTGTAGCACTGGGGATTTGGAAATGGCTGGTCAAATTCTCAGCTGGGTGATGCTGAAATCTGTATCAGGTTCACTGGCAAAGACTCATGAAGAAACTCCCTTACTGAAGTTCTGAATTCCTCAACCGCAGTCCCAGAAGATTCCCATTCTGCATGGAGTAAATTTTAGCTTTCTAAACTCTGGTGCCCTTTCCATGCATTTACTATCATGTCTCAAGCATGAGAATCTTCCAGACACCAGTTCCAAGCTCTGCATTTCCTGGCACCACACTCCCTCTGTGCCCTAGGCCACCACACTAGAGTCCAAGCCCTCCACCCTGCCCAGTCATCCACGGCTCATCTGTTTGGTGCCTTCCACATAAACCCTCCTAAGAGTGGGATTCTGTTGCTATAAGGCAGCTTGCTGAATTATGGATGTGTTATCCATAAACTGATGGTTGGTATTTTCTGCCCTGACATCACTCCTTGGATTAACAACTCTGTAGAACAAAGTAAAAGCACTGAAGTTTCTGCAAATTGCCAGCCACATCACAGGTGTTACAGTAAATGATATTCATAACAATGAATAATAATAGCAATGACAACTGTACCGATTAAGCAATTTGTTGCTGTTATTATTCTTTCTCTTATTCCCACAATATTTGACAAATATGGGCTCTCCTCTCCAGAGAGTTCTTGAGACTGAAGAAATGTTTTCAGGAGACACAGAGTGCAAAGAAAAGAGTTGCTTTTCAGCTTATAGCATCATGACAGTAGATAGCTAAATGCCTGAAATCTGTTTCTATACCACTAAGACTTTTATTTTTTAAAATTAGCTTGAGGAACAAATTATGTAAAAAATATCTGTACAGTCCTGAGAAGGACTGTCTTCCAGAGGAAAGCTCTGCAGAATCATCCCTGAGTCTAAAGGAAAATTTCATTCTCCTCTAAATCATTCCCTTTTGGTACATTCTTTTCATATTTAGTAGGTGGATGCAATTCCCTCTATATGTACTAAGCTTGTGTTATTACAGTTTGAGCACGATATATGTTTATTTGGAGTCTAACAAGATCATCAATCAGGAAATACTGCTGCACTTCATATTATGTATTTATTTATGGTGTTAGGATGAAATTTACCTGGGTCCAGAGAACAAAATTAGGCTGTTACAACCCTTGGTTTCATATAAGTTATTTTCCTCTCAATGCTTATGCCCTGTGGACACAAATTTATTTCTCCAATACTGGATGAAAAATCTCCCATTCTTTCATTGCCTCTAGGTAATGATGTCTATACCTTTCCTTCTGCTTCCAATTTTGTGTCCATTACTTGAATGCTTGAATATATGAAATACAATACCATAAGTCAGAGAGCAAGAAAATCTGCAGTGTGTA
>NW_005054317.1:7199472-7286223 GCF_000277835.1 Geospiza fortis
AAATTCTACTCAATCATTTGATATCTTCAGTAACATTATCATACTTCTGATCTTAACCTTCCAGTTAAATTTTAGGAGCTGGTTAGCCATTAGAGAGAGGGAGTATTTTGCAGACAGGTTATGGGATGCAGATTTGGAAAATCTCAGTTCTTCTCTGAAGTATGTCACACACTGAGCGATGAAATATGACTTTAAATGGAACCTGTACTAATAAATGTAAATATGAAAGTGGAAAATTACATCACAGAATATGAGAGCTCAACGTAGTTAATCATAACAGTAATTATCTTAAATAATACTAAAAATATCAATGAAAAACGTTGAGAGACCTTTGTTAAGTGTCCAAATTTGTTCTGATTGCTGTATTTGAGAACTCTGCAAGAACCTAAGTCTCAGAGACTTGGAATCTCTATGAGATTAGATAGTATTTGCACACAAAATGCAGGAGAGAAGTTAAATGAACAAATGGCAAGTTTATCTCAAACAGAAGTGTTATAAAACCATTAAGCACATAAAAGCTTATTCAGTTAATTGGCTAAGGCCCAGCAAAGATTTCACAACGCTATCAGCAGGGTGTTGAAATACTAAAAAAAAAAAAACAAACCAACAAACCAACAACCCAGCAACCAAAAGCATGATTTCAGAAAAGCACTGCCATTTAAGAAACACTCTCTTCAGTATTTATTAGATAAGAAACTATTTATCATCATGTGTGTACGTTCTTCCTGGAATCAAGGTCCATGCAGTTTATTTCACATACAGCAATATTCTCTCAGTGCTTTGCAATTTTTCCTTGCTCAAGTACCAGGAAAAGTGGAAGCAAGAGACATATACCGTTACAAAGAAGTATAACACATTTATATTTACTTAGTGATTTGTGCTGAGATAGACATGCAATCACAGTGTAATGAGTTAACCAACAGGAGTTTCTGGCACTTCTTGTGCATAGAGGGAAAAATAAATCTCTTTGGAACATGGATGGATAGGAATGTGTCAAAGCAGGGACACAAGGAAAGGTAGCTTATGCAGCTACTGATACAATAGAAAATTTGAATGTTGTGAAATAAAATAAATAAAGTTGAGGTGTAACCTATGTAAAGCAAATGAAAGATGTGCTCTGGACATCCAGTAAAACTCCAGTGTACTTGTACTGATCCTGTAGCAACCTTTGAAACAGAATGTTTCTGAGTTTCTGCTGCCTCGTGTATCTTTTCTTAGGAATAGTCTGGCCATCTAGGAAATATTTCACTCTAGCTTCCAGCACACACAGTAGTTTGAAAACAATGCAAATGTAAATAGTTCCTGATGCCAAACACTTCAGTTGCCAAGAAGAAATTATGCATTTTGTACCAGGGTTATATTATGACCAAGATTAATTTTTGGATTGTCTCCGGCTATTCTTTAACAAAAACACCTCCTGATGAAACACAGCTTGTAAGTCATGGGTTTTGTGTATTCAGGGGAACTTTTCCCAACAGGTGATTTACAGTGTTCATACAGAACAAGCTGTACTGTGATTTGCCTTCAATCCAGCTGCCAGATATTCCAGAGGTAACCCTGTGGGAGAGGGGACCAAGTTTTTGAAGATGAACCTACTCAGTGATAAAAATCTTATGGAAAACCAGAACAAAACCAATCAATGAATATACCATAAATTCTCTTAACAAAAGGGAAATTTCTCACCATTATGATATAAGAAACTATTACCCAGTAAGAATTGAGGCCAGGCCTCAAGTGATATTTCACAGCATGAGTTATATGATCAGGTCGCTTGGTGCAACTGCACCAATTGAGTGGTCACACATGTGCTTGCAATGTCTCTAACCAGGTCTGCTCTCTTGCTTTGTAAAAGAAGACAACCGCCATAAAAAAGAAACCACTTTATATATCTACATTTGTATATGTAGATTCATCAATGTTCAAAAACAACTACTATAAATTCAAAGATGAATACTGGAATCAAACCAGGCATCATCAAAATACAAACCCAAGAAAAAGTAGAAGGGAATAAAAGAAAAGAAGGGAGAACTCAAAAGTGGTAGAGAAATAGTGAGAAAATATTGGGAATGTATTAGATCATTATTAGATGGAACTTTCTTTGCATCCAATTTTAGTTACTTTTGGGAATAGCATGTGACCAAAATTTGCTTATGACTGTCATATCAGAAGAATCATTTGAGTTTTGTGGATTCCTACCATGTCAAAACCTTTTGATTAGAAGTAAATTTCCCTGAGTAATGTGGCAGCCCCTCCTTCCAGCAATCAAACAATATTTGTCTGAGTCAAATGCAGTTTACAAGGCTTAAGTCATTAAGCATGCCTGAGCTGACCAATCGCACCACACAAACACTGACTCATCACCCCTAAGTGATTTCAAAAAAATAACCACATCAAGTAAACCAAAACCTCAGAATCTGGAACAGTGGAGGGACTGAAAAACTTCAGTTTCTACACAACAAATTTGTCAAAAGAAAAAACACTGCACTTGACAAGGAAATTCTTTTGCTGAAAGTTGCATGCTCAGTTATGTGATTTCATTGCTGGTGTCTCTCGTTCTTCTTTTTCCTCCCATGTTTCTCTCTAGGAAATATTTCCAGAACTTGCTGGTTCAGTTACCTGTTTCAGAGCTGTGGCATTCAGTAGTTCCAGGAACAAAGCCACATTATTATAAGTACTTCAGCTACAACATTTCTAAGGAAATTAGACTGACTATCATAATCTCCTGCTGACTCTCACCTGACAATTTTAAATTCTCTAGTGTGTCAGTAGATTCTGAGGACAAAACACTAATTTTTAAAATTTAATTAATAGCAAAAGAATAAATTCAGGATAAAAACTTCAAAGCCTGGAAAGGTAAGTCAGAAAACCGCAAGATGAGAAAGGATGAAAACCAACACCACACTGATGACTCTGGAAAATTCCACGTCAAAGTACATCATGGTACATCACAAAGTACACATTTTGTTTTGGTACAACAAGATGATAAACAGTACACTTGGACTTCAGAGGCTTTTTTAAAAAAGTGTTTTTAACCTTTCTTATTCAACCTTGTACTTGAATAACAGCCCATTCCTGAATTTACAGTCATGAATATTCTCCACACTCACATGTAAAGTTACATTGGCTTCCAGCAGATTACATTTTGGAGTGCAGACATCAGCCCTGAACATTATCTTCTGGCCTTCAAGCTTGTCAAATAACATTTAGTATTTAGATAATAGCTACTATCTAGAAATGAGCCATCTTGACGTGACCAAGGTATTTCACCACTCTGCAGAATCTCATGCCATGAATCAGCAGCAGCATGAGAGATGCTCCGTCACTTTCTGGTACTCAGTGCTGCTTTACAGAATGACACAATGTCAAAGATAATAGCCAGCCTCTGGACAAATCACAGACTAATGAATACAGAACATTAAAGCCCAAAGTAATTTTCCCTGTACCCCCCTAGAGAACTATAACCAACACTATAGAAAAGTCTCAATGAAATCTTGCTGAGTTCTGTGTGGAGCCCTGTTGAAAGCCAAGAGTGATGTAAGGTTTGCTTAGAGTTTGAACTGAATCCTCTGCATTGTTCTGAGAGCTTATCATTAAAAGAAGAATAAATGTTAGCAATAAAAAGGTCAAGAAAATGAACATCTGACAGCATCTAAAGATCTGCAAGGGACCTCATAAATATATAGCAAACATCCTCCCTGATGGATTCCCCAGAAGAGAAGAATTCCACATCACCCACAAAGCACATTTTTTACAATCTATTTATTTCTGTCTGGATACAAAGGACTGAAGCAGAGTGTTTAACATATGAGCTGTAAAATTCAAAGTTTAAAGCTTAGGAAAACAACCAAGATTAGAGCCGTTCAACAAAATCGTATCTCCCTTCACAAAGTGTCTTTTTATTCTTACAATTTGTCAATAAACCAACAAATGAGACTCTCAGCTATCAGTACAGTTAGGTGCCATGGCTTTAGGTACACAAAAATAAATTAAACAGCATGGGCTTGAATTATACCGACCCCATGGGCAACTGCTGCGGGTTTTCCCACCTGATGCATTGGTGAGGACTTAGGGTATTTGCTGGCATTTCATTCTCTGGTGCCCTAAATTTTGAAGAATCCAAGAAGTTCTGGCAATTTTTGTTGGGTTAGGTCCCTTCTGCGTGGGCCATGTGTGACCAAGAGCAACTTCTCATGAAGAACTTAGCAGAAACTTGAGCACGCTCTGCCAAAAAGCCCCTGGGAAGCAGGGATTGTTGGCACATCCCTACCTTCAAGCAAGCAGGGAGCAGAGGTGCATCTTGGGGCTATTCATCTCCAGGCAAAAATGGTCACTTCTAAGACTTTGAAAGCAAAATTACAGAGGATACAAGTAGTAAACACAAAAGGGGAAGACAGAGAAACATGTACCAAAGAACCTGCACAGACAAAATGGGAACATTGTCCTGTCAGAACAGCATTTACACGTATAGGATAGAGGTGTACAGGATTCTGTTTCTGCTCCTGGCATTCAGCCCTGCGTGGTGAAACAGCTGATGCTCTAGGCTGTAGTGGTCCATCCTTTTTCCAGCTGGTCACATACCAGCTGAGAGACCTCTGTAAGCACCACATAGCTCTGGCAACAAGGACTTGCAAGTCAAGTTGATGCCTGCACACAAATGCTTGAAGTGGCTGGCCTTTAGCTGTTGAAAATTCTACTGCCTTCTCCTCTACCCCTTGTCATCTCTTAAATCACAGCAGAAAAGGAAATGGGCAAAACACAGCCACCTGGTCCTGAACTAACTCTTGAGGTCCATCGTGTTGAGTTTGTGTTCTGGAGCTGAAGTGAGAATATTTGACAAAAGGAAAAAAAATCCACTTCTAAGAGAAACCACACAAAGCAGCTAGAGAAAAAGAAGTGACAACAAACAAGCTCTGCAGTCAAGAAAAGGGTAAAATCTTGGCTCTACTGAAGTCATTGGGATGTTTGCCAGAAAGCTGTAGACAGCGTGTTTTATCCAGGACTTTTAATTAGTTATTAAATTATTCAATGGCAAGTTGGCTGGTTTAAGGCACAAAAAAACCCAATCATAGAATAGCTCCAGCATGCCTCTCCCTGCCCTGCCTACCCCTTGGGAGGTTCAGATCATGCATAGTTTTTTTTATGGGAGACTTGACAGGTATTTCATTGAACCTTAGTTGAAATCAGTAGATTTCCAGGCCCTGCCTCCTTCCCAAGTTTGGGGATGAAGATAGGAAACACCGGCTAATGACACCAGAGCCACAGCAAACATCAAAGTCGTGTGTCAGCAGAAAGCACCCTGGAAACCTGGCCCCTGCAGGACTGACACAGCTTGTCTGGTGGGGGATAGTGCACATGAAGAAATAGGATGCTGCCTTCATTTAATTGACGTACATTTGAGAGGATTTGAATTATTCTTGAATGACATACCCACAATTAAATAAGGCAGCTCACTGCCTTCAGGCCTTAGCCACTTTGTGAAGAGCCCCACAACCTGAACCATCTATTCCCACTGCACACTTCTGGTCTGCCTCATTTTTCTGCTTTCCTCACTCTCCTTCTGCCTTTCCCCCCACAAAGCACACCAGTTTCTATGGGAACAAAACACATCATGGGAATGGACAGAGCTGGGTGGCGTCCCCACGTGCAGACCAAAACAAGGTTGAAATCAGCTCTTTGCAGGTTCTGCCAGGAGCAGACCCAAAACAGGGCTGAAATCAGTGCTATGCAGTTTCTGCCAGGAGCAGACCCAAAACAGGGCTGAAATCAGTGCTGTGCAGTTTCTGCCAGGAGCAGACCCAAAACAGGGCTGAAATCAGTGCTATGCAGTTTCTGCCAGGAGCAGACCCAAAACAGGGCTGAAATCAGTGCTGTGCAGTTTCTGCCAGGAGCCCGGGCAGGCGACGGGTGCTGGCCCCACGCGTGTGCGCACGTGTGAGCGCAGGCTGGCGCCACATGCACACGCTGTCCCCTTGTCACACCAGGCACACACATGCACTGCCACCGGCTCCCCGGGACGGCAGAAGGCTCGGCAGAACTCCTTCCATCCCATTCTGCTTTAATATAGCTGAAAATTGCTTTGACAGCTGAATAGCTTCTTTGTTTATAACTCGTTCCTAGCTGACTCTGCTGCATTATGGAGCTTTGTAAAGAGATTACTTTGTAAAAAAATGAACATATATGGTCCAGGCATGAACAATTTAGTGTGATGAACTGCATTCATTTTATGTGATGTGCAGTCTGCACATCTGCTGCCTGTGCTGCATATGCCTTTCTCCATGGGTTTCATTTTCTGATCTCAAGTGTTTTATGAATTTTCTTGGGGTCTTCAGGATTATCTATTATCTCCTTTACCCTCTTCTGGACAGATGCAGAGAATTTACATTATGTCAAATCTCAAGACAATTTGCCTTACATTAAATGTATGATATCAAAATTTTGGCTGCAAAGAACAGATTATCAATGTTATCTACCTGCAAATATCTTATTCCTGCCCTGAATTGCTAGAGGTTTTTTGTATTTGAATTAGGAGTTCAACATAGTAGAGTGCCAGCTTAGAAACTGGACCTGCTATAGCGAACACCATATAGAACATATACAGCTTCTTACTGTGTCCCTTCATCCCCAGTGCTAAAACACTAAGTAGACAGATCTCGATTAATATGATTTTAGCTGCACCTGAACCAGTCCATTGTCTTTACAGAGCATTAAAAATATAATATTATAAAATATTAAAGCAAACATAACCTGTACTGCACTGCAGGCACTTATCAGGGCCTAGCACAGTGCCCTGGATGACCTTTGCAGGCTCTGAAACCATTGCCTTGAGTTGACTGCTCTGGTCATCTCTGATCATCATTGCAGTTTTTACTCCCAGCTATGGCTTGCTTAGAAATTACATTACTGCAGATTGACTTTGTGCCCTGCCTGGAGGCACAACAGAGACTCAGGACATTTTTTTATGGTTTCTCCTGTCTTATTCCCCTCTCCCTCACTCAGTTTTTTTAAACAAGCAGCATTCATTCTGATGGGTAGATGATATTATCCAGTATAAAAATGACTAAGAACATTAATTGTCCTACCAATAAAATTCCTGTGAACTTTGTAGTAGGCATTACACTGATCTTTCCTGGATTGGAGACTGAGCACTTTTCTTACAGATATCACTGGAGGCTTTTCTTGTGCAGACACAGAGCTGGGCTTTGCAGCCTCTTGCATTTCAAGGGGTTTTGCTCAGCCCATGAACTGTCAAAACTCCAGTTTACACTATGCCCTGCATTTTGCACTCAGTGGTATTTTGCCACTTCTGAGCGCACCAACCTTCTCTATAAGCAGAGGGGAAGTTGGTCAGACAGACAAATCCCTCCTTATCTCTTAGTCATAACCCTGATCCACCTCAGATGATTTAAAGAGCTTCACACATATTAACCTTTCAAATAAAAAAGAAAACGGCTTCTCTGCAAACCACTGTTTGAAAACAAACTGCAGAAAGATTTCTCACAACCTTACTTGCTCCCACTCATACCCCTGATGGGCACATATTTCACAAGAGATGGCACACTACATGCTGATTTGTTGAAAAAAGAATATATGTATTTGCAATTCAACATCTCTGTGGAAGTCCTTGTATTAGAAACTAGTGCCTTGACTACTTAATTCCTTAACTTTCATGCCTATGGGAAATGATGGACTGGTGTCACTGACCAAAAAAACCCAAAACTCTGCCCCTGCAATATTGAGGTAAATAATGAAGGCTGCGCAGCTGGTTTAGAAAAATTATACTGGGAATTTTCAGATTTAGCAAGAAGTCATGCGGTCTTCAGAGTCAGTAAATTTCCACAGACAGTTTCTGTTCTTCACCCCCCCTTGTGGCAAACATGGGTGAGCCACCAAACATGTCTCAATCGGTCTGTAACCTGCTCCTCCACGGGAGCGCTCGGAAAATCCCAGCCCAGCAGGCTCCAGCTGTACTGGGGTACGGCCAGTGCCAGTAAAGGCAGCAGGGATTTGCACCCCTCACTGCTCGTGTGCATTGGCCAGAGAGGCTGAAACACGTCAAAAGCTTTGTGCAAAAAGAGACCACGAGGGAGAAGAAAGGAGAGTCATGGTTTGCAGAGAAGTAACTAATTTCCAAGGTCAGGGACCCAAGATACAGAGAAAAAATGAGAAGTAGAGAGGGGAAGGAAGGCATGTCATCACCTCACAGCATGATGTGTCGGGAGTAAATACAGCTTTGCACGTGCTCAGTGTGCCTTGCCCTTTCCTTCAAGAGCTCTGTATTGTTCAATGGTCAATTTCCACATTCATATATCCTCTCATTTCAGTGCTGCTGGCACCTAAAAATCTGAGTTTAAGTTTCCAAAACCAACTAAAATCTCTGCCTCTGACTCTAGTCTTAGCTGTGCTCTGCCAGTGTATGAACATGACTCTCCTTCCATAAGGTCATAATTAATAACAAGCTAAATATGTCCCACCTAGAGGACCTAGAGGGTCAAGGTGTCAGTCCACATCTTATAAGTAAACATCAGAGCTTATTAAAGGCCACTTTCCCCAAAAAGGACCTTAAATTTTGGGCCATGACAATGATTCAGTGCATAACTCCTATGACTAAAGACACATAGTTTTCTGTTTAGGACTGTGCCAGGGACTACATATCAGACACTGGACTCCAGGCTCCTGCCACTTTAGACCCCTCTGGCTCACAATGCCTCAGATGGTTGACTTGCATCGAGCTCCTCATGGACATGAGAATACATTTACCCAGAAAGGAGATCTTGTATGCTCTGGTTTCTGGAAATGTAACTGAAAACACAGGGGTTGATGCTATTAGTAGATGGAGACTTTTCCTGTTCAGAGAGCTTTCAGCCTGTCCTACTTATTGGAAAAGTGGGCATGGTGGGAGCAGTACCACAGGCCCAGCTCTCAGTGCCCATTAGAGGTAAAGGTGCTGGGCATGAGCACGTAATTAGGATTAGCAGGTTGGACCTCAATAGATCAAAGCATTTAAGACTGTATCTCCAATGTTGAATAACTGAAGGAAGTCTAAGGCTATTGCAAATGTATTTTTAATGTCAATGATAAATTTCCCACAAGTACTGGCAACCTTTTTCGGGATCTCAACAAAATAGTTCAAAAAGAAATTTTGAAAATCCAAACCCAAAAAGAATCACGCCAAAGAAGCTCTGATGTGATTTCCTTTAAAAGAGAAGGGATAGGTACAGGAATTTCCTCATTCTCTTGTCTCAGAGACAGGCAGTGGGATTTTGCACAACCACAATGGCCTGGCTCAGCCATACACGGGATGTTTCAAGTTCTCCCTCAGCAGGGCATAAGTCCACCTGAAAGAGTAGTGATAGGGAAGGAATTGCACAGCCACTGCCCCAGACTGAATATCATGAGGCTCTTCCAGACCAGCTCTGTAAACAGGAATTGCCTTTGGACCCTTAAAAACCACGCACCATATCATTCTGGAATGGCGTTAATCTCCTGGCTGTGGAGGTCAAAGCAAAGTTTCTATTATAAGCTCTGTGAAACACATCTCCTTCCCAGCCACTCACTTGCAAGGAACAAAATCCAGTCAGCCAAAATGATCCATGTGTAACAGGACACCAGAGCAGGCATTTGAGGCAACGTGGGCGAGGCATTTTGGAGCTGTGAGACCTCCGAGGTGGTGCTGAGCCCTTGGTGAGGCAATACTGGCTCAGAGCCACAGTCAAGGAAGCAGAAGAGACAGTTTTCTCTTTACTTCCTTGCAGAGAACAATGGTCTGCTCACAGACAATACCAGCTGGAGAGGCCATGGCCACACCTCTCACCCAAGGTCCAGCAGGGCTTTCCACGATACTCCCCAGCATCAGCTGTGCTCCCTTCCTGCCCCTGCTATGCTTCCATCTTGCCCAGATGAAGGGATATAGCATATATCCCTTCCTCTGCATGGTCCTGGTTCATTTATTTCAATAGCACTTAAAATAGCTGAAGCCCAGAAAAGACTGGACCTTGTGGTTACAAATGACAAAGCCCCAGCCTTAGAGTCACGTTGATTGAGCAATGATTGACATGTGCCAGAGCACAGGCCAGAGCACTCTGATCCCCAGGGTGTGGCAAGCTGGAGGTAAGCTGAGGACCCTCCATATCTCTTTCTTTAACACATTTTCTTTGTCTTTTCCTCGGGGTCCAAAATGCACATTGGATTTGCTGATAAACTTATCAGTAGCAGAGTGAAACATCCGTTTCATTTATGCTGTTTACACAGAGGCTTTTTCTCCAGTTGGTGAGTTGGGATTCAGTGAACAGGGTGACCCTGTGTTGTCTTCCATTCCTCACTAAGGCTGCTCCCAGCAATGTGAGCCACATGTAAGAGGATGGGGAGAGACCCTGCATCAGGGACCAGCCCTCCCCCACCCTGATGCTGGACTCTTCACCTCTCCACTGGAGGTGGTCTCTCCCAACACATCATTCCCAGCCCCAACCCAACCCCTAGAGATGAGGAAAGGCTGTGGCACAGTGTGTGGACGCCGATTACATCTCCAAACAGGAGGAGCACACAATCGGTGGGATCCGCCTGCTTTCCAACCCCTTTGTGCTCAGGGGCAGAAATACAAATAAGCCTCAATGTCTTTTTCCTGCTTATATGAACCAAGATCCGTTTTTCAATAGCAGGCCCTGTCAGATAAGTATTCCCTATTCTCAGTGGTTATTTTTGGGAGAGAAAGCCTTTTGCTGGCTCCCATGACACTCCCCTTCAGCACTTGGGAGGTGCAAGGGGATGGCAGGTAGAGCTGTGATTCAGGGATGCTCCTACACCCACTGGAAGCTGGTGTTGCCATGCCAACCCTGTAGCCTGTGCACAGCCAGCCCAGGGCACTGCAGGCTGCTGCAGTGTCTGTTTCTGCACTTAGATCATACTCAGGACCTTCCATGGAAGATTTGTTTGAACTTTTGATTGCAGGATGGATGACAGTGTCCCACTGAATTTTCAGCTCACCAGCCCATCTTCCCACTTAGTCTTGTCTAAAAGAGAATAGCATCACAAACATTATGAGGGAGTTTTCCCCCTCTAATGAATTACATCACACAGCCATTGCTAATACCCCATGTTGTTTCAGAAAGACCACAGAGAAGTGGGCAGGAATGGCAATAATCCTCCCAACATGCCCAGGCACCCCTGGCAGAGCCGCACCCATCCTTCACCCACTCAGCATGTCAGGTCCTGTGCTGCCTGAGACAGCACCCAGAGCCCATCTGAAGCACTCACAGCACGTGACCAATTACCCTTCCTCTGCTTAGACTCACCAAAAGGCACATTTTAAAAACCGTTCATTCCAAAAAGCACTAAGTGACAAAATCATCTCTGTGCAAAGCCAGCGGAGGTGGAGGGCACTGCAGACAGCTCATAGCAAAAAGACTCGTTTGTACTTTATTGCCTTGTTGGAGAATTCCCTGGGTAATTTCCTTGGTATTTTCTAGCTTACTTCCTTATTGCTCTCTGGGTAAACTAGGTCAAAACACTTGCCTTGTCTAAGCCTTGGTTTGTCAACATATGAAATGAAGGTGATGGAACAAGTTGTTCCCTGCATTTTCTGCATGGAGTTCAGCCTTACAGAAAGTCCATACAATGCCCTTCTTCTCCTTCATTAGAGCCAGGAAGGCCTTTGAAATCCCCAAACTCAGACAAGCTGAGGAGTGTTGCATACTGCTATAGGCAGTTCAAGAGGAGCATATGTGAAATGTGAACAACTAGATTACTAAGAAAGATGTGGTCAGAGTTGCATAGCATTTTGTCCTTAAAAGAAAAAAAGTGCATCACCTATAATTGTTTTTGCTTGATCAGCCTGCTGGCTAGAGTAGGAATACCCTTACAAATCACAATATCTGAAGTCTCAAGAAGTATTATAGGAACAATGAGATTCTAGCACCCACTGTGCTGCATCCCAGATCTGGTTGCCCCTTCCTGAGATACTGCAGGACATCCCAGCTATGTTGGCTGCCACCCTACTCCCACTGTTCATTCACCTGCACTGATTTTCTCAATAAAAATCTGAGCATTTAAAACCACAGTACCTTTGAGGGGCCTGCAGCATGTACAGTGGGTTCTATAAAAGGAAAACTACAGTGAGCAGACAATACAGACAGAAGTGGTCAAGGGTCTTTGAATCTGAATTAATACATGTGGCTATCAAGTTTGCCTTAACAGAAACGGTTAGTCTACAGCATCCTAGATGGGGAATGAAAAATTTTTTTGAAGTAGGTAGGGATTTTTTTAATAAGATGTCAGCCAGCAGTAATGTTTTACTGCACTGCTAACATGCAGGGTAAAATATACCAACCACATAAGACATAAGATTGTTCTTCAGAAAGCTTCTGTATTCAGAAATATGGCAATAAACCAAGACCAATTTTATTGTATGTTACATGGTATCAGTACTCTAATACTTCCTAATATAATAAGATCCAGCAATCGGATAGATTTTTTACTTATATGATTCCTTACTCCTTTTGCGTTTCAGAATTTGGCAGCAATTTTGTCATCAGGTCTTCAAAAATGTAACCAGTCTTTTCAAGGGCAGAGATAACCAAAATGAGAATTTTAACTTAGCAAGACCTCCACAGGGAAGAAGAGGAAGAAACTGTTGTCAGAACAGTATTGCCATGACTATTGTTTCCTATAGCATCCTTCAGCTGCTTTCCACTCCCTAAGTGGCCCTTGACTGGCTCCTCCTCCTGCCCGTCCCACCTGTGGGCTCTATCTTCTGTTTCATGGCCCTGCATGGGCTGTCTGCAGTTTATGATATCATCACAAGTCATTACTTCAATACACATAGCCAGGCTTGGTACACAGGGTCAAGAGTGCAAGTCCTTTGAACTGCATTCCTCAAGTCCACTTTTCGTCCCACTATCAGACTGGTACTGAACAAGGCCAAGTGGAAAATCCCAGCATGACATGCACAGGCTGTCATTCACATAATGGCTATGATCAGAAAAGGGTTGGTGAGAGACCTCACCATATACTGAACTATGTGAATTAAATGTGTTTAGTCTAACTGGAATGACTTCTGATATCTCAGGGTCAAAGTCTCACAATTCATAGGCAAACATTTTTGAGGACTTGTATATTAATGACATGTCATTAGCCAGAATCAGAATTTGTTCTGCTTAGTCAGTTACCTTGGATGGAAAACATTCAGCCAGAGACTCTGAGACATGATCTGGCTCCAGGAGTTAAAATGAGGCCTGTTTCCCTCACTGCCCAGCTATGGCAATTACACAGCCAAGGCTGGGGCTTCCAGACAGCAGAGCTATGTGAAGATATTGGGAAGGTCCCCCACTGCCTGTTGAGAAAAAATCCCAATTACAGGCCAACAAAGCAAACATCTAATTTTTGACAGTTTAAAAGCTTGTTTGCTTGATTTTTAGCTACAATAGAATAAAAGAAAGTGCCATAGTGATGACTTTGGGCCATTATTGATCAGGTCCTTTGATGTGCGTGTGTCTTGTGGTGCACTGAGCAGAGTCTATAGGGATGTACATCCTAGAGCATCCCAGCACATCCAGTCCCCAGAGGGGCTTTGCAAGCTGCTTAGATAACTGTTGCATTAAATTACATTTAGCTTGAGTGATCAGTAGCTCGTCAGTTGACTTCTGGCTCTGATTTCTAATAACTGAAAGCATCTGACATAACGAAAGCCCTTAGAGAAGGCACAGGGAAAGAAATAAATGTGCTAATTAAGCTATGCAGAGTGCCTTGGAGAAGAGTGCTCCACTTCAAGGATACCCTGACATTTCTGACCCCTTACAAGTAGCAGCATAGAAATTTCAGGAATTTAATGTAGAGTGTTTAATTGAGACACAAATGAAAATAAATCAGTAGAATTTAAAACTGATTTCTTCCTTGTAGCTTAGTAAATATTCTTAGCCATTAATGAGGCTGACTTTGATTACAGGAGGTAAATCATCCTCATAAATGTGATAGAAAACCATGCAGGCCCAGTACATCTATGATGAATTCTTTGCTTGCAGTGCAAATGGAAATGCAATAGTCCTATTGCTGTATCCTGCTTAGCACTTAAATACCATTTTTCTCATTTATTCCATCATTTCAACATAAGGCCATGGTGGAATGTAACTGGCTCTCCCTGTCTCAGTCTTGTGCTATTAATAAAGTCTTTGTGAAGAACATACACATTTACAGCACATCTGAAACCTGTGTATGTAACTGGTCTCCAACTAGAATAGTTTCCATGCCATGTGTCTCCATAAAGTCCATCTTTCTGGCACATGTGACCCAGAAATGTGTCATCAGGACTTGTAGTCGCTGGACTGATGAAAGGAATTCAAGGGAAACAGAAGAAGCATGCTGCCTCCAGCCTTTGCTCAGCTTGCTGCTGCTCTCTAAAAAAGTTAGCAACACATGAAAAAGATGTCCTCATCCCAACCTGGCCATGGTGTTACCTTTTCATACAGCAGCCTTTTATGTAAAGCCATTTTCCCAGGGATTATTAAGAAAAAGGTACTAAAAATCCACAGCTGTCAGTCTTTGAAAGCAAATAATCACTCCCAAACAATGGCTGAAAGACAAACTTGTACTTAAAGACTTGCAGTCGGCATCACTGACACTTTTCATTGTCCAATCAAAATGTTAAAAATAAAAATAAAATCCACAGAGAAAATACACTGGATTTTAACATTCTTTCACATTTCATAACCAAAGCTGCGGTCAGCAACACAGAGCAAGAAAGATGTTTGGTTATAAGTCATGACTACAATCCAATAGTCTCACTGGCATCACATGGAAAACTTTGAAATTAAATGGATGTCCAAACTAAAGACATTCAGACTAAAGATGAAACATCACTAATAACCCTATTTTGTCTAGAATAAATAAAAATCAATCCAGTCAAATGCTCAGGAATATGACTGATGCAACATTGTTCTTTTGGGCGTACTTGTCAGTGATTTACCCCGTGTGTTTGAAATGCCTACAACAATTAAGTAGTGGACAGGCTATTCTAGTCCACTGGGCATGAACTGTCCTAATATTTGCTCTCCAGGTCTCCCCACAGCCACATCCTTCTAAGGTCTCACTTCTTCCTTCCAGCCTGCAGCTGGTGAGTCAGTACTTAATCAGTGCAGCCCAGGATATTCACCTGCCAGATCCCAGCAACCTTGGTCTCACTGCCATGACCTTCATTCTGCCCACTCCCACTTTTGCTTGTGATTCCCACTCATTGCTCCACATCTAAACTTGAGACTGTCAGCACTTCAGGGCAAAGCCCCCACCATGTATGGCACCAAGCCCACCCTCCAACACAGTGCCTGCAGACCCTGTGGAAAATCATAAGCATCTTAACTGCCCAAAGGATGAAAGGACCATGACCCTCAGGCCTAATCAAGTTTGAAATCCAGGGTAAAATGTCCACTGGCATCAATGGTGCCGAATGAAGAAGGAAGGGGCTGATCCTGAAGGCAATGCTAAATGCCACTTGAAGGGTCTGCATCTTCTCAATGGTAATGGGTTCTGTCTTGCAAAGGGAAGTCCTAAAGCAAACAAATCAGTTTAACAAGGACTGTGAAACTCCTCCAGCAGCACTCATTAGAAAGTTACCTGTCACAAAAGACATGAGGCAATAATGAGTCTGGAGGTGTAGGGGTCACCAGAGGGTATTTTATCCTTCTCTCTATATTTTCTCCAGAAACAGTAAAGGAGATACAAGATATAATGTGAGATTATGTCACAGCAGAAGAATGTCTCTACCCAGAGGAAGATAAGCCTTTTTCACTGAAGTAATCTTCAAAAGATGACTGAGCTGTATTACCATGCATTCTGCAGTTCTGTACAGTCTTTCCACTTCCTCTATTTTATGTAAACTGCTACATTATATATTACACTATATAGCTCAGCTGACCTTAAGGTGTGCTCCAGGTCCAGTTACTAATTAGAATAAGGAAAAATATCAACCCAAGTGGCAGGAATTTCATCATGTTAGACTGGCGGTGGAAACTTTAACAAGGAGAACAGTCAAATCATGTCAGACACAGTGTTTGATTATCCATAGATGGATTACCTGAGCCATGGATTGTCCCATTCTGTCTTTTCCCTACAGCTTTGGCAATGTCACAGGCAGGACAGAGACTCTCACCTGCTTACAGCTTCCAGGAGCCCCAGGTTGTCTGTGGCTCTAAGGAGATGCACTTTCTGCATGTTAAATGACAGAGACACTGACTAGTTAGTGTCTCACTGGCACATGTTTCACATTAGCTGGGGACAATCTTCCCCCTCTCTCTCCCTGCCCTTCTTCATTATCTGCATAACTGGCTGCAGACTATCTCTGAAGGAGTATGTTTGGGAGTCATCACAGTGTATTATGAAAGCAGGAGCTCAACCATAATAATATCCTAATTATAAGAACAGAAAGGCCACGTAACACAAAGTTTCTGCCTTCCAGACCCCTATACTTCAGATCCCATTTTGCATCCAGCAATCAATGCTGGCACTTTTGCACAGGCCAGGCTCATCAGCCCACAATTTGTCTGGTGAAAATCTGCACTTCAAACATGGATTTTTGTGAAATTTCATGATACAGAAATGTATCAAGACAGCAGCCTGCAGAAAACCAGGCTATAGACAGCAGTGATCTCCAGTTCTCTTTGCAAATACTCTGCTGAAAAGGTTCTTTAATTGTATTTATGTTGGTAAGTGCCAGAGGAACTTCAGGGTGCTCAGGCACTTTTTGGGCTCCACGGCAGCAGAAAATCTTCCTCAGTGGGGTGGGGAAGCCTCAGGCTGAAAAATCCAGCTGGTCGCTATCCAGACCACAAGGATTTCAAAACATATGGTACCCACAGGCTGGATCTACCCACTTGCAACACTGTGCTTTCCCTGTGCCATCTACTCCCTCCCCAAAATCCCACAATTGCTTTTATTCTGACTTAGCTCAGTTCTCTTCTCTGAAAAGACACAGTTGTGAAAATACAAACTTTTGGACCATATTTGAAATAATGATTCTATTCATAGTTTCCAAACTCTCCTTTAACCATATTAGGAAGACAGAAAAAGAGATAAATCTAAGTGAGCTGCACAAACTCCTCAATAGTGCTTTCAGAGGTGCCCAGAGAGAAAGGGCACACCCAGCTCAGGACACAGAACCTGCCTCAGAGACACCAAGGACAAGTTAAGATGAGGCAGCAGGAGCACCTTAGGCTGGAGGAATTGACCTATTTCAGTGCAGCTGAACAAGGATCTTGGCCCATGCAGACCCTTCATTTCCTAAAGTCTACTTTTTTGATCCTGGTAAATTTGTTCCCTCTGTTACACTATTATTTACCCCAGGTTTACTTATTTACTTTGATATTAAAAGTAAGCTACACAAGGGGTTGTACATTTTGTTCAACTAGATCCAATCATTGTGAGTTTCCAAAGTCCCCACAGCATCATCTACCACACCTAAAATTCAGGGCTGTGACTTCCCTGAACTATTCAGGGATATAAATTCTTGGAACACAAGGGAAGAGAACCTTATGCCATACATATGGGAGCATGGCTACACAGAGATAACACCTGCCAGCTTCAGGAGACTTGTAATGACAAGTTTTTTTCTCATTGCTTTCATTATCTCAATTCTATATATGGGGTGTTGCTGGAAATCATGTGAGTTCCTGAAGGTCAGCTCCTCTGCTTGTAAATGTGTTTAAGAGTTTCACTTTTGGACTGCTGGAAAATGAAAGTGAGGTACTACTCAATAAACTTTTGCTCGACAAAAAAATTAATGTCCATGGAAATAATTTTCATTTCTTATACTATTTTATAACTGCCATGTCCTCCCTTTACAAGGATAGCTTCCTAGCATGAGGATATGAAATGCCCTAGATTTCATTTATTATGACATTGTCATCAAACCCAAAAAATAGCTAAATGAAATGATAATAATTAAATGTATTCAGCTGCATTTTCCCTGAGAATTTCTGCATGCTTTGAGTGTGGGAGAAGTGACTCATTCTTTGTGAAGAGAACACAGTATAAATCCTGCTAATTATTCATGCTGAGAGTGGTATCTACAATTCATTAGTTATATGAAAGTTAAAGGGCTCTGGCACTTTTTCATGAAGTACCATTAATATTGCAGCTGGCTAAGCTACAGACACTCGGCAAGATTCTTGAGAAATCATATTTCAGATAGGGTAGAAATACTTTAAATATATTTATATTCAACATATTTTAGTATTTCTTCTTTGAACATACTCCCCTGACAAATGAAACAATCTCAGCAACTCCGGCAGGACAAAAAAAGAAAGCCTCAGCTGCAGCTAGAATTCAGAAATAGATATTATGCAGCAGCACCAAGAGATATTGTGCACTATTATAGGATTCCTGGAATGAGTGCAGGACTGGAAGTGAATCCCCTGCCATTTATCAATCCCCTATTACTGAAGGCCACATTCCAGAATAACTCTCAGAACAAGCTAACAGGTTGTTAATTAGTAGTCACTACTATATAAATTAGAACCAAGGGACTAACCGGAGCCCAGACACCGTGGCACAGCAGGAGCCCCCAGCCCATTCCACAAGCAGTCTCTGTGCTGCCCATGCCCAGATCTGCCACGACCTTGCCCAGCCCCACCACTGAAGCAGCACAGCAGAAAAAGCTGTCAGCAGCAGTGTCTGTGTGTATAAACCAAGAAGAGATGGCACTATCCAGGGAAGAAGAAAGGAGAAGGAAGGTGAGGAAGGCAACACATGAGGTGATGCAAATTCCATCAAGCTTGAGAGAGCCTGTCAAGTCCTTATCCTGCTATGGATAAGTTGCCATGGCTAACTGAGCTGATCCACCTTTGTGATAAACTGAATCCTGTTCAATTGCAGTGCCATTTGTATCCAGGCTGATGTGTGTGTCTGGCTTTCTCTAGGACATACATTAGGAAAATAATGGAAAGCACCTGATAGCATCAGTCAGGTAAGATGGCTGATGTTCCCTCTACAGTCCAAAATGTTGCAAAAATACAAAATAATATTTTAGGCTGGGATGACTCAGAAATCAGCATCAACTTGCCAACTTGGAAGGCCTTAGGATGTTTGCTTCAAATAGTATCTTGGTAACAAATTCATATGTCACATTCACATACACAGATCTATACATAATGAGATTAAAGGCCACAGCTCCTTAGGAGAAACCCTGTTAATAAGAAATACTAAAAGAGTCTCCTGTCTACAAACACAAAACGTATAATCCAAAGGCCCTTCATTAAGTGAATAGATCTATTTCTAGAGCTCTGCCCTGTAACAGCCTCCAGCAAGAAAAGCCCATTATTTGTTTATTTGTTTTCATGGGGGTTTTGTTAGTTTTTGTTTTGTTTTTGTTTGTTTGTTTTTTAATCTAGCATTTTTATCATGCCTGGATTTCATTTGGGAGAGTTATATTTTGGGTAAAGGATTTATTCTGAAGGCTTAGGTTTCTAATAGGCTGAAACCCGTTGAGTTTTGTTTTGATGGGTTTTTTTGGTTTTTTTATTCAGGAAGAATTCCCTTTGGTATTTAGGAGCTCCAATAGGACAGGGATGAGCCCTTACATTATGTGTCAACAATTGAGTTATGAACCTGATAACAGTTTATTTTAAGGGTGCCATCACAGAGATGAGCTCTATGACCAGCAGTAACAGGAAGGGCTAAGAATGGGAATAGTCAGACTGCATGTGAGAATCAAAAGTTCCCGACAGTCCCCTGAAAAATTCCCTTGCAAGGAGGGTGCCGTATACTTTAAAATGTTTTCAGGTAGTATCAAGGGAAAAAGCCTCAGCCAAACCTTCTGACTGAAGCACACTGGAGATTGGGTGTACCTGAAGAGATCAGTCCTGAGTCAGCCACAGAACTAGATTATTACTGCATTAAAGGCACCAAACACTTAAATCATGACACAAACTGACCATAAAGATCCTGTAACATTAGATCCTTTCTTTACTTTGCATGGCTACCAGTCACATGTGAAAACCATGACAACTTCAAGCATCATGATAAAATTTGTAGTATTTTCCCATGGGTTATTTTCCAGACTGGAAAAAGATATTTGGGGAAAAATGTTTTGGAAACTGAAGTCACATGCTTTGATGTGAAAAAAACAGCCAGCCTGAAATTATATATTCTGACCACAGCATTAAACAGAACTCATCAGTTTCTTAAAAGAAAATATAGTATGCTTTGGAAATTAAAATGAACTTCCATATGATTGGAGCAGAAACCTCACACTTGATTTCTGTGCATTTGACATGAAATGCAGAAACCTTTGATTTAGAGTTCAGCATGTTTCAGTAGATCCAGATAGCCTTAAGGGCAACTCCAAAACTAGAGGTAATTATGAAAATAAAACTTTGAATTTCTCAAACAAAACAAAGGTTTGGTTTAAATCCTGAAAAGGAACTTGTGGAGACTGGTCCATGATGGTTCACCAGAACTGGATATATGAACTGCCTCCACACTAATCTGGCCACACCTGAAGTACATATGTGAACAATCTCTATGGCTGGCGCTTAGGAGAGATGCATGTAAAAGCCTTAACTGAATCTCACTTACAAATTCAGCCTGGACCATCCTGCTAAATGTGCCTTCAAGGAAAAAGCTCCCAAGGCCCTCAGCAGACAACATAAGATTAGGTGTCACTTCCTTGACCAATTAGCTGCTATTTGAAGTTGTACATGCTTGACATTAATTCCTTTAATCGTGAAAAGTTCTACAAAGTCTTTAACTTGCTAGAAGCAAGCAGAGGCAGAGGGTTTCCCTGTGCAGAAATCTCTAGGTCTGCCCTGCCAGTGGGTTTAAAGCTCAAGAAGTCCTACCTCTCCTTGTTCTCAGGGTCTCACTCACCTCTCCTCTCTCTCCAGCATTTATTTCAGTCTCTGTAGTAGCAGCTGGGATAGACAGGCAACTTGGCTCTGCCTTGCCCTGCGGCTCACAGAACCTTGCTCAGCCCTGAGCAGGACTTGTCCCTGCCATCTTCAAGCCTAGAAGACAGCACCTAGGAAACCCTGTAGCTGCAGGGTTACAAAAACCTTCCTGTCAGTGAGTACCTCTCAGCACAGCACTATTAAATAAATAGCACACGCTGGTGTTGACTTTACCTCTGCGTTGTACCCAGCACGTAGCCACAGCTCACTATTGCACCACACACACCTAATGTTTGCTTTTCAGTGATGGCCTCTGTTGGTTTATCCCCTCCAGGCCCATTTCCCACCCCTGACTTGAACCTGTGCTGTTGCTATACTCCTTCCTAATTGCCAAAAATTGCTTGTCTCCTCCATGCCCTGGGACTGTTCAAGGTATCCATTTCACAGTGCTAATGCTCCTCTTGTATTGAAGCCAGTTTGATATAACAAAAGATGACATTACTAAAACTTAAAATGCTTTTCTTAATAATGACATGATACAAAATTAATATAGTAAGCTACATTAATTTACTGATCTGTTCCACTTTCTTCCATTATATGAGCATTATAAAGGAAACCATCCAGTTCCCAATAACAGTGTCTTACTCTCAACACATGTAAATACAAGGCCTAGCTTTGGTAGATTTTGAAACACAAGGACAGTAAAGGAGGCCATTTGGAGACTCACTTAGAGGTAATTATCTTATTCTGTGTATGTATTAGCTGTACAGACCTTACTCTGGCCACACATTAATCCCACCTCGTGTTAACTTCCACACCAAGGTATCCAGTTAAGCACCAGGGGCTTCTCACAAGGAAGGAGCACAGGATCATCCCTCAGACTTCTCAAGGGAGAAAAATTTGACCTTCCAAGTTAGGCTTTAGAACACCACTACAACCTTAAAAAGCCTCTGTTCTCTTCCCATTTAAACTGATAAATTTTATTTGTGCTTGGCAGATCCTGTTTCCCAGAGACCTGCCTCTCATCCCCTTCTCCTTGTCCCACATCCTTCCCTCAAGAGCTTTCCTTGCTCCCATCTCCCCAGTCATCTTGGGCTCATTTCCAGGGGTGCTTGTAAAAACACAGCAGTGTGCTATAAACAGCCAGTCTCCTCAGCTTTAAACTTCACTCCTTTCTGTTTCTGAGGCAGGAGAGGGGGAAAAGGGTATTCCAAGGGGACCCCTTTGACGTGACCATGCATCTGCCAAATCAGCAGTTCCCAAGCCTGTCTGCTCCCAGCCTCATTTCCGGGCTCATGACCTCCCTTCCATCAGCGCTCCCCGGGGTCGCAACCCCACCTTTGCAAACTTCTCATCTGCATCAGTCAAAAGTGACGCCTCAAGAATAATTTTCTAGCTGGTGCCATGTTTGTTTGTGCTCCTGAGGGGCGTGATTACCCTGGGGTTCAGGTTCAAACTTGTCTCTTTGCTTGTTTGTAAGTTTGGAAAGAATTTCTGGGTGTCATTCAGCCAGTTGATAGCAAACTCCAACTTTTGACTGTTCTGCTTAGAGACAATTATACCCCAACTGACCTGGTATGGCATTAAGCTCTTGGTTGCAAAGTTCAGCCGTGCTTGGAAGAAGAAAGGATTTTGCTTTTCTGCAGAGTCTGAAAACATCATTGTTTTCCCTGCTTGCATGTCACGATCCCTCAGATGTAACAATTACTGTGCCCAAAGCGCTCCTTATGCAGTGACACGATTTCAGCCCCCACGCTCTGCACCCTCTCTGCTGCACACACGCATGCAGGCAGCTGAACTCTCACAGCTGGCTCTCTGCACATCACGTTGTCTTTCTCTGTGTGGTCACTGAGACTCTGTGGATAGCGAACATTGTAATAGTCTGATTTCCCCCTCTGCTTTGTCATCTTTGCTTGCTGATAAAAAGGCAATGGGAGGGGAAAATCAACAGTGGTTTGATGACATCTTGAAAACACCACTAAAAATGCTAAAACTGTCAGAACATTTGCAGTTTGGATGTGCTACAGCAAGTCCTGCTTTGGAATTTCCCTGGAATTAAAACAATTGGCCATTTTTCAACTACCTGTTTCTTCTATTTTCACATCATATCCTTATTCAGCCTACATGTCTCTGTAGAGGTGGCTCTGCTCCTGCATTAAAGACAAATTCCTTTAGCTTTCCTGCCCACAAAATCTCTCTCAGCTGCTGCTCTCTTACTCTAAGCCTAAAGCAGCTGTTTGACTTTCTCTCTAACCTCAATGTGTTTCAATGTTACTGTTTTTCAGTTTAAACAGCCAAGAGATATCTGCCTAGACACACCAGGCTGGAATTTGGGGAATGTAAAGTGGAAGCTCAGCAGTAGCAGCAGCACCTGGGTGCAGCCAGCCTTCATACCTGCCTTGGGAAAACATAAAATATAAACCTCAAGTCAAAGGGAAACCAGGTAAGACTGAGTATTAACTAAGGGAAACCAGTTATTAAAGTGTATGAAAGGACACAACACCACCCCTGAGCTTGAGAGGGATAAAGTTACTCAAGATCAGTCAAGGAGTGAGAGAGAAGAAAGACATTTGTGACTTTTCACCACTCATGTGAAAAGGCACATGTGAGTACATGAGGCAGTTGGATACAATCCCTTTTTCTAATTATTCAGTCTCCATATGAGGTTTAAGCATCTGACTTTGGATGCTGCCAATAAAAGAGATTAGGCTGAAAATGTTTCAGCATGAAAGGCAACCACTGAAGACAACATCAGGGCTTCTCTCTCCCTCAAGTATGAGGGCAAACCCCACGGCCTGGCAGTGCAGGCCAGCAGGTGAGGAAAATACTTTGTTAGAATGAAACCTGGTGAGCATCAGAGCACATCATCAGCATGGAGAAATTCCTGTAATGATGTGCATGAGCCCATCACTTGTTCGTCACTGTACTGCACTTGCAGAAGGGTTGCAGATCCCTGCTGAATTGCAAATGGTTTTCACTTTTGTCCTGGGTTTTGTTGGCACTCTGTGCTCACAAGAGTGCACAGAGGTCAGGTTTGCCTTCTGCCTTCAGTTGTGCCATTATGAAATAGAAAACTGCTGGGGATGTCAAAGTGGTGGACTCAAAGCTGGTGTGTTATTGCTAGTGAGTTGAGAACACTTGAAATATCTCTGTCTGTGACATCTCCAGTTCCAGCCAGGGGGATTCAGATGGACAGAACTTTCAAGGTTTGTGGGCAGCTGTCTGGTTGTGGTTGGATTTTGCTTTTTCTTCTTTTTTAAATTTATGTATTTGGATTTGTTTCAGCTAGGAGGGAATTAAAAATTTTGCCAGAGAGGACAGAGCACTGGACTGATCTGAGATCTGCAGAAACTAATCCAACCTCTTGCTTAGAAAATGTGTCTTCATGAATACTGTTCTACATAAAGGAAAAACTGTACTGTTAAATGTAAAAGAGATTCCAAAATTAGAATAATCTTACTCATCTTGTTGATACACATTAGAGAAAGATTGGTAATATGCATGGACTAGATGGAATTTAGTAAACAGGTTGACAACTAAAAATATTTTGACCAATATAGGAGATAAAACCTCCTTTTGAAGAAAAGGGCCACTATCAAAGGTTCATGGCTGAAAAATTAATTAGAGCACAGCCATTGTAGCTACATGATATTTGTATAATCAGATCAGACTCCCATTTGATTTATCAAATGCACAGGAGTTCTCATTTCAGGGGTGTATGGAAGCACACTTTGAAGTGCATATTTGATATCTGGATGAAGCTCTCATGTACAGGTGCAGCTTTTGTAAAACATCCAAGAAAATACAAAGAGCCCTTTTAAGAGAGAGCCTCCCCCCACTGGGAAAAGTTCTTCTCTTTGGGATTACAAGGCTATTCAGCTAATATTAATATTTAGCCTATTTTTGCTGATCCAAAAGAACCAAACAGCACATGGACATGTTGGAAGGTCATGGGTTTAATCTTGTCAAAGATGCTTTCAGGTTTGTTGGTTTTTTTAGTAGAAAGGCCATATGCTTTATTGATCCATTGAAATATGACACTGGAAAATATTTTTCAGAAAAAGTGGGTGTCAAAGGGTAAAGGAGTGGAGTTCAGCTGCATCTCCATCCTGGCTTTGAAAGACATATAACCACAGTGTTTCATGTCACTAAAGGTCCACAGGTCTCTCCTACCACTACCAACACAGACAGGACTCCAGCAGGTATCATCAATATATGTATTTTAGACCTCAGGGCACCAGAAGGCCTATCCTAAACATGAATAATTTAGGGAAGGGGGCGTTTCTTGGGAAGGTTTTTAAAAGATGAAGGTGCTTTTGAAGAAAAAGAAACTTTTCTTGCAAATCACATAACAGCTGCAGAGCAAGGCATGAAGAGAAACTCTAAGGTGAACTCTGCTGGCCACTCTGACAGCCTTCCCAGGGAGCTGAATGAGGAGGGCTGAGCTGGCACATCCTGGTAAGGCTCCCAGTGCCAAGGGCTGTGCCCTAAGTGATGCTAAGGGACCCACTCTGCTCAATTTGTTACAGGAGAGATAATCATGTTTGCTCATTCTACTCATTTATCAGTTTGGAATGTGTGCCCATTAACTATATAAACTGTAGAGGGGAAAAAAACAGTTGGTGAAATATCCTACAAAGCAGCAAGGGGATTCACTAAAAATCTCTAATTCTGAGTGAGAACAAGTGTCAGAAAGTTCATAGGGCTTCCTGTGTGATCCTGTACTTGTCAAAGAAAAGGATCTAGACAAGGTCTTATTTGTGAAACTGAAAAATCCACATAGTCCTTGAAAGGAGATGAACTCTTCAAAATAAAAAGAGGGCAAAGGCAATAATTCACCACAGTTTGTTTCTTCTTGCCCTTCATTAGATTTTTATTCCCTAAACCAACCCAGCAGGAAACAGAGACATGGAAAATAAGTGCAAGTATGTATTGCCATGAGAGCAGTGAGCCTTACTCCAACAATTCTCAAAGCAAGAAGCTTAGCTCTATTATATGGTGATAAAACAATTTCATCTGAGACACCAAATCTTCAGTCCCAAAGATAGAAACATTTTTCTGCATCTGAGAAATGGCAATGACTCTACAGACATGGAGGCTCGTGGAATGACAATGGCTTTCTTCAAAGATGCTGAAAGGCACAGATGCCAAAACAAGATCAAGCTGAAACTGATAGTGCACAAGACTACATGAATCAACCCAACAGCCCAGTGATGCAGGGGTCAAACAGATGGGAGGAAGAAAAGAAAAAAGACTGCAGGCCAAGGGTATTTGAACTGTATATGAACACATTTACATTCAGTGTGGCACTATCCATGTGTCACACACAAAAGAGGGACCTGTGCTAGTCCTGAGGAATGCTGCAATATTGCCTTATGACAAGACATTCACTCATGACATGGACATTTCTCTAAATTAAGTGCTTTCTAGTGCCAGATAGTCTTTCAGATTTGCTTTTTTTAGTGCTTTTTAAATAGCTTGCTCTCCAGTGACCTGGAGTCACATGCTTGTGCCTTTGATCATTCAAAGGGTATTTCACAAATTCTTTGGGAAAATACTCAGACCAGCCTAGACAAATAACAGAGCTATGCTTGTCAGAAACTCCCTTCTCTACCTGGAACCAGCTGAAGACAGGGGGAGATATTTCCACAGTCAGCATCATAGCTAAGACTAAGGAGTAAAAGGTGCTCACCTGTAAGTTTGAGCTCTAGGGCTACTGCTGGCAAGAAGGACCAATGTAAAAGATCAGTGGAATGATACAAGTAAAGACATTTACCACATGAGGGTGCAGAATTGAAAAGGAAGGCTGGGATTGTATCTGGCCAGCTCCTGTTGTATCAAGAAATGCATCTCTGCAGACAGGGACAGGCAGAGCCAGAGCTGAACTCAAGAGGGTGGCAGAGGTTACTGAGTGGGCCCAGTCACCACTTGGGAAGAGCAGTGGGGACTTGGCTTGGGTGTGAAAGGAGCTCACAGCAGTGGGATCTGAGTGAGCTGCCCTGGTGTGCTTTTAGTCCTTGGGCTTTACTAATTTTCATATTTACATGTCACTGGTCTGGGAACATCAGTGTACCTATAGACAGACAGTTCCCTGTTCCCGGCTGTTCCAACTGCACAGAGCAAGGACAGAAGGAGGCACAGCAGTTTTAAAGGGATGGAGTGATTTTGAGGTCCTTGCAGGTCCTTTGTTCTTTCTGGCATGCACCAGAGCACTTGAAGGCAGCTCTGAGGTGTTTCCCAGGGTGTGCAATGGGCCCTGCCTGCAGAGCACTTCAGCATGGCCCATTTCCAGGGTCCCTGTGCAGTGAGTCATGAGCTGAAAGGAATACATGTAAGAGGTTGTTCTTGTCTCTCCTGCCCCCTTTCTACAGCCTCTGAGAGTGGCCAGGACAGCATATAGGAGGATAAGTGCAAGCAGGAGTGAAGTTCTGCTTCAGAAGTGATTGAGAAGTCTGTTAAATAAACTGGCTGGTGAAGTCTGATGCATTAAGCCTTATGGATCATCCTTGGAAGGAAACTACACAACTTCAGTTATGATGCGTAAGATCACCACAGACCTCAACAAACACTCCACAAGTCACCAGGAATTCACTAGTATGAATGAAAGCTGCTCCACTGAATCCTGCAATCCACTGCACAGCCGATTGCCAGAGGACTGAACCCCAAAATGCTCCATGGGGCCCATCGTGTATCCCCAATGCCTCCACCAGGCATCTCTGCGTGGGTGGCCTAACTCATTCTTTCAGATGTACCTGACAAACTGAAAACAAGATTTAGGAACCCAGAATGATGCCTTAAAACTGCACAGATGTTGAAAGGCACAAGCAAACAGCACAAGCAGCCCTTCTCCTTCCAAATCCCTAGCCCCTCTCCTAGAACAAATCTAAGAAAGGACACAACAGAGGGCAGTGAGTTTGAATGCATAATCAGAAGCTGCTGTAAAAGTCCTTGTAGAAACATGAAATCTATTATATTTATCACAAATTTGCTAAGTAAGGTTAATACCCTGGCATTGACCCTGTCTCATGTGCCCTTAATAACATTATTATGCTTTGTCCTGTTAAGATTTTACAGCAGAAGAGATAACACCTGGTCGATAATCCATTATAAACAGGTACTTCTTGTCCCCTCGCCCACAGCCTCCACCCCGTTGCAGCAGGGAAGATACTGCTTCAGCCAGAGAATTTTCCAATGTCAGCCTGTAACCATCATATGCCTGAAGAAAAAGAAACTGACCAGGCATTGTCGTCTTTATCCTGGCAGTGGAAGAGCCTGCATGAATATCAACATGATCATAAATCATTCAATTGCTGAAAGTCATCCTAACATCTGAAGGAGCTGAATAGCAGCTATTTCTCAGTCCTTTTGCACATCCACTCACAGCAGCTGAGCTGTAGGAGTATATAGACCTATTTTTCAGCTAGCATGATAATCAAGACATTCCTCATTTAAGAGTGAATTCATTTGCCTTTGTATTAGTCCTAAATAAGAATACCAGAAATTGATATGCAATCTCCAACTCAAATGAAGATTAAACTGAGGCTACCAAACTCCTGTATTCCTTAAAACACATATAAAGCCCCAGCAAGATTCTTATCTTGGTGTGAATCTAAACATACTGAATAAAATTTAAAAGCCCCCATTTCAGACTGGTTTTTCTCAGCAGCCCCAGTGTAGCCATAAAAATCAGAATCTGTCCTTAATATCTCTGCACACTGGTACCGTGCAGAACTAGCTCCAGACTATTTATAGCTCACTCTATATATACACACTGCAGCTTCCAAAGGAATATTTTATCTTTTGGGAGGACAATGCTTTCAGTAATGTAAGAAGCCAAAGTTTTGCTTTAAAAAAAAATCAAAAAAACAAAACCTCCACTCAATCCCTTAATATAAGAAGCCAAAGTTTTGCTTAGAAAAAAATAAAAACAAAAACAAAAAAACCCACCTCTGCTCAAACCCTTAACCTGGAAGAGTGGCCCTGCACTGCCAATCAGATAATGGGCTTAATTCTTACATCACACTTTATTTGTAGCTCACTGTGTAGTTAATGTTTGCAGCTTATCTAACAGGAGAAATGTGAAACCAGAGTTTTAGAACAATAGAAACAAGGCTGTCACCAGTAGGCTGCCAATGAATCATGTCCCTGCAGTCAAGTTCTCCCAGAAGGTCATTTGTTACAGAAATACATCCCTGCCTGAGATGGCAAAATGCTGAAATACAGTTCTCAGTTTTATCCTAATAAAACATCGAACAGATCAATTACCGGAACAACTTCACCTGGTTGCACTTTTAAGTTCTATTGTCTGCAAGAATTAATAGTAAATGTTAGTGAGCGAGCAGGCCTGCTTTCTTCTGTGTCTGGGATTCTAGAGATGGTTTTACCTTCAATCTAAATTCAAGGTAACAAAAAACCTTTTACAAACCTTAAGAAAAGTGATTTACTGTTCTCTTTCACATTTTCAAAATCGGAAAAAAATTTTAAACACTAAGTAACTTTCTTCCATATCATTCCGAACAGAAGCCCTGAAATCATGGAAAGCCAGCGAGGTCTTCAAGAATGATTTTCCAAGAGACAGAAAGCAGCAGTGATACTTACTTTCTTCTGTTCAGAGAGAGATGCAGAAAAAGGACAAGGAAGTACCAAAAACCAGAAAAAAAAACCCAAAAACCCCCACCAAAACAAAAAAAAGTGGCCAAATCTGAGTCATAAAATCTGCTTTTTGCTCATATGGAATTATTTTAAAGTAACTGCAGCTTAAAAAAGAAAAAAACATATTTTCTGCTGCACTTGCAAAAGAGGTCCAGATTTTCTGCAAGAGGGAAAGCAGATGATGGGGGGAGCTGTTCTTTTAAGAAAAATGTCATTGGCACAAACAGCTGGCACTTGGTGACGTGTTATTTATATGTGCAGTTGCTGTGTTTTTTAACAGATAAGAAAGCATTATCTCATTTGTGATTCAGGTGAGGAACACGAGCAGCTCTGCAGCGCCACTGGCTGCTGCACCACGTTCCTTATCACATCAGAAACATCTGTCACTTTGCAAATGAGTCCAATATAAAAGTGCATCAAATGTGCTGTTTCATGATGAGACAGAATTCTGCAAGGAAACCTGAAAAGGAGCTTCCCCCTGCAAATGCTGGGATGGTCTGTCCCATATCCACCAGTTGGAATGAGAGCAAGGACTGGGAGGGGAAAGGGGGAGAAAAAGAGAGAGACCTTGGAAATGTGATGATTATAAATTATCCTTTCTCTAGGAACAAACTGTGCCTGAGAACCACCTCGCCTGTGAGGTTCATGCTGCAAAATGATTATCACATCATAAACAGACCTGGCTGAATCCTGGCCTTTGTGGTCCAGAGGACTTTAATTAAGAAAACACTGATGGGCTGGGGTAGGAAGGATGTGTGGAGAGGTGGCCAGCATAGGGATTACCACCAGAAGTGCATTTGCAGGGGCTCTGCTCACAAAGATGGAAATGAATTCGTTTTAAGGGCAGCTGAGGATGAACTGGAAGGAGCTCCCACTTCCAGGGAAGGCAAGGTGTGCCCCTAGTCCAAGCTGAGGGTTAAACCAGGGCATGCTCATGCACCCATGCTCATCCCTGTGGTAATGCTGCACATGGCACAAAGTTAGAACTCAGCAATTCATAGTATGCACCAAGTTTTCCTCTGATGGTGTTCTCCAGAGAACTGGGCTGGGTCTAGTACCCCTGTGAGTACGAGTGCATTTTTGTACTCCTCTTTAGCAGGAACAAAGACAGCTCAAGGTGCCTTCAAAATCTCTCATGCCTAGAAATGCCTCTGTAGCTCTGGAAAAATGGCAGCTGGACTGAGATCCCCATCTGTGTCACTCTGAGCGACTGCTTCCTGCTTTGCCTTTGGGCTTTTATTTAAAAATACAGGAGAAAAATGACTGTTTCTTTAGCCCTTGCTGAGAAATCCCTTGAACTTCAGCTCATACACAGGGGAAAACTAAGGACAGACTCTGAACTGGGTCATTGTTCCTTTAGCCTTGCACAGCCACATGCTGCCTTTTCTGTCCCATCAAAGACCCCCCTGGTGACCCTTTATGGCTGCTGTACATCCAATTGTAGATGAAATGTGAAACATCCTCTTTTTTCCCCAAGGAGTACTCAAACCAGGCATGCAACTTAAGAAAAAGAGGTGAAAATACCTATTTTAACTTTGCTTCTAATCAGAAAACATATTCTTAAATATGCATACATCAGCAGAAACAGCAGGTAAAGGCTCCCACTCTAAAACAAACAGAAACATGCACTTTGAACCCTCATATGAAATTGCAGTAAAAGCCCAACCCAATAATTATTTTCCTTGATTTCCAGCCAGACGAGGCACAAGACAAATAAGTCATCAAGGACAAATAAAAGGAGGTTCATTCATCGCATTCAGGGCTGGAATCTTTAATGGTCACCAAATGAACTAAGATAACTAAGTAACCATTGTAAATATTAATCTTTAAAGGAAAACAATACTCCCAACAACAGGAAGTCTGATAAGACATTGGATGTGGCCATCAGTGTTATGGAGTCTCTCTAATTTCCTTAGTTTTTTCTTATGCCTCTAGAGGGATCAGGAAGGGGACCATATGGTATCTCTCAAAGGAAGTAAATTAACATTATTAATAGCTAATGTGGGAGAGGTGAAACAGTGATTGTTCGTTCTGGTTGTTATTGTGCTTTTGTTGGGGGGGAAGCCTGCCTGCTAGTAAGCTTAAGCACTCAAGCCAAATTCAAAATCTTGTATTTATAAACAGAGATCTGATAACAGTTGCCTAAGCATCCATGATGCTTTGCCAGCGCACGCACATCGGGCTGATCCGAAGGGCCTGTCCTGGGGTTAGCTCACACAGGGACAGCTCAGGCTGCAGTCCCTGGTCCCAAGTGATGCCTCACAAGGACCCGCACAATCTCTTTGTGTTGGTTTAGTTTGAAGCAGAAGGACAAGGATGGGCAGATCTGCACTTTGAGGGATGCAGCCTGTCCTCTGGCATCCAGGGAGGGGATCAAGGGGCCACAGAGGAGGTGGGCTCTCACAGGCAGTGGTCACCCTGTGGGACAGCTCCTTTTGAGCCCACGGTGCTGGCACAGCTGCTTTCCAAGAGTTCCTCAGCAGGGTGGTATGGAAGTGGAAGAATTATTGTGTGGGAAGCAGTGATAACAAAGTGCTGTATTAGGATTGATTGATTCGGTGACTTGGATGAATATGTCAGAGGCCTGGGATCCCTTGCACTTTCTCTGACTACAAGAAGAATTCACCTTTCTTAGGCCTCTGCTCTTTTCCCCCAAATACTTAGAGGGTGGTATTTATTCACTGTAAATAATATTGCCACTTTAGTTATACATTGTGGCTACTTGAAAAGGTGAGACCATGATGTCAAACTCATCTGTTTGTCCCAGAGCACCTGGGACCATAAAATACATTTCTCATTTTTTCAAGAGTTCCTATACTTTCTATTTTCTTCCCAATAATGAAAACCTGAGACAATTTCTAGCTGGCCTTGCAGAAGTGGACTTCATGATACTTTGCATGTTGAGACAATCTGCAAAATAAATTTGATAGATAAAACCCAGAGGAGTTGATTGCAATTGCCATTATGCATTGAGCTAGGTAGATTTTAACAAACTTTGGGGAAATTGTTCAATAAATTCCTCAGAAAGAAAACAGTGGAATTTGGTATAATCAACTCACTGGACCTTAATAAAAATTGAGTAGCCTAGTAAGATTACCTCATGCTTCAGGGCACATGGTGATTACTTCATAGAGATAAAGGAATTCCCTCTGCCCTTGAAAGCTTATATTTCAACTGCAGGCTGTAAGCTGGAATTTGATTTCTAGGCCTGAAGAGGACAACTTGAATATTTTAAGACTATTCAGACTTAAGTTAAACTTAGCTGGAACTGCTCTGTAAGGAAACTCCTTCCCTACCAGACAACTCCACTTGCAGAGAGAAGTCAGTAAATTCTGATTGTGTCTTACAGCTGGTCTAAAATACCTCTTCCTGCTTGATGATTGGATGTTTTATTTCTTAAGAAACTCATCACATTGACCAAGAAGTTCATGAAAGGCTGAAGAGATGTGCATTGTTTCCTGGCTCTATGGAGTCATATGACACGGATAAATTGGTCTCTGTGCTGAAGCCTGAGTGGTTTATAATGTTGTGAAGTTTTCCACACTGTAAATTTTAGGGCCCTTTTGTATTTCAAGTTACGTAAACTTATAATAAAACTGCTGTTCCTTGGCTCTGCAGAATGGGACTTTCTGCTCCATCAGGAGAGGGTTGGTTTCCAGACACAAAAGGCAGGATGCTTTCATGATAGCTTAGGAGAGGACATTTGCATAATGTCCACAGAAGTATGAGGAGACAGATGTTTTGTAAGGACAGCTCTACAATAAGGAAAAACACTAACTCAAAAGAAATTAAATGTGTCAAGCCAACCTCTCTAGTGATTGAAATACTCTTTAAGATAACAAATCTGCCTATTTTCACAATCTTAATTATCAATATCAGTATGATGATATCACCCGGATGATTACAACTCATTACAGTGTGGTCACACATTTGTTTCTTGTTGCCTGTCCCTTCCATCGTTGTTGGGCACCAAGTGTGGTTGTGTGGTGGTGGCAGATGAAGACAATTGTACTCGAAACCCACCACAACCTCAAAAAGCAAAGCAAGTCACAGTGCACTTCCAGGGAATTATAGCCCCACGTCCAAAGGTTGACAGATCTCAAGAGGCCCTGTCTTACCCCGATACCAGCAGGGTCTTGGAGTCCACGTGTCTGCGGCAACTGGAGAGCGTGAGCAGCACTGGGCCATGCAAAGGTCACAGGCACACAGTTAACCCCTGCACAAAGCCATTGCTCACTTGCAGCTCATTCCCTATCCTTATCATGTAATTAATCACACCTTGTGAGAGCTTCAGGAAGGAGGGTGTTGTCTGGGGTGGCTGCGATAACTCAGTTGCAATTTGGACTCTCCACCCAGGCAAGGGATTATTGGAGAAATCCAGCACTGCCTCCCTCCCCACCCTGGACCTTCTGGGTTCTGGGAGGGCACAGAACCATCCCTCTTCCCTGTTGGCACACGGAGCAAAGGGCAGACTTGGCTCCTGCCCTGTTCTTGACCGGAGCAGCAGCACCTGGAACGAGGCCTCAGGTGACGGTGTCAGGTTATTTGTGGTAAAGCTCAGCAACTTGCTTACTAATCTCTGGAAAGAAGGGGGAAGCAGAGGAAGGAATTTAACCCCGAGGTGCCTGTCAGTCAGCTGGCACAGGCACACAGTGCCTCCCAGGGCCGCCCCAGGGAAGTGTGCCTCCAGGGCACAAAGCTCTCAAATCCAGGGCGTGTCTCTGACTGCCACAGGACAATTTATAGGACAAATATTGAGGATAATTAAGGATAATCTCTGCTTTAGGTGTCTTACAAAGAAGGTCAGGTACTGTCTTTCCTTGTCAGATGTGATGAAGTCTGGCAGTTCCCACAAGGAAGAGGTATTTGTTTCTCAGAACAAGTAAGAATAAAACCCCTATTTAGATCCTAAGGGTTTCCTAGATTTAATCTTCTCAAAATTTAGACAAGATCATTACAGTGAATTCTGTCCAAAAGAGCCATAACAGTGATTTACATTACCAGCATCAATCTCCTCCTGGTATATGCTTTCCTTACTGTTCTCAGGCTAGCAAATACAGAGAAGTGCTATAATACTAATGTCCCCAGCTCAGACACTAACGTCCTTTCAAGCAACTTGGCAGGTCAGGGTAGATTAGATGGTCACATGAAAGCAGAAGAGGAATCTGCCCTGGCAACTTGTGCTATTTTTTTCTGTGTTTAATCTGATGATTTCATAATATTTGGTCATAAGATGTTGTTTTGGATATTCAGTCATTATCATGACAGGTTTCTTCCTAAATAGCCTTTGGGTAACAGACATTTGCATTGCTGGTGAAATGGCAAAGCTGGGACTAACCAATTCCTGCTCTTGAAAGATCCCAGTATTCCCCAGCTGACAGGATTTGAGAGGGCATGTGTTGCATGATCTCTTCTGCTTATAGATGTGACGACTGAAACCAGAGGAGGTCTGAGAAAAAGGCATGTTCCAGCCTCTGTTTCACAATCCTTGGGTACATAAAAGCCCAGTTACCAAGAAACCAGAGCAACAGCATTTCCCCACCCCTGTGAAGGGGGAATATTCCTTGGAAATATCTGTTTTATGCCACAATGGGAGGATGCTGAAGGACCAGTAGCCAGAGGAGGCCAATGGGCCTGTGGTCAAGACTGTGCTCATGCAAGAGAAAATTTGTGATTTCTTTGAAAAGGCTGACTCAAAACATTGGAAAAACATGTGGCAGCACAGGCACTGAGAGATCACTGCTGGAAGTGAGCCATTTGCAGCACTCCTGACCCAGCAATCCCCTTTTCCATGCCTTGGTGTGTCCAGCTCTTTACATCCAAGCACATTGCTGCAGCACTTGAGCAGCTTCAGCAACATTTTAAACGTATCAGCATATAACTATATCTTAAATAAGCTGATGGGATTGAGAGCAGAATTTGATGCTCAAGGCTGCATGCAGCAATTGAGCTTTTACAAATTACCATGCCCACATAATTATGAAAATAAGAACTGAAAGAAGCCTTACTGTCCAGGTAACTCTGCAGTTCTACACACTTTACCATGTTAAACTAGTGCATGTGATTTTATTTTATGTCTGCTCTGCTCAGTGCTTTCATGATCCTCAGCTCTAGCTCAGGATTCCTCAGCTCTAGCTCGGTTCACCTCATCACCCACAACCAAGTCCTGTGGAAAGGCAGGTGCTGAGTTCACAAGGATACTCCCAGGAATGAACAGCGTCTCACAAAGCCCAAGGAACAAAGCTGGCTTGCAGCACACTAGTCTCCAGCTTGGGATCATTATCTTGGAAGAGCTCCCTGGAACTGGAGATGGTCCACAATTCTAGCCAAGAGTTCCACCAGAGCCTCACCAGTGTCCCATCTAAAACCTCATCTCATCACAACTCATCTTTTGCTGGTTCCCAACAGAGTGCAATGGCAGGGAAGGGGGCTAGCATTATTTTAAACTCTAGGACACTGTTCTGAAGCTTGCCACATTTACACCCCAGATTTTTAATTCAACTTGATGAGCACTGCGTCTTCATACCAACTGTGCCTCGTGGAATGGATGCTTAGACAGACATGCAGACCTCCATTCTGTATCTCATGTACCAACTATGTGAACACAAGTAGTCCTTAAACCTGCCAGCAAAAAGGAAGGGAAAGACAAGCTCCATCACCCTTTCCCCCTCTCAGGAGCCCAATTCAGCTCTGTTTACAAGAAATTTTGTACTCAGGCAATAAAAGGTGCTTGCAGTTAATACTATTGTTTGGACAATAATAGGCATATATCCCCCCAGTACATATGCAGACCTTCCAACTCCTAGACCTTAGAAGAGATACTTATAAAAATATAGATATCATCATATTACTGTAGAGATTGGAAAACACAGGCTTGAGAAAAGTATCAGATTAATCATCCATAAGCCCACAAAACTAGAGCCAGAATCACACCTACAGCTCTCCATTTACTAATGTCCAACTGTCTGCATATTTTTCAGTCTGGTTCTGCTGAAAACTTATGTTGTGACAAGAATCTAAACACTTTTTATCACTTTTGACTTACAAACGATGAGATCACATTTGTCAGATGTAAAACTAGAAGTAATGCATGCAAATTTAAAGTTTTCTCAAAGCAGAAGGGAAACATTTTAGTCTGGAATGGTAAGGATGGGGTGGGCTTACTGTAAGAAAGTACTTCTTATTCAAGATAAAGACATATTCAACTTGACAGTGGATCTTTTAAGTTTGACTGTTGATTCTCACCCCATACCCAGGACGAAGATTTATTTTTATTGTGCCTCTTCCTCTAGATATTGCTAGTAACTGAATTCCAGTCACAAAGCACACTTGTAGAGATAAGTCCAGTAGCTAAGCTGCTGACTGCATTTTCTGATGTCCTTAGAAAACACCAAACTATAACTAACTTAAAATACCAACCAAGAAAAATAGTTCAGTCTATAATACACTCATGTAGTTACATCACTGATACCTTCCCAGAGTGACAGGGACAGTGCAGGATGCACAGTAGCCTAGAAATGGGTTGGGTGCAATACATCTGTAGGGCAGAAGTGTGTTTTTACCACAGGTGCTCTTACTACAGGTGCCTTAAGCACAAAGCTGCATCAGGTTTGGGGCTCTGGAGGTTCTCTCAGCACCATCACGTTTGAAATTTTGGGTTGGAGCTGTGCTTATTCATCCATAATGACAAAGTCAGACTGATCTCTGTTATTCTATTCTGAGCCCAGCTTAACTTCATTAACTATCAGAACAAGGTCATGCTCTGTTAAGTTTGTACTTTCACATCCCATAGTAACTTTGAATCATCCTCACTGTCAATGCACTGACATTTATGGTCTTCTACTATCATCCCTTTGTTTATGTTCAAAGTTCATTCACTGCCTTCTTCCATTAGGGCTCTGTAACATATTCTCTGCCCTAATACCTCTTGTTACCTTTTTCCTACTTGACCCATCAAAAGTTTCTATCTGTCACCAAAGAGGTAGTTTCCATGGAAACTCTGAAGAACAGGCAAAGTTAACGAGGCATAAAATGAAGACAGTGTCCTCAAGCTCACCCATTTTGAAAATCTAGGTCAGCAATGTTTGCTTAAAACATTCCACTCTTCTAAAACCATGTTCACTTGACTGTTAAGGATGTAATAAAAAAAGAAGCTCTAGTATATCCCAAACTTAGCATGTTTAATATAATACTGGATGTTCATGGGAATAAACTATTTTTACAATTTCTCCCAGCCTGTTTTCCCTTTCAGTTTCCTTGGATAACCCACAGGAATTTAGTTTTATCATCCAGTTACTTATCTTCACCAAACATTTACTCTGGCCATCATAATCTGTCTTTCAGGTAGTGTTCAAGAAACCTGCCACGATCTCACTGAGGGCAGGAGGTATTTGCTCTATCATCCCTTTTAATCTCATTTAGAGGATCTACAGGAATGAGAGAACAGTCTACATGAAAGCCCAATTCAGTCTTAGCCTGCACACAGGCAGAAGCCCAGTAATGAAACCAATGCTGAAATTCAGAATTTGAATTTCCTTACAGTTGATGTTGTCTGATCTCAGCCACCAGCTCCAAGCACCAAATGCTGATCTGTTGAAATGCAATGGACTGTGCTCCAGTAAATGATTTATTGCATTCAAGGGGTTTCCTTAGTGAGAATCACAGTTTCTCTCAGGAGAAGAAACAGCCATACCAAGTGTTAGTGCTAAAATATGCTGTCAAGTACATAAGGTTATGGAAGGCTGCCTCAAAAAAGCTGCTGTGGAGGCAAATAATGCTGATGATTTGTTCATCATTTCCTCTACTAGTTGAAAGCAGATGTAATCAGCTGAAGTCAAATACCTTTTGAGATGCAACTTTATAGCAAACAATACCCATGTTTTTGGGCATGTCTCAATCTGATCTCCACTATTTTTCTCTAATTTATACTGACTGAGGGTCTTCAGTGCTTTGGGTAGCTAAGTGATGACCTGCTCCTGTTAAAAGGTAAGCTCCTGTGGAACACAGAGCTTTTTTTCCTGTTTTGTTTTTCCGTTCACAGTGGATGGTGATGGGATTTCAGCTGTTGATGACAAGCAAGAAACAAAGGTTAAAAAAATGCCTATAACCTCATGACTTCCTGAGAAAATAAAGTGAACATGATGACAGCTTACAAAAAAATCTGCTGTCCTAGTAAAAACCTGCTTCAATCCACCCTACGTTCCTTGTGTTATCAAATATCAAATCTGAAGTAAATCAGGCCTTTTTCTGGCCAATTCCCTTTTCTCTGCCTAAACCCCTATGTAATGTGTTGATTTAGAAATTATATACAGCCAGGACAGTTTGAACAACATCTGAAGCAGAACAGCAGTCCCCAAAAAACACTTCAGTGTAATCCAATTACACTAATTAAAATAATTATTTCCACTTAGTTTGCTACTGAACTGCTTGCTTGGCACAACCAGAGTCAGTGCATACAAAGGTCAGGTGCAGCCTCTCCAAACTCTAGGGAGGACATAAAAAAAGTAGTGTAGCAGGATGCAAGTCTCTAGATGCTGGTTGTGGTTTGGTTTTGCTCAAGTGTGTCAGTTAACAACAGGCAGGTGGAGAGCCTCCAACTTGTTTCTTCTTGTCTACACACATGATGCTTTCCCCCCTCAGCTCTTGCTCCACTCCTCTGTTGTGCTGCAATCTGAACTCCCAGCCTGGAAAGTTTTCTCCTATGGTAAGTTTTGAAAGAAGATGTGCTAAAAACTTAAAATGTTTCTGCAAATGGGTACTTCGTGGCACTGGTTCTAGAACAAGAATCATAAGGTAGACAGATTGCCCTCCAAATTTGCAATTGAAACGTCTGCTACTTGTGCCTACATCTTTTGCAGAATTTCTGGAGGAAAAATCAATCTCTTTTAGAAAGAAACAAGTAGAGACATAACTGTCAAACTTATTTTCTATTTTTTTTAGTGAGTCTAAAGGAAAGTTTCCTTCAACTCACTCTATGTTGTCAGTATAGCTTTGTCTCCAGCACTTTACAATTTTCCAGCATGCATTTCTGCTGCCAAATCCTTCCCTTGACATGACCACAGAATAAAAAAATCCTTTGCTTCCCTCATTTGAACATCCAACAAGCCACAGTGGCTTTCTTAACTACTGCCTTCTATGAAGAAGCACAGAACGTAGTCCTCAGTCATGCCCACTTGAACAACCATGTGAAAGAGCCTGATTTCATTTTTCCCTGTATCAGCACAGTAGACCTCTGATATTTCCCTGAATAATGCCTCTAAACTGGCTACCTCAGCAGGCCCTTGGGTCTTTCAAAGTGCCACCATTCTTCTCCTCCACACAAGACAGCAAGCCATTCTTCCCCTCTGTTAACCCAGGACCAGGGGATTGCTGCCCAACCATCTGCATCTGGACAGAGGAGATGTAAAAAACCCACAGAGATTTGGAGCTCCCAAACCAACAGTGACTTATAGGTATTGTAGATGCTGCTGTAAAGGAACCTGGTGGCTGCAAAAACTGGGGCACTGGTGTTTTTCTCATATGCCCTCATGCTGTCACTCACTATCTGATCTGTATCAGAAGGACAAGGCCACAATGTGCGTACTGTCAGTATTTCCCTGTGCCTTGGACTTCTAGATTCTTTGGACATCTGAGCTCTCTTACTGCAGTTGAGATAACACTTGCTGTACTCATCAAAAAGTGTGAGGTTATCTGTCAGCGTGCCTTCATTCACAACACATATGCACAAACTCCCAGGTGAAAAATGGGTGAGTTTGGATTAGCCTTTGTTGTAATTCTGTGGCCAAGTTAAAGAAGTTGCAAGCAATACAAAGCAATACAGTTATCAGTTGGCTCTCAGATTATGACAATGATGGGGAGAAAAAAAATAGCCTATTCAGTAGATCGATAGATCTATTGATCTATCTAGGGAGAACATAAATAATGGAACACATGCCAGGCACATGTGGATAGAAGGGACAGAGTAATCCATCTCCAAATGGCACCTGCTGATTTGTGGAACATACAAAATATGCCCTTGCAATCTATTGATTGTGATGGAATTGGATCAAAGCACTCATCTCCTAGCACTGGCACTACTCTGGCCAGAGCCTAAAAGACCAAACTATATGACAAATCCCCGCTAAGAATCTTTTAGGTTCCATTACTTCTGTCATTCTCACTCAGAGAGTTTTTGGTGCATTCATTTATGTTTCTCCAGAACCTCTGAGTTATCTTTAATCAAGACTTACACGTTGATGACAAACTGCATTCTGTCATTGAGATGTCCTACTCCTATCCCAGGAATGCAGCTAGATTGGAGTTTGCCTTATCCCAGGAAAACTGGGAGATGTTAATCCATTCTTGTGTTACATCTTGGCTGGGCTCCTCACACTCTTTGCTGACAGCTTTAACAAGCAGGGCCGTGAATTTATTGCAGCTTAATTTGAATTTATCTGCAAAAGATGCTACCTGAGACTAAACATTCATGTATCATTTTGCCTGACTTTAGAACCCATCAACTCTCTCCCCAGGAATGTGGTGTATTGATATTAACAATTCCTCTGCTCGTGCTTATTGCCATTCACTGATCCTCTGCAATGGCAAACATTGCTCCAGGCTCATCCTTTCCCTTTGCTTCTGGTGGACAGATTTAGTGATCTGAGTGAGGGAAAAGAGCGTACTAATTAAATTCAGATATTGAATCTAAATCAGGAGGTGCTGCAAATGCTAGGGAAGGCAGGGAAAACACAGTTCAAAAGGAATTCATAGCCCCTGGGACTAAATGGAAAAATCTGTCAGAATGCAAACAGAAATGTTTGGTAAAGAGAAATAACATGAAAGATACTTTCACAACAGAATCATTGCAAAATTTTGATGTTAAATGGATTGTAGAAAGCAAATCAGATCAAAGCTTCAGGTAAAATATGGCATTAATGAAAAGAACACATGATTAAGGAGGTTTCCTTCATCAGAGTCAGAGCACACTTCTATATTTAATTTACTCCCAGGTTGCTACAGGCTACAACTGCATCCATAAAAGCCAAAGTGTAAGAGGAAAACTAAAAGTGATTTATAAGGGTAGATCTTAAGGACTAAATGTGAGTGACGCAGCCAAATGGATGGGGAGGAGCAATAAGATTGGCATAAACCTGTTGGGAAAACTACTGTGGAAAGGAGGAATTTGAAAAAGCTCAGGGGACTCAGCTAGGAAAATTAATGAGTCAAACTTTGAAATAAAGGAGGGGCCAGGGTTACTGTCCAGGAAATGGTGAAGTTGAGACATCTGTTCACCGAAAATATACTCTCCAGGGAGGTAAGTATGATGACGGATGTAAATCTGGAATGGGCTAAAGGGTAATGGAAAGAAAATATTTTTTTGTATTTTTGGTGCATAAAATGGCATTTTTAAGCCCCAAAGGATAAATCCTCAGCTGAATAGACCACTGCAGATGTGCCAAAGTCTGCCAGTTTACACCAGTCAAGATTTGGCATACCTATCATAATTCACATGCTGGGCTGTGAACAGTAATTAACCCTGGCTCCACCCAGCAGAATTCCCTTGCCCTTTATATTTGTTGGTCAATATATGCTTTAGGAAAACAGGGCTGAAAGGACCTTTTTGATTGCCTGATCCTTTCTTTTGCTGTTACAGTGAGCCATAACAACTCCAGCTGACAAACTGTAAAAGGACTGTGGTTTCTTGTTCCCACTGCTCTTTGTTAAAAAAACTCCCTGAAAAAAACTTTTCAAAGAACCTAACTTAACATCTAAAGTAACAAAATCCATTTCAAAACCCTCCTTCTTTCTTTGTTAACAATGTTCTCATATTCTGGTGTTTAACTCTCCATAGTGAGAGAGGGGTAAATGCCCCTTCTAATTACAGCTGATAAATTAGAGGAATGGTGACTTTAGCAAAAGAACTAAAGATGTTACTGTATGGCTTCTTTGGGATCATTTTCATAGGTGATGCTTTGAAATGGAGCATACTCACATGGTCCCAGGAGGGCTGGAATTGCCAGGACCAATCATGATAATATTTTGTTTACTTTTTTTAGAAAGTCAACAGTGTTGAGTGGCTGGAAATACCAGACTGAAACCCTGATCCAGCTGAAGTCAGCATCAGCTCTGCCGCTGGTGCTGATTCTCTTGCATCTGCACACCTCAGATACTTGTGACATCTGCCATTGCTCCTCTGCACCAAAATTCCTCCCCCATCCTAAGTTCATATCAGCAAAGAGTTCTTGTCCCTCCCCATTCCCACATACTTTCAGAAGGCAAAATTGAATAACCATTCACCAGGCCAGAGTACCATCCTCGACATTCAGTGATGCCTAACTGGCCCTAGGTCATCATTAATAGGTTTTTCACAGGGTTAATGATTTTGGGAAGCTCTGAAAAGCATTAGCACAGAGAGCAATATAGAGCTGAGGTCATGCCAGGGGGAGGTGGAAGCCTCACGAGACTGGCTTGACCACAGTTGTCCCAGAAAAAGGGCATTCACCCCATTCCAGACAAGTTGGGTGGGGAGAAAAGGAAAAAAAAAAAACAAACTCAGGCCCTGGCTCATAAAAGGTGGTAGAAATTTAATTAGAAGAAATGTTGTACTCAACATGCAAAGAATTGCACAGACCAGTAATAACCTTTATAATACCAGGGCAGAAGTTCACTGGGGAGCAAATTCACTCTTCAATGCTGCACTCTACAGCGAATGAGGAAATAAAAAGGCCTATTGAAATCCATTTTCCCTGGCAGGTATCTTCAATGAGATTATCAAAACAAAGATACTAGAAATCAAACAGATTTATGAGCAGTGATAGTAACAGATCATTTGATACATGTGGAAAAGCAACCAAGCTTTCAAAGAAACCCTTCAACTCCGAGGGAGAAGTCTCTAACTTGGAACTAAACAGAGGCTAGGGAGGCCTGAGCATATATTTATGCTTAGAAATATACCTTTTTGAAAGTTCTGTATTTGTTTTCTTTTGTAGGGCAACTTTTTGCTCACGTCCTAAGCAGCATCACACACTTTCTTCTGCACAGACTTCCCCTTTCCCCTGCCTTCTGAAAAAGCAAATAACCACAAAGAATAGAGCTCAGGCTTTGTTCTTCCTGTTGTTCCAAGAGCTGCAGACAGGGGAAGGCAAACAGAAGAAAGTTTCTGTGTTACAAGATGTAGATTAGAGAGGGAACCCAGCATCCTTTTTTGGGTCATGCAAGTTGAAGAGGAGGAAACTGGCTCTTGATGCTTCACATGCTGCATGTCCATGAATACCTTGCAAATATTAACTAATCCTCATGAAACCCCTGAGAGAAGTTAATATAAACCATTTATATGTAGGCAAACAAACAGCAAGAGTGTCCAGAACCTGCCTAGGGGCTTTGTCAGCAGATCAGGAACTCGAGTAGGTCAGTCAAACATCTTCCAACCTTCTCTAGTCCATTGGCTTCCGTGTCATCAGAAAACATGACCAATGTCATGTTAAAGGTCTAAGCATTGCCCAACCCTCTCAGACAAGCTGGGACATAACATTTCATGGAAATCTGTGCCGGCATTATGGGATGAGAGCAGTTTTAAAGGGTAGGGAGAAGACCCTAATGGAAAGGCTGGCCATTTCAGCTAAGCTTTGGAAATTTTGGGTTTCTTCCACATGTGACTCAGTAAAATTTGCATACATGGCATTTACATCCACACAGATATCAAAGAACTTCTTCATTTAGAGAGTTCTCAGCACTAAGACTGACAAGCTAAAAGGCATTTTCCCATGAAAGGCATACCCTCCTTGTGTGTCTAATCCAGGAATTTAATGCAGCACTTCAATAACTAAATTTACACCCTTATGTTTTGTCTCCTCACTTTATTAAATTTCCCTGATTACTAAGGAATGAATTCCTTTCCTTATTTGAGCCGGTGAGCACAGAGAAATGGCTCTTTTCTTTCTTGATAGAAAAAGTTTCCATTGGCAACAAGAACTTGGACAGTTTTGTCCAACTTTCCTGCCTGAATTATGAGACAGAAAGAAAGCAGCAAGAGAAGATCCTAATCCTACAAAATCCAGTGGCTTGGAGTGAAGTGGGGCAGCTGTGATACAGTTTAGTGCAGTAGAACTAAGGGAGTCCTTATCAATCTAGATAAATAAATTTGGTCTACACTTGGCAGCTGAAAATTCAAATAATTTAAAAGAAGTTACCTTAGCAAGAGAAATGATTGCTCAAAGGAAGCGAGGCACATGTAGCAATTTGATATGGGGATGGAATCCAGGATTCCCATGGTCTGTTCCCAGCCTTGGGCTGGCCTCCTGTGAAACTAGGAGGCAATCACTCAACAGCTTTTCCTTCACTTTATTCTTCTTTGTAGGATGTTATAGGACTTAAATGCAGGACGTCACAGAGGATGTGTTCCTACAATTCACTATTTGGACTGCAATGCACCAGCTTGTGCATTGATATCATGGGCTGAATAGTGCCTGAATTGCTCCATGCCTTGGTTTTCCACTGACATAAAGAGAATATTCACGTGCTTTGAGATCTTGGATGGAAATGAAATGCAAACACAAAAGTGCTACTCTTCTATTGAGAGGAAGAGACAGTTAAATTCTGCCCTTTTGCTTCCCTACTCTATTGGGATTGGCATGAAAACATAAAGATGACAGGCTGGGCCCCATTCTATTAAGATTTAAATTTAGCAAGGAACTGGAAAATTACTGGGAGCCTTATGTCTAACCTCTGCCTCAGAAGCAAATATGCATAATTCTTGTTCCATAGCTAAATTTGAGTGAATTACCAAATGTTGGACCAATAAAAGAACTGTCCAACACAAACCTTATCTGCCTGAGATGCACATATCTGCTTACAATATCCTTTGTTAGTTAAACAAAACAGAATCATTGTTGCTAAGAAGTTAATATTGTTTAAGATTCACTGGCTTACACACAGAACACTTTCCTGAGTTCCCCAAACACATTCCTTTTCTGTTCTCTTCACTCCTTCCCCGCTTTTTTTCCCTTTTGTACTGACTTGGCTAAGGCTGACGTTTCCTTTAGGTGAACTTGCTCATAAGGTGATATGAACTTTGAGGCAGGCAAACATTTCAGCTGATACAGTGAAGGGTAAATAGCTGTTCAGACCAGAGCAAACAATTCATCTGGAGAGCAAAATATAACTGAAGTAATTCCCCAAGCATTGAACAGGAGCCTACTTGCCCTACCTCCTACCTGCCCACTCTCTTCTTGCTTGCAGCCTTTTAAACCTGTGTTGCCAATGTCCCAAATTCTTTCATCCAAAAACTGACTTATGGGAAAATTAATCCCATGAATGAATGAATGAACACCCTTCAATGCTTTGATGTATTTCAATGCTGTGATGTATTTTTTAATTTAATTGGTCTTTTCTAGTACTGGGGCAGTACATGCCACAAACATCCACATGGAAGTGAAAATATAAAGAATCACTTCATCACCAGAGCAGTATCAGTGAAGATGCCAGATGTAGAACAGAAACCCAGCAGGACGTCACTCCATGACAGCTGCTCAAAGCCACACTTGGGATTGATCTGCTAAAACCATCCCATCCCATCCCATCCCATCCCATCCCATCCCATCCCATCCCATCATTTTCCATGTCCTGCAGCATTATAGGGGCTACCATTAAAAGCACATTTCTGTCAGGGTAATTTCACCTGCCTTGTAGGTGTCTGCCAGCAGAACTGTGCCCTGCTGAGAGGTGACCACACCACAGCTCTGAGTGATGCTGTGTGCACCAGCTGTGCAGAGCTGCCTGGTTTGTGAGCTCTGCGAGCCCTCCAGGTCCTTGGGCACAGCTCTCTGCAGAAAGCTGTGCCGGGTAAATGAGGCCACAGCCAGCTCCCTGCCACTGTAACCAGACATCCTGAGCATCTCCCCACGAGGCTGCAGCGTGGGCAGGCACAGATATGCTGGGGGGATGTAGGCGAGACATAAAACCCAAGAAGAGATATTCTGGTCTCTCAGAATAAAGCACTGATAAGAGCCACTTTTTATAGCATGTGCTTTCCCATCAGAGATTAACAACTCAAATATTTTTTTCCAGTGGTTACCAATTTTTCTAGCCTAAGGACTGATGAAAAACATTTTTGAGAGTCTGAGAAATAAAGCCTTTCATTTTACACACAAAACAGGCAGAGAATTGGAGGCAGTGTTGGAAACTGCATGATCTAGGATCAGTCTGAGGGTCTGTGTCAGCCTTTAATGGGTTTTATTCCACAGGCTGGCAGTGAGCAACCCCTTAAGCCATGAGCAGGCCTTGTAACTAGACCAAAAGCAAACTCCTCTCCAGCAAGCACAAGGGGACTGAATCCAACTGAAACTCGTGGCCCATGCACAAATTCACTCTGAATTTCTCCTGGCACCAAGTAGGCCTCATTATGAGGATAACATTCAGATCTCAATGTGTATCACAGCCAAGCAGGGACAGGTGAAATGAGCTGTCTCTGCACTGAAAGTGTTTGACACCACTTGCTAACTCTTCAAGGCAGAGAGGTACAAGATATGCCCCAGCATCAGGGAAATGACTGGTAGAACGAAAATGTGATCATGAAATGTGTTGACTGAGTTTGTCTTGCAAAGAAACTTTAAAGTCTGGCTGTTAGGGGCTCCTGAAATAGCCTTTCCCAAAGGTTTACAAAAAACTACAATTAAGTAGTCAGTGAAGATGCATCATTGCCCCATCCCGGACAAAATTAGAATATTTCATCACATGTCATCAACCACTAAAGGAAGAAGGCACATGTTGACTCATCATGGGTGAGGTGGTAGGCTTCAGAGGATGAGGAATTACTCTGCTTCACAGTTGTGTCCACTGGGAAATCACACATGGCTGTGACATACAGCACAAACCCTTTATAACACTCCCACATTACCCTGGAGTTTGGGTTTGGTTTTTTTAAGTGTATTTCACAGAATCTCAATTTGAATGTGAAATTAAGAGCTAGATGGAAGAACATGTTCCTTTTCAGATCAAGGAAGATTACTCAATAAAATCAGATTAAATGAAACATTAAGTGATGCCAAGATCAAAGAGTTTCTCATCTCAGAAATGCCTCCCTACTCTACAGTTAGATACAATCACAACAGAACATAACTAAAGAGATTCAAAGCATCTATAAAAGAAAATGAAAGGAAAAAAAAAAGACTAAAGAATGGTGCCCTAGATCTAAATTGCAGGACTATTCCCTTCTGCCTTCAAGACAGTGTATAATCTGCTTTCTGGATCAGTTGGGGTATCCTTTATACACTGCAGAGCATGAGCACTCTCTGGAACCAGAAAGAGAGAAAAACCTCCCAGGAACTAAAGGCTGACAAACCTCCCACTTGCTGATCCAAAACATAAGTCTTTCAGCAGCTTGCACAGCCCTAAGCACAGAGGATTATACAAACACACATTACCTGCACATACCTCAACCCTAACATGGCCCATACAATCCATCCCTGCAAGCAGCACAAAGGGAGAGCGGGTGACATGTGACAAACAGGACTTGTCACATCACTGCTGCTTGGGATAGAGCGAATTTCTGAATTTCCCTGAGATTCAGGGAAGCAGGAGCAGACAGGAGGCTTCTCAGCCCCAGTCCAGGGCAGTGTGCTCTTCCACAAACCCATCACAAACCCAGACCAGGAGTCTTCCTCACCAAATCCCTCTCTCCCTTACATCACCTGAATGCTCTCTCCTCTGAGAACCTCCCTGAAGTTCACCTGCCATGGACCCTTCCTTGCCCTAGTCCAGCCCCACAACAGCTCCTATAACTTTCCTCTTTCCTCTAGCTCTGTTACATAAGCTACTACCTGCTATTTTAGATTATACATAGCAACATGATGATAAAAACAGAAACAGCAAGTTTGGGTTAATTTCCCTCCCTCCTCTCTTTGTTTGGTTTTCTGGAACTACTTCATCCCAAACATTTGTAAATAGTGCTTGGAGCTACATTCCAAGTTTCAGCAGTAAACATTAAACTATCTAATATATATATAGAAGGATGCCTGTTCTTCCAGTGTATCCAGGCAACCTTGCAATACAAAGTTAAAGCACAGCTATTTGTTCAAAAAGTGTTTTCACAGCTATTTCCTCTTCCCCACCCCCCACCTTGACTTTTTCCACTAGGCACTACTTGTATTTATCATCTGGAGATTCTGTTCCCTTTTTCCTTTTTAAAAACTATAACAGCTTTTGTTAAGGGCAACAAAGCACAGACATTTAGCTTATAATAAAGCTTGATTTAGTTTGTGACAAATGAAAGAAAAATATCAAAATTTCACAAGAACACCTGAATAAAAACTCCTTTGTCACATGCTGTGTAACTTTGGAAAGAAGATAATTTCCAAATATTAAGGAAATCAGAATTCTGTAAGGAAGGAAGAAAACCCCATTGTATATACAAACACTAAAGCAAGTTGAAAATGTGGTTTACTGCATCCTACCTAACACTAGTTGAAGGTTTCAGAATAAAACATGTTTCCTCAAAGAGCAAAGGTCAGGCTGAACAAAAGTTTTTCTAAAGGAAGAATATAAACTTTTATTAGATTTTTCAGTTGAGAGCTCTTTAGAGTAAAAAGTCAACATCTCAATAGAGAGTGTTTTTCATTTCAAAATGTTAATTCAAAATGAAAAGTGTTACTTTGACACATTGGACACCTTTATTTTGGTAGACAATGTTGACATTTTATGTTATTGCTTATTTGAAAACATCTTGAGAATATTTTTCTACTATATGGCTCAAAATTTCAACTTTTGCTTCCTATTCTGATGAGAAACAATTTTTCCTTCTTATTAAAGTTTTCTTCTGGGCTAAAAAATTCTGCTGAACATTCACTGAACATTCCCTGATTTCATTGCCATTCTTTTCTCATTAAGTGCTACAGTACATAGTTGACATTTTTTATCAGAATAACAGTCAATTAAATATTGCACATTTTGAAAAAAAATAGAAAACATTTATTTTTTCAGCCTTTAGGGTGAATGGAGAGGAAAAATAAAGAAAATTCTCTGAGAAAATGTAACTGTATATTTTGGCAATAGCATTCTCATGCCATCTTTTGCACAGCTACCTCAGTGTTTTCCAGCTATCTTCATACGCCCAACAAAATGGTGGGTGACACTAAAGTTATTAAATCAACTCTTACTTTCTTTAAAGAAGCAAACCCCACTTTCTAAATGATAATTTTTGCCTTTACAGAATCTGCAGATATGGGGTCATGTAGATGAGCTAGGAAAATGAGCCTGACACAAGGAAGAACTGGAAATTAAGGTGCTACATTTGTGAAGTATGGAGTCATTGGCACATCTCAGGCATGGAGAATGAACTTCCATTGCCTTTTCCAGGCAACTTCAGCTTCCAGCACAGAGCCTTTTCCAAAGAGTTTTGTTCCTCAATTTACAAAAAAGGAAGCAATGGGCACGAGGGCAGATGCTGATTTAGTGAGCACAGACTCCTATTGGGCAAGTGGCTTTTCCTGAAGTTGTTTATGCTGAGAGATGACTTTGAGAAGCTGAGGTCAGCAAGGGAATATAGTTTATTTTTTGGCCTTAGAGTTCTTGTGTAATTTGTCTTCCAAGTTTTGGTGTCCAGAGGAAACTTCAGTCACAGTTCTTCCTCATTTCAGTGCCAAATCTTGGTTTGTTTTTATTTTTTCTTGAACAGGTAAAGGTCTTGAGTCTTTACTGACTGCTTGAGCCCATAGGATGGTGTCTAAGAACAAAGGCAGTAGGTAAGGCCTATCACAAATTTCTTCTCATTTTGAAGACTTCCTTAATTCCACTAGCTACTCTAAAGGATATGCTGGATTCCACTAAAATTGATGGGAGTGGTGAAACAAATATCTTAGTGATTTTCACTTGCCAGTGGCACCCCATAAAACTTAACCCCTAGTCTTTGATTATACATTATGACTATCTCTCCCAGTGGTAACGCAGGGAGGACATCAATAATTTCTTACGTTCAGTTGTAAAGTACTTGAACAAATAAAGTGCCTGGCAAATAAAACAGCTAATAAAGATCAAGAAAGATGCTGTTGAAACACATCAGTTTTCCAGGCCCTGATTACAGCAGTGATAAAATACTAAGAAAGCAGTAAGAACAACTACAATTGTGTAGATCTCATTTTCCTGTTATTTACCTATTAAAAGAAAAAGAAAATAACACAAAGAAAGCAAAACATTTGCAGCAAGTTCCCAAATGTCTCTGAAATATGTCGAATGTCTGTTTAGGCACTACAACACTTTTCCTATTTCATTGCTTCCATACATCAAGGCAAGCAATGGTTAAAAGGAACAATTTCTCATGGTTATAAAATACAGGACTCAGGCAGAAAGTCAACAGTCCTGCTCATGCTTCCGGTGCAACAGAACTTTCTCTTTGTTTTGATTTCTCCTTTTTTTTCCCTTTTAAACAAAAATAGTCATAAAAAAAAAAAAGCCAGAATGGAAGGGAAACAGTTCAAAAGGTGTTTTTAAATACTTTTCCATCTCAGCTGGACAACAATTCATAGCATTACTTGCAGCAACAAGTCTGGGTGAGTGCAGACTGCCCTGTGTGCTCCCAGGCACAGCAGGGTGACAAGGAATATCTGTTTTGCTGGTGATGAGCTTTTGTCTTGATGGTATCAGCACTGAAACATTTGCCACCTTTCTTCTAATGTAAGGTAGCTGCCCAAGCTTTGAGCACAGACAAATATCACCTCCCTTAAGCTTTGTGTAAATAAATGTCTTGGCAGGAGCTCACATTTCTGGATTACCTCTGCACATAAATATGACTTCATTTCCTTAAAAGCAAAAGGTAGCTAGATGGGGGTAAGAGTCGGTTTGGTGATTAACTCTGCCTTTTCCCCCTTCTTATCCCCTCAAAAAATTCAGACACAAGCCAAGCCAATAGCATGAAGGCGTGAACTTTTCCAAAGGGAGATGGAGATTCAGCACCAAAGGTGGTTTTCTTGTGGGACAGGTGCTCTTCCAGTTATCTGAACTCAGCCAGTATCACTGTCCTACACCTCAGGAGTCGTCCTGCATCACCCAGGCGGGCAAGGGAGGGCAGAGCCACCCTCCACAGCTATGGGTGCCATTCCCCCCTTCCCTGCAGACAGGCACTTGGCATCCTGCAGTGGTACCAGGTGCTGTTCTGGAGCCACGTGTCTCACTGTCCAACACCCCTGCCCACAGACAGCATGGTCTGCTCTCTGAAAACAGGGTTTCACACCCCAAGTAGCTCTAGCAGGTGCGCTGCTTTCCCCATGTGAGATAACAATGATTGCCACAACAGCAATCTTTCCCTCTTCACCAAATCTTCTCTCCAGGATTCTCAGGTGTCCATAATATACACCCTCAATGGTGACCTAAGCCTTCTTTACCCTCCTCACTAAAAAATGAGCAGGATCCAGCCATGTAGTTTGACAGAGACAAGGCCAACCTGCAAGACAAGTAGACAGACCTTGCCAGCTGCAGAGCAGTCTGCGTTGAGGTGTGAGATTCATCCAAGGCACAACTTCCTTGCCTTCATCTGGATTATACAAAGAATAGTTTTGGCCTGGGGGCCAAATTGATCCATCTGGATATTAACTGATAGCAGTAATTAGAGCTGGTAAGAATTACTGAAGCTGCTGGCATCTCTCTTTGCTTGGTTCTTTGCTGCCCAGCAGTCTAGTTCAATTCATCACTGTATTAAGCAGTGAAGCTTCTATTCTTAGCAACAGTTTATCCTGCCCAAAACATCATGTTTCAACCCCGTGTTTCAAATCATGTTTCAAACCTGGAAAGAATCTAGAAATAGGCAATGAAAATGTGAGACATTCTGACACACAAAGGCATGAAGGAAAGGTCAGCACAGTTCAAGGTGAAGACAAATCCCAGGGGACATGGGAGTGCTATACAGACTAGACAATAGCACAGGGAAAGCTGGCAGTGTCATGTACCCATGGGGGAGGCAAGAACAATCAAAGTCTTTACTTATACCACAAGCATTTATCTGCAGTTAAAAATAAAATCATCCTCCTCTTCTCCAAAACCAAGAGTTAGACACGTGGATAATAATTCAGAAATAAGCAATAAATGTCAGGAAAAGTTAGTGAGGTTGTAACTTTGGGTACTTTAGATCCTATGAATAACAATTTGATTTATGAAGAAAATCCCACCTTTCACCTGGCTGTCATTCACAGGATTTCTTGTGTTCATCTCAAAAATTTGTACTTTGGAGAGGGGATGCTCATATCCTGGTCACTGGCCTGTCTTGTTTAGGACTTTCTGTGCTTCACTGGTTAGATGTAGAGGGAATGTGGGTTCAGAAATCCAATAAAATGAAAGTTGCAATTAGAACATCTGAAAATTCAGGTGTGTTCTGACCTGGACACTGATTGAAGCACACTCTCACCAAAGGACTCAGTGAAGCAAGGATGCCTCCTGACTTTTATGGGGTTTGAAATACTGTTTATGCTGGTGTTGTATAAATACACCATGCTCCTGCTCTCTAACAAGAGCAGAAGCCAAGGATCCTACTGTTATTAGGAAGGTGCACCTATTCATTTTCCGTAATATTGGAACAAGTACATACCAAGGTCTTCAAAACCTCTTCAGCAATTTAGGACCTGAGTTCATGAGGAACCCATCATCTCCTTATAACTAGGTAAGAAGGACACTTTGAAAAGATACTCAAATTTGTAGCAGGACTCAGCAGTTCTGTCACCCTGGGACTCTTTGCTCTGCTTAGCATAAACAAGAGCACACAGATGACATCTGTCCAACTCATGTTGCACACACACTGCCGGAGTAAAACACAGATGCTTGAAAAGCTTGGCTTCTACTCTAACAGAGTCACATCACCTGATGTGCTTCACTGGGTTTGCATTTTCTTTTTGGAGAAGGGCTGAGAGGTCCCAAAGCCTTACACTTTATCCATATTATACCTGTTAAGAGCTGAAATTCAGCTTGCCTGGTGCCTTTCAAAACATGTAAGCCACTAAACTCTGTTTCCCACTTCCTGCGAATCACTTCAGACTCTGGAAGGCCGCGCTTGGGTCGCTGCATCCATGGGCTGTGGAGGGGTGTGCGTGTGACCAATGCCCTCTAGAGGGTGGCCATGGCCCGGCAAGACACAGGTGGTGCTGCCCACCCATCACTCCTGTTCTCAGCTAAATACCTTCCCGAGAAAGGTGGGATTCCATGGGGGAGGGGGGGAATCAAAAGTGGATTTGGGTTTTAATAAAAGTAAAAACATGAGAAGGGCCATTCATTGGAGGATGTTTGGCAGAGCTGACTCCGTGGTATAAGAGTTTCTTGCACAAACATTGTGGTGAATACTGGAAGCAAACAAGATGAATCAAAAGCTAATCCTCACCTGAGGAGGTCTTTGCAACAAAGGGCCAGTTTAAGATCACCAACTGCCATAAGGTCCTTTCCTACCTACCAGCATCTTTAAATAAATTGGCCCATCACTCAAGGCTGTGTCTGCATTTGAGGGAACATGTATCAGCTAGCCAGAGATGTGTCAACACCAAGAGACTTTTAAGTGAGGTCATTTCCATTACCAATGGACTCTTTCAGCCAGCCTAGGCCCACTTGTAAAAAAGAGAGAGATGCTTTTGGTGTTATCCTTTTATTTCAATCCATTGAGTGTACTCAATATACTTCCCTCCAGGTATTTCTGAATACTAACTAAAGAGAAGAAACCTCTACATGATTTGGCCTGTTTGAAAGTGTCCACATAAGAACTATCTCTCCAAAGCAACCTTGGTCTAACCTTTCTATATATGACTTTGATCTGCAGACATGAACACAGCTTTCATCAGGGCGCTGCCATTTTGGAGGAAGGACCCAATGGAATGACTATATTTATATCTCAAATATTTCACAGAGCTGTTACATACAGTACAATCTATTCCTTTCCACTGCATATGTATAAATAGTCTCCTCCTAATCTAGGGGTCAGTTGAGCTGTACCTCAGTGCCACTCAGGACTCAGAAACTCTGTGTGTGCTTGTACCCATCAACTGCTCTAAGTACACAGGTCTCTGCTGCCACACATGCTTTAAATCCTTGCGCCACAGATCCACCCAAGAGCCTCCAAGGCTCTTTTAAAACCTAAAAAGCAGGTGCCTGCCCAAAAATCCCACCTATAAAACCTCATATACCAAATACTGTGGAAACATCTCAAGTTGGGCCTGCCACAAAAAAAACTCCAACAAAATAAACCAGCTAAGGGGACAATAGGCAGAGCACTGACTGGCTTCTGTTCCTATTACAGCCAGTATTTTGTGGCCAAGAGCATATTACAGGATGTGGGAAAGCAGAATTCATCCCTGGGCTTCCTAGTTTGGGGCCAGGGCTTGGTTCCAGCTTTCCAGTGTCTGCACATATACTTGGCATAACAGCCTGGGTCCTGCTGCAGCCCAGCCCTCCTGGTGCTTTGGGTTTGCTGCTTGGTATCTTCCTTCACATTTCATCTGTGGCTGCCCACACAGGAGCCTTTTTGTACAGTGCATGCTTTACTAGCCCCTGCAGAGCAGTATCCCTGTAGAGCTAGAATCTATAGTCCTGCAAGCTGAGAGTTTAATGCACTCAAAAGACCTTTCTTTTACCAGGTAAGACAAAAGAGCTCCTGGCTGGTGAGCATCCCACTCATCCCAGCCTTTTGCTGAGATTGAGAAAAGCTGTACCAAGGAGCAGGTCTCTGATGCCAGCTTAAAAATGGAGGATGCTCTCTGGGCTCCCACAGCATTTATCCTCCCTCTAAACCCTGCACAGTATTTATCTGCTCTCCAATGTTTTGGCAGTCTGGCTTTAAATGCCTCGAGCATTGAAGCTCCTTGAGTTTAGACAGACCAAGAAGCCAGCAATTAGGAAACTCTTTACCAAAAGCCAGCTCACATATTGCTTTTGCCTCATTTTTATCATCTGACTACTCTTGTTCCAATTGTTTATCCCTCAAGGATTATTTTTTTAATGCTTTCCTTTTTTCTCCTCAGAGTGGAGCTTGTTTTGCCAATGACTACTGAACCCTAGCTTTGTATTTGGGAAGCTTCAACATAATAAAAAAATTCACCCATTAATGTTTTACAGATATCAGTACAACTTCTAATTCTTAATTTTAGTCATTCTTTAAAAAAAGTGCAAGAAATGATCTTTCCAAACCTCTGGCCAAGTCTGCTGGCCAGGTTTATTTATACATGATCCCAAACTCCTGAAGTCGTAATAGTTCCAGGAAAAGAGAAAAAAGAAAAAGAAACACACTTTATAGGATCTTTCATTGGTTAAGTCCACATCTATTTCTGCTTGATATCCAAAGCCAATTTGAGCTTCCTGATCTGCACAATTCCCTGGTTATTAGGCTTGTTTTTCTAATTTCTAAAAATAGAGAGCAACTATATTTTTTTACATTAGAACATGAGTTTTTCTTAAAAGACTAGGATGTTAAGGAAAGAAGCCACTAGGGGAAAAGGCAGGAAAAAGTTAAGAACATTTCCTTCAGCCAGCTTCTAAAACACACTGCATTTCCTCTCTGCATGAGTTGGAGAACAGTTTTGGAAAACTGTTGTTTCTCACACACTTTCATCTCATGGCTGGTTTCAGAGACAAGTATTCACAGCTGTGTGAAGCAACTGAGAATCTGCTATTTGCAGTTATTATGCTTCTCTCGATCTATAGGAATCTGCAGTGCTTATGCATGGCTCCTTTTGTTCTGTCAGTCCCACTCTTGCCCCCAGCCTGCTGGCTTTGTGTGGAGCATCTCTTGTCTCCCTGAGAGGACATCTCCTCCAAGCTGGCTCACACCCATCCCTTCTACTCTTGCAGAAGGGTCCTGAACACTTTGTAGTCAAGTGAAGTCATCCCTCTCTTCAGCTCCTCAGTCACCTTCATGGATACCATTGGTAGCTCACAGTCGACACCACTGAGATCCATTGGTACTAAAATTGCCTTCTTTTTCCACTCCTCAATTTGCTGGACACAACAGATTCCCTGTCATTATATTTGCTTTAAGCCTAAGCAAAGCCATTTCACACACATTCCCTACCAAAGTACTCTCTATTTAGGAGTGTTCATGGCAGTTTCCCTCCTGAGGATTTTTAAGAACTTTGAAAACATAATTCAGCTCCTTCATTCCTGAAGCTGGCAAATGTTAGAGTATGGTTTTCTGAAGATGTGCAAGCTCAGGTTCATCAACTGGTTCAAGGTTATATGTCTCCATGGTGCAGGTGAGAAAAAACCCCAGCTGGAGCATAGAGCCTCTCTTCTGCTGCCTGTGAGTTGTAACACACTAAAGAACAGCCCCATTTTTCTCCCTGTCTCTGTCCCAGCAGGGCTCAGTGAAAAATATCATCTTCTCTTTCCTGTCCTTGTCTTTCTCACATCTGTAAACACCACAAATGATACCTTTGGAAATACAAGTTAGTTCTATTCCAGAAACATGTCCTTTTCCTGATGACTGTTCATTTGGGGCTGTCAGTGATGTCCCTGCTCTGTATTTTGTGCAGGTGGGAGGCTTGGCCATGTCACACACACAGAACACACCCTTGCCTGAGAAGGAAAGGCACTCAACAGTGTTTACAAGAGTATACCTGAATTTGGCCCTGAGTGCCAAGACCTGAATTTGAATGGACTAATCCCAAAGAAAGCTCAGTATTAAACTCAACTATGTTTCCCCATAATTCACTGACCTCAGGTCCTCCAGCAGGTCAGACCAGGTGTCCATATAATGGTAACAGGTGGTTCCAAGATGAATGACCTTGCTCTTTAAATACACATCTCCCAGAAAGAAGCTACACAACCTTACACAACACTAGAACATAATTAACATCCCAGCAGTTGGTTCTGAATGTGGAACGTACACACAGGGAGGGTAAAAACCTGTCACAAACACCAGGCAAATTCCCATGCTTCTATTGTCCTGCAGATCATTTTGCTTCTAGCCTTCATTCCCTTCCTCCTATTCCCATCCACCCACTCAGGAGTTTCAAAGGCTGTGTGACAGGAGCACAGAACTGGACTCAGAGAAACAGCCTTTTACTACCGTAAAATATATTTTCCTCATCTGGGTAATTTAACCTATCTTCCACCTAAAGCAACTCCAGGACACTACACAACTCTACATGAACAAGACAATAAAGGTATTTTTTTATGAAATCTGCAAGCGCAGCATTTACCAGGTGGGACATCAACAATCATCAGACAACACCAAAGACCTTTATTTATTTTCTAGAGAAGCACCTTCTAAGTGCCAGAAGCAGGGCAGGTAGTTATCCAAGTTTGCCAGGTCAGTTTTGAGCATGAGCAGCTCCCATTTTTCTTCTTCTCCCCTGTTCAGTGTGTCTGCCCCTCCTGGCAAGCAGCAGCCTTGAGAGGAAAGTTACTGTGCCCAGAGAGGGCTTGGCACTGCACTAATGTACTTTGACAGTGTGTTTTCTTCCCTGGCACCGAGCCACACACAAATCCCCTCTCTGAGTCACTCCCAGTGAGAAAACCAACACCGGCATTCTGCTCTGTTGAAATGGTAAGGCTGAGAGAGCAAACATAAAAGGACCTGCCCATCAGAAGGGGCTGGGGATGAGCTGATGTCTGAAAGCATCAGAGGCAAGGGGAGGGAATTCCTATAAGTGCAGCATAACGCTGATAAGGGGGGAAGAAAGAGAGTAGTGAAGGAAGCTGGAAAACTACCCCTTGGCAGAGCAGAGGATGCACACTCCCATCAGTGACTTATGGCAAAGTCAGGCCTCCCACTGGACTCTCACCTTCTGCCTTTCTTCTTATTTTAATTGCCATAAAATTTTTTGCAGTTATCAGGGCCAGTTTTGTCCTGCTCTCTACAAATATGGCAGATGCCATCTTGGCAAGTAGCAGGGTTGAAACAGGGACCAGCAGAGCAATAAAAGCAGGATTCTCTGCAGCTTGAGGTGGGAAGCCAGGCCAGCAGCTGGGAGCTATAACAGAGCAATATCCTCTGCAGATTGGGCACAGATGTGGACATGTAACCACAGGCCAGGGTGTTACACAAACACATCATGTGGACAAACTGTGCCTCAAATGCTTACAAGCCTAAACTGGCAACAGGCAGAGGAAGAGCTGGACAAGCAGAAGATTGCAGTGAGGGTGAGAAATGAGTCTCTAATTTTCTTGAGAGTGAGATCAGAGCATGGAAGTTAATCTGGATATTACTAGAGAAGAGTAATCAACCGGCACATCTTCTAACAGATTCTTAGTGTTTGTATCTGCAGGATTCAGAAATGGAGGGGAACTTTAGGGGGCATTTTCTCAGTCGTTTAGCTCCCCTCAGGCTGCTTTGCCAGAGATATTGAAGTGGTTAGTAACTTTACATGGGAATGAAACAGGTGGAGAATAAGCCAGAGGCTTGCTTGGCTGAAGGTAATGTGTCTTCAGCCTTGGAAAAAAAAAGCAGAACAAACGTCAGCAGAGCTCCATTCAAGCACTCCAGTGACTAAGCCCTCTTGGAAACCTTTAGACACAGCTTCTCATACTTGTCTCTGAAGGTAAAAATATGGCAGGGCATACAAGTCATAGGTCACTGTGTGAAGACATCTAATTTTGAGCCAGGTACTAATAACAGGAGCATCCTAGGCGTGCTTGGGACCATTTACAGAATCAGCAGCTGGTAGTTCCCTCCCAGCATAGGCATAAGAAGCAGATATATAACCATGTAACTACAGTCCTGCATATTTGAAAGTACTTTTATGCTCCAGGCTGCTAAAAGCTAGTTTGAAGAGCAGATTTCTGTGTTTAAAGCCCTCTCTGACCAGGCAGTAGTTAGAGACTACAGAGTTGTTGCATGAGACAGAAGAAGAACTGCCACAACATTACAGCCTTGCAAGAAGAAAAGGCAGATGAATTAATCTATTTCCATAATTTCATGGTGTTTGTTCTGTAGACCAAACAACACACAATCCACACATCAACCTTATGCAATCTCATACACCATAAACCAGGATGCCCACAGGATCAAGTATAGCTTGGTGGGTTTAGGCAGATACCCCAGTCCACACAACTCTGAGAAGCAGTAATCAACGGAATAAATAAAAATATAAGCAGGCATCAAATTACTTCAAATACCAAGGAATAGCACAGGAGACTAAACCTTTATTATGTGGCAGCCACCGTGAAATGGGTTGTATAACTAAAGCCAAGTGAAAATGGAAATTGCATGCAAGGCAGAAACCCTAAAGAGCTCTGCATCTCCCAGGATCTCATACTGGGCATTGGTGATACAACCACAATATCTCTGGTAGCTCTTTCCCCAGGCAGCCTCATCGTGTCTCCTGTCAATGTTTCATGACAAGGGCATCTCCCCTTGTGCACACTCATGCTTGTGTTGAAAGGCACCAGTGTGCAGCACCCACTCACACAGGCCCTCACAACCAGCTGGTTAACACTTGCACCCACAGAATCTTTCAGAAGAGGAATGAAGCAGAAGAAGCCAGCACTCACCAAATCAGGATCAACCAAAGCTACTCAGCCTATAGGAACAGTGTGAGAGGAAAGCATACTTGTGATGCATAGTATGAGGCTTCACAGCACTTCAAGTTATAGTAAGAGCCTTCTACACTCAAGCTACATAAGAGTCATCAGTTGCTCCTAGAAGCAGTCAGGGTGCAGAAAGATTGAATTATATCCAAATCTTATGGCTGAGGACTCTCATGAGTATGGATGTTTCCTTGGCCTCCCCCCCTTCTCCCAGAATACACAGACCAGCTTTGACCACTCCCTATGATTGCTCTGGGATAAAACCTTTACTTTTTCCAAAATACAGCTTCAGACTTCAGAGCTGTACATACACCCACATGTAGAGCTGTCCACAGGTGCCTAAACCTGTGTGCACAGAAACACCACCTGAGTCATGACAGTGCTTCTGCAAAGCCCAAACCATGGGCTAAGGTACATGTGTAGCTGAGATGAATCAGCACAGACATAATTTTATTTTCAACATCAGAGGATCTCATGCTAAATGCCTCTTTGTACTCATTTAAAAGAAGCCAAAGAGACAAGTTACAGCTCCCAGCGAAAAGCACATGCTTGTTTAAAGATGGACAAGCTCCTCCTCGTTCTAACAGCAGAACCAGATGCTGCACTGATATCACTACCCTTGAACTTACCCTTGTCTGAGTCATCTGTGAGATGGTTGAAGCTGACAGGTTGTTAAAAATCATTGCCCATGAATTATATTCAGAGAGAGCTTTAAAATATTTTCTAATTATTTTTGCTTCCACTCCACCAAGTACTGTTAATCAAGAACTATTTCCAAAACACACTGTATTGTAGCAGAGCTACACTCCACAGGAGAGGCACCAATTGGGTTGGACACCTTCCAGCTCCAACTGTCAGATGACCAAGGTGTTCTCATTCTTAGAATAAGGTGCTCTTTATGGGCAGGGAATTTACATTTTTTCTTTATTTATGCAAAATGCAAAGGAGAATGCTTGGCTGTGGGGAAACTAAGCTGCCTGGTTGGATTTTGCATTTTGATGACCATTCACTACCAGTGATATACATAATACTTATTCCTTGCTTCATTTCCCAGGTTGTTATTTCTTCATGTTGCACATAAAGACCTGGCCTCTGCTCTCCCCATGTGGTTGTGACAACATGCAGCACCTAACCCCTTCCTGTGGGTGCCGCAGGAGAAAATTGGAAGGAATTGTGCAGCTCCAAAACCTTGTGATCCAGCTTTAAGTCTTGCACTGGTTTTTGGACTTGGCTAGCTCTGTGTCATACATAGCAGTTTGTTTTCAGAGACTTCACACTACTCCTGATTTTCCTCTACTTTGCATTCCTTTTTTTTACATCCAAAGCACAGTATGGAAAAATGTGAATTCAACACAGAACAAACCCTAGTGCTTTAAACACAGTTACTTGAAAGTACCACAGCAAGTGCAAAAATCAGAACAGATTCTAAAGAGGAATAAAAAAGAAAACCCCACAAAGAAAATATTTCAGATTTGTCTAACAAGTGACCCTTTTCACTGTAGAAGGCTTTACAGATTCAAAATCCTTTTCACAATGCTCCTAATTTAGAATTGGTAAAACATGAAGTTACCCCTATTCCAGTGGTTTGAAGTGTCATCCTGAAATATGTTGGGAAATTTTTGAAAGAAGCTTCACCATACATTAGTAGTTTATATTCGAATTGCTATCAATGTATAGAGATGGTATATATAGATAAGAAATACTCAATAACGTAATTTCAGTAAAAATGGCACAAGATTAATTTACTCCAGGATGCTCTAAAAATTAGTCAGTTTTAAAATAGTTTATTTTCAAAGAGTGCAAACTGCTTTTACCAAAATAAAATCTTTAATTTAATCTTTCCTCAGAAGCTTTGAAAATTTATATTAAGAGTTTGAAAACCACTTTAAAAAAAAAGTAAGAATGTAGTAATACTTCTGCTAGTTAACTAATTTATCAAGCAGCAGCACTGAATCTAATAAAAACAGGTCCAAGACACTAAATGTGTTCTTCAGTCTGGATTTTCCCTCAGCTTGTTTCCATCCATGGTTAGGCATATTTTCCTGATGACCACGGAAGGTAAAGATGTCCCCAGTTCACCAAAAACCCCACCCCAAACAAAGAGACTCACAGCAAACAAACAAAAAACCCCAAATCACATCTTGATCCTGAAGATCCTGAACTGTTCCTATCTGGAGTGTTTGTTCAATTTTACGACTACATTTATTTATTCAAAGAGTGTTTTCAAACTGGCTCTCCTCCCAGGCATGTTTAAACAAGCAGCAGCATGCGGTGCCAGGACACAACAGAAACGTGTTCTATAGACAAGTAAACACAATACCCAATGGCTTTAGCTGCCCACACCACAAAGGGATTTTGAGCAAGTCACTTCAAATTATGTTTCAGTCTCTGGACACAAAGCAGAGTTGGTTTAGAGCTCTTTGGCTATGTTTTGGGTTGTGGTTCTTTTATTGCTTTGGTTTTTAAGCCATTGGCTGGCCCATGTTCCCCAAAGATGTGGGCTATTCATTCTGTTCCAGCTTAAAGACTCAAACTGGACTTGATTTCAGTAAGAAGTGCGTGGTCTGTAACGTGGTTATAATTTAGCCTGGAAACACAGCGAGCCATCTCTACCATGCACAGCCTGTGTGCCCAGCCCAACCCGTCAGCACAGACTGGTTTTACTGGGCCCTCATGGAGCACACGCGGCCCGGCAGCCGCGTCACCGTGCAGGAAGCGCGAACCGCGGCTCTTGGGATGTTGGACAGTCCAGTTCCACTGCAGCCAGGTTTAAAAAAGAGCACTCAGAAAGGAAAAAGGCATCTTTTCCCTGGAGCTGAGGTTAGCCCTCACCATCGGTCTGCTGGCAGTGGCTGGGGGGGGAAAAGAGCACTCAGAAAGGAAAAAGGCATCTTTTCCCTGGAGCTGATGTTAGCCCTCACCATTGGTCTGCTGGCAGTGGCTGGGGTGACACCCCAGCTCCTCCCGTGCGGAGCTGGAGCCAGGCCGCAGGAAGCGGCCGCCCCCGCGCAGGCCTGGGCAGCTGCTCCCGCTGCCATGGCTCTCCATCCCCAGGACACTGCTGCAGTCATTTTCCTGTTGTGCAGGCAGGAGGGAGGGGAACGACCCACACGTGGCTCCTACAGAGATCACAGCCTTGTCAGCAAGAGCTGAAAATACCAGCGAGCTGGCACCGTTTCAGAGCTGCGGCCTCCCCTCTTGCCCTTTCCTCCACAAACACCCTCCCTGAGTCATGGACCAGCACTGGATCCATCCATAAACTCTTCCTGGAAGACCAGCGCGTCTTGACCTGGGACCAGATATTTCCCCCATCATCGACATTCCTCCTTGCTTTTGTTAATGTTAGAATGATCCTTTCAAAATTTATTTTCTTAAAACATGGATTCCAAGTCTTGAGATGATTCTGCCAGAGTCCAGCAGCACCCCAGAGGGCACCAAGTAGAGCAGCTACAGTGAGTTACCTGCAAGGAACAAAACTGTGGCTCTCTCAGCAGAGCCCAGGAGACTGCATCTACCCACCGGCCCAGCTGGTGAACTGGCCCTGCCTTACCACAGCTGTGATTCTGGGCTCCCCAAGGCTGGAAGTCTCATCAGGTGCTGCTGAATTCCCTCTAGAATAGCCATTTCAATCTCAGCTCCATGTGGAGCACACTGGCAAGGAAGGGGGTGAAGGTATAACAACCTGGATGTAGTCCTCCAGCACAGCCACCTGATGTGGCAGCACCACAACAGGACACCTCCCTACTGCTTCTGTCAAAAATTTTTGCTATCAGGCACTGCCTGTAGTCCATGTCAAATAAAAAAAAGTCTTCTCCAAACCTGGAGGACCTTCACTCCCCCGCCTTTCATTCTTTTCTCTGTGCTCACGTCTCCCTCTCACTGGAATATTTACTGTTTTGACGTCAACTTGCACCAAGAGCCAGGAGGCATCTGACAGCATTTTGTCAGTGACAGACAGCACAGCCTTCTTCTCTGGTCCCCATTTAGTGAAAAACAATTCCTTACGTGAGGCAAACCACCACAAGCTCAGCATTTAGTGCCCAAGTGTCACATTAGATGGGAACATTAGGATCTTCTGCTGTGTAAGATTTTGGCACCTCCTCACTTTTATGGCTCAGAACTGTTGACATGATAAAATAAAACCCCAAACTGAGGTTCAAGATGTTTATTATGGTGAGGAAGAGAATTGTATGGTGTGAGAAATTTCCAACACAAATAATTGTGACCATTATTTTGAGGCATGACCACAGTGTTCCATATTTGCAGTCTGGGCATGGGTAGATTTTGTTTCAAGGCAGCACATCCATCACACCCCACTGCCCTGTGCACAGTCTGACTCTGAGGGGACTCACGTTATGTGCACTGAATTTGGAGCCCCATGGCAGGTCACAAGTGTCACTGGAAACAACATGAAAGAGGAAGAAGTAATAGAGCACCATGACAGAGCATTTAAAGAGCTGGGCAATCATTGAAGGAGGACAGAGATGACTGGAAAATAAGAAGCCACTGAAGGACAGTATTTCAGCAGGCTTTCCCTGCACCCCGTCAAGCACCAAAACATACTTTGATTATTTTAAAAGGTATACTGCTACTAATAGTCATGCAATGGCCAAAACCAACAATATATTTGCCTCCTTCCTAAGGTGTTTGCCCTTCATCACTGAGATAACACTTTTCAGATGAAGTGGCTTTTTATCGTGGAGCTATTCTAAAGTAGAGTGTTTATTTTCTCTATGCACATAGAGGTTTATTATTGAAGGGTTGCTCATAAGTGCCGAATCTTAAAATGAAAAGGAAGTGGATTATATTTTTTATGAGAGTTAAGGATATTACTAGAGCTTGGAAATTCAAAATAAGTCATGTTAGGACTGGTTTGCATAGGAGCTTCAGGTATTTACTTTAGGGCCCACAGTTTTTCAGTGTGGCGCTTTTATTCCAGCCAACAAATAGGAAAACAAGGTATTTGAGGTCTAACTAACCTTCTATGTGTCTCTAAAGGTAAGTAATGAACTGACATGAAATGCCAAATTGGATGTCTCCTGTACATAGTCTCATTTAAGTTCTTCTCCCAAGTCTAAAAAATCTTGCCCCCATCTGCCTAAAAGTACAAAACTTGCTCAGGTTTAATGGTGACCCTAACAGTAGCAGAATTGCACAGTATTCAGGTTTACAAAACCTTTTACTGAGGTGTTTCACTTCCACCTGACAATGACCACAGCTGGGCAAATAGCCAAGTCTTCAGTCCAGCACAAAACTGAGAAAACAAGGAAATGCCATTTGTCATTGACTCAAAACATGTTATTAAAAAGTATCAATTGTTTAATGGCTTTTTAAAGTGAAAAATATCTCCACTGCCTCCAAAAGTTCTCTCTTCAGGTTATTTAACCATATCAAAATCTTGCTCAATTTTTTTTCTTAGGGGGGATTTTGGTGGAAATGGGAATGGATAGCAGAAAGGAGAGACTGTTTGTTATTCATTCTAAATTTAGACCAAGTCATCACTGAATTTCAAAAATGTCAAGCTGTTTCAGCATTTCTGTAATATTATATTCTGAAAACACTGAAGCAGAACATTTATACTTTTTAAAGTAATGGCTCCTTTCAGCAGAAACAATTTGTAAACACCAACATGAAAACAAGGCATGGAAGATTTGAACAGAGACTTTCCTGTTCCCTGGAAGACTACCTGTCCCCTTGCACCCCCCAAAATCCCCAGAAACCCACCAACCAACACCAAACCTCATCATTTAAGCATATGACTACACATACATGTAAAAAATAGCACATAAGTGTTTACAAATTTGAAGCCTAAGGACTTCTAGAATAAAGCTGTTTGTGAATCTAATAGATTATTATTAAAATCCAAGCATCTCACAGTATAGGCATTCCCAGATAATTATTGCATCCATGGCATTACTTGGGAAAATAAATATCATCCCTATGAAAGACAAAGCAGTATAGTCTCTTCCTATGAGTTTCATGCAAATAAAACCAGGAAACAAATATCTTTCACACACTGCCCATTTGAAAGCCTCTATTTGCATTATGAAAACAATCACATTCTGCACACAACAAATACTCCCAAGTTTTGTCATCCATCATCTTTACTCTTCTAAAATTGCAATGACCAAACCAACAACTTCCCAGCTCTCAGCTCTGCAGTTCTCTGTAGCAGAAACACCTGCATCAAAGGTTTAAACAGACCATATGCATCATCCGCTCCATCCAGTTATCAGAACATTTTAAATTTAATTAGTGGTCCATATTTCTTCTTCCCACCTGCTCACAAGTCCTGGAAGCTCCCTGTTCAGGTGAAGTGTGTAGCTGCACTAAATCTGTGTTGTACTGCTGTCTGCAGGAGAAGGAATGCTTCCAAGGCTAAGGACATGGTGGAAATGGATGAGTTATGGAGCCCGTGGGGAGTGTCACCCTTTCACCACCACACACCTTGAACAAACCCACCTGGGCATTTAAAGGGTTGTAAAGCAAACCTCTGCTTTGCACCTATACCTGGGGGCCACCACTCCACTGCCCCCCAAAATAAAAGCTAGAAAGTGGCCCCAGCTGTGTCTGGACACCTGAGCCTTACACTGACGTTGCTGCAGCTATTTACCGATTTCACTCCCCAGAAAGGAGGTACAGAAGACATCAACCAAGCCACCTGCCTACTCCTCATGGTTCAGAAAACGTGACACCCCCAGAGCAGCAACATGGGAGCTGAGCACTCTTTCTACAGAAATAACTACAGCAAAGGAAGCAACTCTAACCTTCTACCATGCCATCCTGCCAGCACACCTCAACTTTAACCTTCAAGGTTTCCCCCATCCCTGTCCATTCTGCTGAGGCTGCCAAAAAGGGTGCAGTTAGTGTCACTTGCTGCAGCGATGACATATGACCCTTTGGAAATTGGACTGTACCCAACACTCCTATTTCCCCAGGCCATTAAACAGCTGTCAGAGTGCTGACCTATAATTCCTCCTGTCCCATCCCATGCAAATTCTGAGCTGGTGACAGAACATGGAAGGCTCTAGGTACTTGCAGTCATCCAGGCATCTAGAACAAGGAGCTGCCTGATCCATGGGCTGCCCGTGCAATGACCAAAAGGATTTTGCAGCCAAAGATAAACACACCTCTCCAGTTTCCAGCCAGCTGTAACTTCTAAGGCAGGCAGCCTTCTCTTCTGCTTTATACAAGGAAGGAACTGGTTGTTCTTCAGGAGAGGTGCCAGGCCCACCTGCCACCACCTTCCAAAAACAGATCGGTCACCTTCAGCTCTGGCAGGAATCTCTTCTTCTATCAACAGTGCGTTAAATGGCTTTCAATAAATGTCAGCCTGGCATGGGAAATTCAGGGTGGGTGATAGCATCATTTTAATGTTGATATTCACAAATATAAAGAAAAATAAATCTGCATTTACTTGGCAGTGGTAAAATGCCTTTTAGATCACAGGTTTCAGCAGCAATTTTTTCCCCAGAAAAATTCGAGTAGAAAGTGGAGGACTGAAAATGCAACATCTTAAGTAAGAAATTCTCTTAATCTCCTTTTTTTTTCATTAACTTGTTTACACTCAAACCTTTTCTCATTTCCATGTATTTTCTTCTTCCCCTCTTCCTTCCATACCCGCCCTTTATTATACATACATATGATATGTTTGTATTAAGGAAGACTATGATAATTTATCTGCATGTTGGATGGTAAGACCCACTCTCAGAGTGCAAATTAAGACTGAAACTTGTAAAAAAAAGTTTTTAAAATTGCCTCATAACCTCTCCCTTCAAACCACTTCTAATTCTGCCCTATTCCCTTTACTTCTCCTCTTGTCTGCTATATACGACAGGTATTCCCCATGTGGTTGGATACAGCAATAACTTAGGGAGATGGGAGATGAAAGCCTGCTACCCGTTTTTTATTTATGTCCTGTAAAACCCCTGTAAAAGAGCACGTGGAGTTACACAAGAGATCCTGTAAACAAGGTGAGGGCCAGTTGCTTTTTACAGCACAGAAAATTTCCATTTCTTGGAATAGGCAGATCAGCTTGGAAGGAAGTCAGCCCTCACCTCAAGGTCTTTTTCCCTCTTTAGGGCTCATCAGAAACAGCAGCTAAGCCAGAAGGCACTGCCCAGGAGGCAGGAGAGCCAAACAAACAGATCAGTGTAAGGCACAGCCTCAGCTGCAGTGATGTTTCCATTTCTCGCCTGGCCAGGCACCAGGAGGTGGGGTCGTGTTGTCAGACCAGTATTTCCTCAGCTGCCAGGCTCAGCAGTCTGGAGATTTCTGCTAGAGAAGCACAGCTGGGACTGGCAAGCAGCACTTGTCCCAGGGTTAATATATGTCTGTGTGCCTCCCCTGACAGACTTGGGAAGCCAAGGAGAAAAAACCTGAGAACTGTTCCAGAATTAGATCAGATGGCCCTGAGCCATCTCCGCAGCCCTGGGTACCCACTCCCTGGAGGAGAGTCTCAGATTTGAATTTCACACTGGTGGGCAGGTCCAGCACCAGCAAGGGTGAAGAGAAAAGTTCATTTGCACCTCTGCTCCCCTTCCCAGCTCACCTCTCACACCATCTGAATCTATTCTTTCTGCTTTGCTTTCCCTCCTGTACTCAGCAGTGCTCTGACTTTCCTCCCCCCCTGCTCTCCATATGCAGTTCAGCTCCAAGCTGTCACTCAAAAGGTTGACATTTCTGAAAAATGTCCAGATACTTCAGCTATTTCTATTCTGCCTGACATAAGGTGAAAATCTGAGTCAGCTGGCTATGCTCTGTCAGGTTTTTTGCAGCCAGCGTCCTGCCTCTCAAAAACACCCACCTAATTTTGGAAACGCCAGTCTTAACTTTGGTGCTCCTGATGAGAAGCAGAAAAACACACTCAGCTTAATCCCAGCTGCAGAAAAGGATCCAGAGAAAGGAAGATACCCAAATAAAAAGAAAAAAAAAAAAAGAAAAAAAAAAAAAAAAGCAACACACACAAAAAAAAAACCAAAAAAAAAAAAAACCAAACAAACCCAAAAAAACCAACTTGCTCCTGCTCACTTACAAACATGTTATGTAGTTTTTATGGGAGGAAGACAGAAGCCTCTTGCCAAAAATATTGTCTGGGCATAATTACTGCTCTCTCCTCCTCCCCCTGCCAAACTAACCTCCCTCTGAATCAGGCCATAAGGAAGGAATAGAGCCAGACAGGACTTCTACACATTTTGGCTCAACATACTGCAAGTGTAAGCTGTCAGGCAGCACTGTAGCAACAGAAACGTGTTACTGAGTAGTATGGGAATATTAATAAGCAAGAGATGGACTTTAACTTCTGTCACAAAGCATCCTTCAGAACCACAAAAGAATAGAAAGGGAAGAAGAGAAGAAAACAAACTAATCTCTGTTCAGGGCAGTACTCAGTCTTTCTAGGGGGAACAAATTTACCCCAGGCCAAAATCTTCAGCATGACAGTGGCCATTTGAAGTGACTAATAAGTCTGAGACTTGCAAAATTGGTTTAACTCTGCTCCCAGTGACATCAAAAGTAAACTACAGATAGGATTCAGTGAAAAGTGACATAAATAAATAAAAAAACACTTTTGAAAAGCTCAATTTTATGTTCCAGCTCCAAAGCAATAAAAAACCTACCCCAATCCCAAACCTCAGCTCATCCTATTTCCATGCCACAGGATTAGCTCTACCTTTGTCATGCCTTGTCAGCGTTTCTCCAATTGACCTTAGAATTTTGCAGTTCTGAGGGCTCCGTACACTCCTAAACCATCTGTCCCAGGACATCACTGCCTTAAAATCCTATCAAAACCTGCTTCTTCAGCAGCATAAATCCAATCCTTCTTTACAGTTTGTCACCAAACACAGTTTGGTCCCTTTCTTTTTGCAGCAATTTCAATAGAAAGGCTTTTTTAATATCTGAAAGCTGTAAAGGCTGGGGTCACATTGCACTAAAACAATGTGCACCAATACTATGGTCTCACCTTCACATCACCTAGAAAACAGCAATGAATTCAAACCTAGAGAGTGAACCAAAACACCTCTAATACTTATAGATAAAACTACTGTAGGGTGCAGTAGCAAGAAACAACTTTTGGAAGCCTCACCATGACCACCACCCACCCCCCAGTTTCTTGGCAATTAGTCTTCTGTACTTGCTATTAACAAATAGTCAACTACCAGCCATGAGATAACTTCAACAACTATTAAAAAACATAGAAAATTCTCAGTATCACTCACCCTTCACAACACAGCCACCTCTCTTCATTTAGCAGTGTGTCTGATGCCAAGTCAAGCCTCTAAATGAAAAACTCTCACCCTTGAGAGGGGAATAGAAGCAGGGCCTCTGGAAGCTGCACCTCATAAGGGTAATGAGGCTGCCAAGGTGCCTCTCTGCTGGGCTGGTCAGGTGTGCTCTGGCCTTTCCTCACAAATCCTGTGAGGACTCTTCATCCCCACGTGTGGGGCTTTGTGGTTTACAACTACAGTTGAAACCAGAAGGAGCCTGTGTACTATTTCCAGCTTGGTGGAGGAACTTCTGGTGAAGAAGTGCAAAATATTTCTTCTCTTGGAAACCCTTGGCTTTAAACCTGAATCAGTTGTGAACTCTAATTCAGAAATAAATTGTGGTTCTTTGTCTTTTTCTAATTAGCACTATCACCTCTCTGTTATTGGCATATCAAACTGATGTTGCCTGTCATCAAAAGTGGCTCCTGCCTTGTAGTTTCATTAAGGTAGGCAAGAGAGCCTACCAGGTATTAGCTAGGGAAAAATCAAGAGGAAACTCAGGTCTGTGGTGTAAGCACAGTGTTGGGGATGAAGCTCTGCTGTGCTCTTCACTGAACTTAAACAACTATTAATTAAACATTCTGGTACCACTGAGGAAATCAGTTAATGTCTCTGGACCTTGTCCTCTGGAATATCATCTCCATTTGGACCATAAAGCCATTGTCCCCAGTTATCCATCCCTGCAGGGGGGACCATGTTTGCACAGTGCTTTGGAAACCTATGTTTTTAAGAATTATCTGCTGGCACCCCAGTCAGAAGCTGTAAGTCATTCTACACTCTCCAAGTAAGAAATTGGATTCTACTGACATCCCTGGGAATGTTCTCTCTGGCTTGAAGTTGTTCTTATTTAGGTATTGTAAGTGTGTCCTGTAGCCAGTATTGTTTTGTGGCCAACACTATTGCTATAGCTCTATAAATCTGCAGACACTCTGCAGCAGGAGTGCAGTGCCAAAAAACTGCAGAGTTCTCTGCTCTGCTTCCAGTTTGGGAACACATGCTGGAGCAATACAGCTAGGCAGATGTGGCATCCTGAACACCTGATAAAACCTGGTAACTGGAGAGCAATTTCTGCATGTCTCTCAACTGAAAAGATTGTTTTCTGCTCAAATGTTGCAGCAAATGAATGAAAAATGAACAGGAGAGGTTACATATTAGTACTTCTGGGACCTAGACCCAAAGAGCTATAGTTGGCAGTCATTGGAGGTGTCTGTGTCTTCTCAGTCTTCCTTTCCTCCCCTGCTAAATCAGCTCCCAGGCTTACTTCCTTGGTAGCATGGGGAGGGTAGCAGCCTGCTGGGGGACTGCTTACTGCAGAAAAACAGTCCCTTCATAGAGCAGAACAAAGAGAACATCAATCCAAGCTGATGGGGCTGGAGGGGCTGCTTAGTGCTGCAAAACCCACCTTCCCATCTGTGCAGCAACTGCAGGAGAGAGCTGGGAACCCCAGGGATGCTCTCCCTTGGCACCCTCCCAGGTTCTCAGCTGGCTGCTCTGCTCTGCTCTGCTTGGTGTGAATGAGAGAAACTCTAGCTTCAGATACTGTTCTGCCTCTTTCCAAAACCCCGCAGTCTGGCAGGAAGGGAGGTGCTTTAGCAGGGGGAACTCAAATTTATTCAGTACAATTCAGCCTGCTGCAGAGGACAGCTCTTGTAGAGCAGGTGGCAGCATTACAGTGACAGCACTACCTACAATAGCTCTCCAGCAATAATTAGCATTATGCCAAAGGCATAACATTGCCTCTCCTAGGCCTGTCTGCTCCACTAACCACTGCTCCCACCCACAGCAGCTGCATCCCCATCCCACCACCTGCTGCAGGCCAGGTGAGTGGGTTTGTGCCAGTTTAACCCCCGACCATTCCTTCTGCAGCGCAGCCTCTGCCAGGCACGACAGCATTCCTTCCAGGTCAGATACCAAACAACAGTGCCAGTCCTGTCCATGGAGCTCCTACCTGCCTCAGAAGATGGAAGGGGAAGAGGATGGAGAGTTTCCAGAGCTGTGCTGACATCAACTCCGTGTGTCATGTGCTGTGGCCATGGGATTTTGCCCTTGGGCTGGCTCTTAAATGGCTGCTCAGTGGGAGTGGGCTACTGTCTGGCTTTGCAGCTCACAGCACAGGAGGGGAGCTGAAGAGAGCGGCTGTTCCACTGCTGAGATGGGGACAGTGGGTTGTTATTAGTTATGTTGTGGTGCTGCCTAATACGTTCTGGGTGCATTCCAAAGGCAGAGAGAAACAGGGGCCCTGCCCTGGAGGGCCATGTATAATTGAAAGAGCAGTCAATGCATTATCCAAGCTGCGGGCTCTCCAAACAAACCATCCCTCCCATTCAGAGGATTGTTTGAGGCTGAAGGGTGTGCTGGGGATCATGCAGACCACCCCAACTACTGTCATGGACTGGGATTTATTTAATCTTCCCAGAGCAATGGCTGGAAGCTTAGAAGAGATTCCACAGTGTCCCCTGATAGTTTGTTCCAATTGCTGTAACTCTTCTTGGAATGATGAGGTTTTTTCCTAATATTTATACTAAACGTTCCCTGCTGCAGCCTCAAGCCATAACAGCATTTTCTGTCATTTCACTAATGAGAGTGTTTGATGTGTGCTCTTCCTCAGAACATCCCTTAATACATCTGAGCACAGCCAGCCTGTCTCCTCCATGGTACGAGCTATCCCAGGGCTCCCAGCATTTCCTCAGAGGCCACAGCACTTTCGTGGGTCAGTGCACAGCTCCAGCCAGCTTGCCCGTCTTCATCTCAGCTGGTACAAACGAACACTAAACACAGAATCCTCCTCTGACTTTCTTAATAAGTTCCACATGGCCAATGCCCTCCCTGCCTCCAGCATTCAGGCCCTCTGAGCTCTTTGCAACCCATCATTGGAGCCTTCACAACCATTGACACAGTGAGAGACTCTCAAGTTGTAATTGGGGTCTTTTGTTACTGAGGCAGAGATAACTGGGGGTCCCCAAGGTGCTCCAGAAAAACAGTGGTGAAACTCAGGCTGCATCCAGAAGTGCTGTGGGTGGACTTCATGCCACATTCCCTCAATTCTGCTGCACACACGTCTCTGCAGAAGGATGAAGAAACACACTATGATGTCCTGTTCGCATAGACCTGGATAATCAAATTCTTAAACAAACTCAGAAGCAGATTTATGAGATTATTCATGAACTAGGGAAATATATTTTCTCTCCATTTCTCCTTGTCTCTGATAGATAACATGTAAAAGCATACATGTTGTGGTCTCAGCAAAGAAAAGCAAATTAATTATTTATTGCAAGTCTTCCTGGGTAAAACCTTTCAGAATCATTTTCTAATCTCTGGTACCCCAGTGAAGCCTCTGGAAAGGACCTCAGTTTCTGGGATCATCATGCAGCTACGCAAGAACTTTCATTGATGTCAGAGCACCCAGAATCCTGATCCCCTCTGAAAATATTGGTCATCATTAGCAAAGAACTGGTTAAAGTGTGCAACAGGTGCTTGGTTCTTCTCCTCTGGATACAGCTACCTATCTGGGGTTTCACCAGGAGAAATGAACAGTGAGGACTAGATGGATGAAACCAAGGCTGCACTTGCTGGTGATTTTATCTTGATAGATATAAATCAATGAGAAAATTTGGTCAATGGTCAATCAGGAATAATCAGTGACTTTAAATGACCATTAGGCTTAACTGTTTAGGAAGAGCAGTCAGTTAATAATCAAGATCTAGAGGACATTCCCTCGGTTTATTTCCAGGGCCTGCTTTGAAATTCCCCATTCATTAAGAGCTTGCAGAGTAGCCTAATGATTAGAGAAACATAATTCAAACCTAATGATTAGAGAAGCATATAATCACAAAGCCTGGTGTTTCTTCCCAGCTTAGAACGTGCCATGTAAACATTGTGTATTGCACTTGGCTGAGCACCCGAGCTGAATCCCATTCTTGCTGTGCTGTCCTCCAGCCACAGAGGCAGGTTCATACATCACAGGGCTGCTGGCAGCCTTTGCCAGCTGCTGTGCACATCACATCACCATTTGTGATCTAAAATCTAAATGTTTACATCGTGCAAGATTTCGCAAAGAAAACTAGACCTCAGCTCATAATCCCAGACCACTGGCTTCACCTGGAGGAGACTGGAAGCCTCTAAGAAGGGACAGCAGAGTACTTTGTGACCAACCACAATGGTAACCACGGCCATCATGATGAACTGATCAAGGGACAAGTGGAAGAGTCAGCTGTGGGCACTGACAGAATATCCACTCTGAGGACAGGGAGATGAGGAGCTGCACTGCCCATGGAGCCTTGCAGGGACCATATGTGCTGTGACATGGCAGGATTCCCAAAATGCCAAGGCAAATCAGACAGGCTGTGCAGTCAGCACAGCCAGCAGAGCCAATGCAAGCCTTCCACTTTGGAAGAGGAAAGGATGCTGGAGTCTGGGTAGCCCCAGGGCCAAGAGGTTGCAGCTGCCTCACTGATTTTGCTCTGGGTTAAGGCTGACAACTGCAAAAACATTCCCTGACCTTGCTATTCTTTGCAGGGTTTGTCACTCAAAGCCAGCATTTGGCTGGACTCAGAGGAAATCACAGACTCTTTCAAACGTGGGGAGAAAAATGAAAAGCCACAGCTAAAACAGCTGCTTCCTTCAGCCTCCCTGACCCCTCGGGTGGAGACTAAAGCAAACTGATTCCCCTGTTCTCCTCACTGGCTCAGAGGACAGCCCTCCTACATGCTCTTCACTCTTAGCAGGGAGGAGCTCCTGAGGGACCGCAGGTGAAGTTGGTGGAAATAAAAAAAAAAATCTTAAAATCTTAAAAGTGAGATTTCATGCTGTACTAGAATGAAAAGACATGTGTAAATCTTCCCTGGAAAATGAATTCATCCTTTGCTGAGACCCCATCCCAGGTGAGTGCCTTCACAGCTGGGCAGAGCCCCAAGGTGCTGGAGCTCTTCCAAATCAGGCTGCAGTGCTATCCTTTCAGTTCCTGCAAGGAAGATGTCTCAGGGTCTCAAAGCAGGGAGTGCCATCCCTCTGTGGTGTGCAATGCTGGGGGCTCTTCTCTCCTTCCCTCCAGCTTGCAAAAGAGAAACTTTCCCAACAGCGTGTTAGCTGAAACTCCCCTGGGAGAGCTGGTGGAGAACATTGACAAACACTTAAATTGTGACTGGGCACAGATGGAAAATGAGCACTGAGATGTTCTGATGGGAGCATGTTTATAAAGAGCTTGGGGTATCTCAGGTATCTTCAGCTCAAAGGAGAAAGGGAGGTTTAACTGCTTCCTTAAACATAAGGAAGGTGACCCCTCACTGAGGGCAGTGGGTTCAGGAGTGAGCCTGAAATTCTTATTCAACTGCTTAGATCCTGACTGGGTTATTTGAGAGCATGCAAACAAGTTGAAATAGGACAGGAATGAAACCCAAATTCCCTGTGTCCCAGGGCTGTGTTTACCAGATTGTCACTCCTCGCAGACACAGCGCATGTGTCTCATGTCTGCAGCATCAGGAGAGAACAGCACACCCCCGTGAATGGAAGAATGTTTCCAGACCTAATGTGACCTAAAGTTCCTCAGGATTTCAGCCTCCCTAGGAGGGAAGGCAAGGCAAAGACAGACAATATGGACAATTGTGCAGGAACATTCCTCATTTATCACAGAGAATCCTTCCATAAAATAATCAAATGTGCCAGAAACAGACGATTTACCCCTGAACAGTCACTCCAGAATTGGGATTTTCTGTCAGAAGCCTGAAAACTCCTCTAATTCTTGTGCTAAACAGATATTTTCAGTAGAATATAACAATACCACTGATCAGTTCATGCCCTTCCATTTCTGCACTGATGTCGATTTCAACCTAAATAGATTTTAACACCCTGACTCTGTGTGCCCTGTATCCCATCTTAGCCTCATCTTCTTAGGCAACTGACAACTTTCCTTCAATAGTTTTAACATTATTATCTCTCACCTCCCCTCTAGCCTGCTTCCTTTCAATTTTTTCCCACTTTTGTGATAATCCCAAATTTCTTAAGCTCTGTTAAAAATTCCCCATCATGACCTTATACTTTTATTACTTCACTGAAGTTTAGAGAGATGTGATCTATCACATCTCCTTTGTCCAGATCTTATCAAAGAAAACCATGAAGTGAATCATACATGGTTTATCCTTTATCAACTCTTGTTGTTTATCTCATTTTTCCATTTCTTCCTTGTATTTAATTATTGTTTCTTTCAATAATTGTTCTGATAGCTCTGTATGCTACAGCAGTTAGAGTGATCAGTTTATAGTTTTCCAGATGGCTTCCTCCCTCCATCTTAAGTACATTTTCTATTCTCTTGCCATACAGAACTACCTTTAACTTGATGAATTAGTAAAATATCTTTTAACAAACTTGCACTTTCATCTGCCAGATCTCCCAGACTTTGAGGGTGAAGATGTTTTGGTTCCCTGCACCCATCAGTTAAATAGCTTGTGTTTTCTTCCCCATTGGCCACCTTGCAATTTTTCCATATTCAGTATCATTTAAAGGTACCTACTGCAAGTTTGGGTCATCCCTGCACTCCTTAAAGAAAAAAAATTGGAGTACTCCCACCGTTTTCTGCATTGTTACTGTGTCTGCAAATCTGACTTGTCTCCCCTTCTCCTCCCTTGTATTTCCTCCTTTCTGTTTTTAAAAGAAAAAGTAGGGAAAACCTCTTTGTATCTCCAACAAACTTCCTTTTCTGTCTGTTCATATGTGCTTTGGTCACCTGACAACATTTGTGTCGAGAGAGAGTGGAGTAACTCCAGAGCAAGCAGGAAAAACTGATTCTGATTATCCATTCCAACAGGAAAGAAATGTTCTGGCTGCTGACAATGCCTCCCTGGAACACTTCTGGACTGTCCATAGGGAGTTCATTTTTAGCTCTATAAGTTGAAACCAGTGTTATATTAGATAAGTATTTAGTTTCACTCTGTGTGTAGTAATGTGGAGAAAGGGTCCTAAAGTGAAACATGCAGACCATAGAGATAAGATCTGCACAATTTCCATGTTTTAATTCCAGCTCCAGGATCTTTGAGAACACCCTGTCCTTTTCCCTACTTAGAGGCCTTACTACTGAGTGGCCTTCCCTCATTTCAGATGGGTTTGTTGCCAGATGTCTCCACAGGCAAGATTGCTTTCTAACCTCATTCTCATCATAAATATGATCACTGCTTTCACAATACCTTTCAGCATGGGAATTCAAAGTGTTTTAAATATGTTGAGCATTTTAACAGCAATGAAGAACAAATTTTGTAAATTGTGGTTTAACCTTGTATGAGCAGATGAAAATTAACACTGGGAAGAGTACAAATATAAAGGGATAGCTTTGGCTCTCTGATGGATGAAAACCTACATCAGATCTTTGGACAAACTTCACCTTTAATAGCCTTTTCCAAGCTCATGGTGGTGCTACAGAGATCCTTTCAGACAGAAAAGATGTTTCCTGGAGAAAAGTTTATTTGAAGGGGCTCTCTGCAGCTGCTGAACAGCTCTTCTCCTCCAAAACAAGGGAATATATTCCCTTTGGGTTCTGCTATAGGAGTTTCATTGCTTTCCTGCTACATTTTGCTTACTGTACAGTGAACCCATTAAATTGATGTTTGCTCCCAAGCTACACCCCAGAGCTTCAGAGAAGACAGAGACTCGGAGATCATCTGGCATAAGAGTGTTCTTGCCCTCTGCCAGGCTTTTCCCAGGTAACAATTCTGTCAGCACTGCTGCCCTGCTACCACAGGGATCTGGCTCTGAGGTCACCTGCCCTCAACATCCTTCAGTAGGGAAGGTCTGGCTTCTTCAAATCTTCCCCATCCCAAACAAGATGTGATGTGTTCCTAGAACATCCTGCAGAGGAATACTTCATTCCCAGCAAGGTATGATGGCTCAAATTGACCAGACAATTTCTCTCTATTGGAGGACAATGTGTGAATGAGGAGCAACCCAACACCCATTATACAAGAAGCTTTTCACACTAATCCAACACTTTGGAAACACTGCAAGTTATTTTTTGGACACCACAGCATTTGGTGTGAATGAACTGCCTCTCCTGCAGAAGGGAAGAAGTTTGGAGCCCTAACCCATGCTGTAAGCTGCAGGACTCCCAAATCTGCTTGGGCTCTTGGCTGTGCAGGTGGGACCATGGAGCTCTGGGAGCCCCAGTTCAGCACAGCAGAGGTACTTGGGAGCTGCAGACCCTCAGCATCTGCCTGGCTTTCTGCTGGTTATAGTAGTGACAAGGCACAGATCCAGGGGAATTTTGCCTGTATTTCAGAGGGAATTTATTCATTTAGATGAAACAGAGGTTGTTTGTTTTCGGTTAATCATTGCTTCTCAACAAAGAACATCTTGTCAGAGAATTCCCAGCAAATTCACTTTCTAGATTTCTGCAGAAAAGCTCAAAACCAGTTTGGATGCCCTCTCCCACCTCTGCTCACAAAGCTCTTGGCAACCTTTGCCCCTTGAAGGTCCCCTTGGGGCGCACAGACCTTGCTGCAGTCCAGCAGCACTGGAGAACAAAGAACCCGTGGAGAGGAGACACACGTTGAAAGCAGGTTGTGGTTTAGCTTCTCTAGCTCATTCCCTCATCTTTTTTTTCCCTGCAGCATTTATCCGTGCCTTAAAAGATCATTTTCTCTTCTATCTCCCTCCAGAAGCAGAGTGGCATGGCTGGTCTACTCTTTTCTGAGATACTGAATTGGCTGGGGACCTCAAAAGTCAGAGAGTGTTGGCAGCTGCCACAATTTTTTCACAAGTTTCTAAAAATCTGATTTTCATGCAGCTCCAGCAACCAGACCAATGTGATAAATACAAATTTTTACTTTCTTTTACTTTCGATCCTGCATGATAGCAGAAAAAGATGTGATGATTGAATGGCAAAAATGAGAGAAAATAAAAGAGAACCCCAGGTCCTGAGGCTTCTAGTCTAAAGAAGTACAGCTTGCAAATATCTTAAATGCAAGAATTTCATACGGTTTTTGCAAATAAACAGATGTTGAGTGGTAGGGACACTTAGTTCTCTCTGAGGGGAAGCTGTAGCAGGGTTCAAACCATATTAGACAGTGGAACACAGGTGAAAATCCACCAGACTCCATTAGATCTTGGGCTTTTGGAAACACTTCTTTTCCATGTCAGTATTTTGAACTCAGTTTTCCCTAGCAAGGAAGGAAAATTTTCAATGTTTTAAACAGTCAGCAGTAGAGATGGTGAGAGCTTGCTTTTTTTCCCACAATAGCAGATTGAAGTATTCTTTAATAAGAAAATATTTTTGTTGAGCTCAACAAAGACGCTTAAAAAAGGGAGATTTTACCGCAGTTAGAAAATATAAACTGAATATAAGTCACTCCCTCTCTTGAGGGTCATGGTTTTCTCTGTCTACAGGTTGTTCCCTTTTTTTTTTTGGTGAAATATAAGGTAAGCAGAGCAAAAGTCATGAATATATACTTAAAAAAAATCTAAAAATAAAAAATAAACAACTCACTGTGGCCTGACTCCATAAAGAAGAAAAGGTTAAAGTGTTCAGATTTTTTCCTTTAACACCACCCTATGGAAAATCACACCAGCTCTGTAGCACTTGTCAGAGCAGATGCCTTGCTTTAAGCCAGGCAAAGATTTGGTGCTGCGTATTTTGCCCTTTGAGTATGGGAAAACACCATGGGGGAAAAAAATGCCAGTGCTTTCCATTTCTTGCATTAATACTCTCAGCCTGCAGAGTTGTCATTATCATTCCAAAAAAAATGATAGCAAACCCAGCCATCTGCTTGAAAAGCCCAGGCTGGTCATAAATCCACTGGATCCCTTAGATTTAAAAAAGGGGGAAATGCTTTGAAGCAATTGCAAATTATGCAATGCCAGCCCTTTCCCTGGAAGTGCTGAAACCTTTAATCACCTAAGGAGGGGGAGATGCAACGAGGCCTGGGAGCCCCGTGTCAATATTATTCCTCTTACATAACATCCTGCTTTATTTGCTGATTGAATGGGCTTTTTTTTTTTTTTTCTTTTTTTGGTTTTAACTGAAGTTGTCTCTCAGATGCCAAAAAAAGCTTACTGGTGAATTGCAACCTCTTCAGAAGAAAAGCAAACCTCACCCACAAGCAAAACCAAAACAGCATGACAGATTGAGATTTGCTATCTAAAACCAAACAATCATTAACAACAAATAATCCCACAAAGAAGGTACAGCAAGCACTGGGCACCTTCCTGATGCAGAAAATTAGGGCCAGCCTAGCAGGACAGAGAGACAGAGCTCCCCCTCTCCCACAAACCTGAATTACCCACTACATATTTTCTTTACCCTCCTGCAGGGAAAATGTTTTATTGATAAGGCTCTCCTGGGTTTGTGATTACCCCCAGGGCTGAGTGAGATCTGAAGCTGGTTGGTTTGACATCATGTCTAGACAGTCCCTTTCCCTGGCAAACACTCAGCCTACCTGAGAACAGACCAGTGAGTCCAAAAATGTGCAAAACTGGGCAGGAGGAGCCTTTAGGGGCACGTTGGACACATGGAGGAGGCTGCACAGAGCCACTGGGAGGTGTGTGTAGCACAAGGAGTCCTCCATGGGTGCACTGACAGCTCTGCCCTCTCCTGCCTGGGTATACAGCTGTGCCCAGGCTGGCATCATTGAAGCAGTGTGCCTGATTCCTGCAGGCAGCCACAGCAGCAGAGCTGGCCGTGGTGCCCATGCACACCAGGAGTGCCCATGGGCCCCACCCCGTGTCCCCATAGGGGGGACTTGGCAGGGCTGACTCACACTGTGCTGTGCCATGGCCCACCTGGCACCTCCAGCTCTCTGCCCTGGGCCTGCTGCCTGGGTATCTGAGCTGCTAGGGAAATCCTTCTGGAGGCTACAGCCTGGTGCTTCAAGGAAAACAAGCTCAGAAAGAGTTTTCCTTAAAACACAGCAGCTCTGGATCACCTGCCCAAAGCTGGGAAGAGAAGGAACTATATCTGCCTCTCAGTGAAGGCTCCAGTCCCTCTTCCAGCCCCCTGGGCTCTGTGACACACACGTGTAGGGGCTCTCTCACAGTGAGTGAGAGAGCAAACACATTTGTATATGAAAACAGACCTGTGCCTTGCCCTGACTTCTTCCAGGGTCAGTGCACGCACAGGGATAAGTCCTTCTTCCATCAGCCTGGCACACAGGTCTCTCTTCAGTCTCTGTTCCCTGGTACAATGGGAGAGGGTGGAGACCTCGAGTTTCCTCCAGGACAGCCAGGCACTATGATTGCCCTTGCCATCTTTTAGGCTCACATGATAAAACTGCTGCCTGCAGACCAAGCCCACACCAACTGAATTGTTGTCTGGGCCAACCAACACCCACAGGGCCCAATCTCTTTTGTGCTCTCCCTCTTTGAATTGGGTAGAAATAATCTCTCTGAAAACTCCTGGTATTTTTAGGCCAGAGCTGAGCTGCCTGAATGGCTCATGGCTGGTTGCCTGCCTGCCCCTTGGGAGCAGGGCATGCAGAAGGCAGGGAGGAAAAGGCATAGTCATGCCATGGGGTTTTGAAGCTGTCCTCAGCTGCCTGGGTGCCACAGAGAGCCTGTAGGCAACTTATTCCACAAGCAACACAGACCTGAAGAATCTCTACAGGAGGGAGGAATTCAAAGGTTGCTAAGAGCCACCTTTGCTTAAAAGTGGGGATGAAAGATCCACAAAGAGCTTCCCTCTGGTCCTGGCTGGCAGCTGGCTGGCTCAGCTGAGCATCCATCACACAGCAAAATGCAATAATTCTCCTGCTCTGTGCGAGGAGCCGGCTCCGGAGCGCGCCATGGAGCAGCTGCTGTCCCCTTGTTCCTGGGCCACTTTGTCATTGCCAGCTCTTGTTTGGGAGCGTTTGTTGGGAAGTGTTTGTTGGGAAGCACATGGTGGCAGGGTAGGGAGTGTTTGTTGGGAAGCACATGGTGGCAGGGTAGGCAGTGTTTGTTGGGAAGCACATGGTGGTAGGGTAGGCAGTGTTTGTTGGGAAGCACATGGTGGCAGGGTAGGCAGTGTTTGTTGGGAAGCACATGGCGGCAGGGTAGGCAGTGTTTGTTGGGAAGAACATGGTGGCAGGGTCACTGGATGTTGTTGAGGTTTTTTTTCTCTTGTGCCTGGGGGCCAGAGAGCTTTGTGCATTTCTCAGTCTGTTAAACTCAATTAAAAAAAAAAAAAAAACCAACATCGGGATAACTTAAAGCAGATGTGAGCACAAGCCCGAGACCCTTGTGAGCACAAACACAGCCATTTCATTGCAATTCCAAACGGCTTTTCTGGCAAGCCTCCCCCCCATGTCCTACATTCTTTCATTCCAAGGAAGACAAACAATTCAGACTGGAGCAGCAAGGCACGTTTTTCAAATAAACAGGTTCTATCAAACAGTTTTTGCCTTTGTGTCACCCCAATACTACATTCCTCGCTTAAAGGACCTTCTGGGATGATCTAAATGACAATTTGTGTCACACCTTCCATTTAAATGGTTCGAAGCACTGCACCCAGCCCATGTGAGCCTCTCACATGGAAGTGTTTTCACCTTCATATGCCAACACACTATCTTCATGACCTGAAGTTACAGATAGAATCTTTGGCATTTTTGGATGCTAAAACTAGAAATTCTGTGGAACCTTGCACGGCTGGGAGAGGAACATCCCTGGAATGTGAAGAACACTACTTGCTGGTGAATGGGGATCCTTTGAAAAGCAGGTTGTGTGGTCATTTCTGCTCATCAGCACCACGTCTGTGGTTTTAAACAAAAGACCCACATTTTACCTTACAGGTCTTTAAATGGCCCAACCAGAGGGAGATTTTTGGACAGAAGTAGTCTATAGCACATTACCTTGTTACCTTAATTCCACCTCTCATTTTTCCCTGTGTCCCTCAGAACAGCAGCTGCCTTGTCCAGAGTCACTCATTCCCTCCTTCTAGTTTCTAAGTTTCATGCTTCACCAGCTACTTTTGAGTCTGGCCATGATTTCTGTGAGTAATTCCAGGACTCTGCTCCAGCCCTGCTCATGAGTTCTTTTCAGCTCCACATTGCTCCACCTGGCTCTTGATAAGTAAAAGCAAGGCCAAGTCTGGGAGGATTTTAGTATTTCAAAGTTTTGGTTCATTCTATGTTTTCCATATTCTCCTATGTGAGAAAGAGCAGAGGTTGTCTCTGGAGAACCTCAGGAGATGCAGTTCCAAAATCTGCACCTGAGATCCTGTCTCTCCTGGACCTTCCCCATACAAGGAAGCCAAACTGAGGCAGACTCAGCTCTAGCCTTCTATCCACAGAAAGCAGACAGCCAGTACTGGCAAATTCCATTTGAAATCAAGATGGTTTGGAGATATCCTGGGCTGCTGTGTGTGGTCAATTTGAAGAATTTCTTAAACCCTTGAGTCAAATGGCATGTATACTAATTAAAACTGATTGTAAATATTACATAATAGATGTAATAAATATAATAGCAGGTAGCAAATAATAAATAAAAGATAATAAAATGGATTATTTCTCACAGAATAAATAGAGAGGGATTAAAAAAAAGGAATGCCTTCTGCAATGTGAGGACAGAGCAATGGCTTGAGGACCAACAGTCTCTGGGTGAACAGTTTCAATCTATCACTTTCTCCCCCACTACAACAGCTTTATTTCAGTTTCAAAGCTGGATTTTTTAATAAGACACAGATACAGATGTGATGATCAATGCAATTGCACCAAAGTGAATTCTCCCTACCTTCCAGTGGTAGGGGTGAAGCCAGAGAAATGAGAGGGCCTTCACCCAGCTCTAACAGGAGGTACACTGTTGCATCAGCTAAGAACAGAAATATCTACTCCAGCCTCTAATAGGATTTTCATATTCCTCATGAGCTTAACATGGGAAAATATGTACAAAAATAAATCGATCATTACAAATCAGGATGATGAAAAATCTTTAAATCTCCCAAATCCTTCTAAATCCCTTTACAGGCTTCTGTATTTCTCACAGTAAGTTCCCTCAGTTAATTCTGCCACTGAGTTAAGGTACCCAGAGGAGAAATAAAAAAGCTGTGCTTGAAAAAAAGTTTTCTTTGACTGCTGGACTTTGCAGGACCTGACAAACCAAGGGACAAGCACTCCATATCAAGGACAGCTGCATAAACTTCCTGAGCACAAGAAATTAATCATAATAAAAGGCTTTAAATTTTTTTTAATACAGTTAGGTACCAAAGATAAAAGGGTTATTTCCCAGAATCGTTCCTGTTTGGCACGGATCCTGATTGCTTAGATGAAGAACTTTTATTATTGAGCTTTTCATAACCTCTAACCTCAAAATCTGGGGAATGCCTTACATGGAAAATACAGAACACAGTAAAATTGCATGCGATTCTGGCTTTTGTGTTCCCTCACACCAATATTCCTTCCTGCTCTTCAGCAGCTCAGCCCAGGGCCATGCAGGCAGCAGAATCTGAAGGCTGCTCCCAAGCCAACTCTTGGCTAATAGAAATAATTCTGAAAGTTGGGTGGGACTGAACCAAGCAAAGTAAATCACTCTTTAAGCCTACCCAGATTTGCCTCTACTTGTATGAGATTGTGAATTGAGTGCTTAAGGATTTCAGGCTTCTCCTGTATTGATTGATGTTTCAGATATTCCTGTTTCCAGTGCTCAAAAGCTGCTTGCTGCCAATATTGATTAAGTGTTCTCTCTGTGGTTCTGCAACACAAGCCCATCCTGCTGCATGGATGGATGAGAGCTCAGTGCCTCTTGTCTGGAGCCAGCTCCACAAAGTGCCCTGGGAAGGGCAGCCTGGCCCTGGGCAGGGCAGTGCCCACTCACCCACCAGGTTCCCACTGCACCTGGTGCAGGAGGCAGGACAAGAAGGAGGAGAAATTCTCTCCTGCTGCCAAAATACAGCATGAGCACAAACACCGCAGTGACGTTACACCTTTGTTCACCCTGGAGTTTCAAGCAGCAGGGAAATGAAACCAAACAGCATGAGGCAGGAGGGGGCCCTGCCCTGTGCTGGCTGGGGCAGCACAGCTGGGATGGCATCAGCTGACGTGGGAGGGCTCGTGGCAGCAGCTGCTCCTGAGGCAGGAAGGTCAGGAAGCTCCTCCATCGCCATCTGCCAGAGCTGTGTCCAGCCCCAAGCTGTCACTGCATTAGTATTATTTCATCACATACCAGCACTGCCTCTGACTCCAAGCTCATCCCTCAGGCAGAAAATAAATTTTAGGGACACATGTGCTCTGTCATGGCCTTTAGCATCAAAAACAAATCTAAAGCTATTAAGTGCTAGAGGGGAAGCTGATATTTGGGGATGAAGGAAGACTTGCAGCTCAATTCCACAGGGCATTCACTCAGAGGAACAGCCCCTTTGAAATTATCATGCAAATCTGGACGCTTTTCAGCAGTTTCAGCTAAATCCTTCAGGCTTGTGTGCACAGAGAGGTTAATTTGGTTTCAAGCAGTATGGATTAAAAGCAGAAGAGTTATTCCTGATTAATTCCCTCTATGATCACTTCTATTTTGGAACAAAAATGCCTGATTCTGAACCAACCCAACTCAGGCCCAGCCTGGTTTAGGTACATTAAGAGTCAGACAGTCTTTCCCAACTGACAGTGTTTGTAAAGACAATTGATTGGGAACAGTCAGGAGTTGCTTCACAGATGGTCAAACCTTTACTAGGTCAGGAAAAACACCTTAAAATATGGAATATTTCCTAGATGAGACTCAGATATCAATTACTAGTTCAGGATAATTATTTTCTCTTCCATGAGCCAACTTCTGATCTAACCCACAATAAGAACTTGACCGCTGACTTTGAAGGAAGTTTTTCCAAGAATTGGAGGAAAATAATGTTATCAGACCTCCAGCAGTGCTTCCAGGAGAGTCTGTCAAGGGTGACAGAACTGACCCTTTATTTCCATGCAACTAGTTGAAAATTTGTCAGTTGGAAAGAAAGTTTTATAGGAGGGAAAGCATTGAAGGTCTTGAGTTGCTTGTAATTTACTTTTTTAGCTAGAATTTTGTTTAATCTGTTACAAAAAGCAGTGAAATGAAAACAGTGAGAAATCCAAACGCTTCACCAGTCAGGAAACTAAAAGTGCAGAGGGACCTTGACCACGGAAGAGTGGCTGAAAGGAGCATTAGAACACAGCAGAGAACAACTAAAACTGGAGCTAAGGAATCAACAAACAACCTGTGGGTTCAGGGATGCTCTGGGGCCTTCCACTGGCAATATACAGGTACTGACCCCTGATCTGCAGTGAAAACATTGCCCCCACCCCTGCCTTCTGCTCAGGAGTGATGCCTGCACTGGCTACTTGCAAATCGTGTTCCTGTAAATCATCAATTCTGCCCTGCAGAATTCAGACACCTCCAAAAGGGAGCATGGCAGCTCTGTGGGTGCTTATGGCAACACTGCAGGGCAGGCTAAGAGACAAAGTCAAGGACAATTAATCTGAGATGGAATATCTGGTCCTGTTGCAACTCATTCAGACAAACTCCAGCAAAACATCTCCCTCCTCCTACCCTGCAGGCAGCACTTTCACCTACCAAATTCACATCCCACTCTCACCACAAAC
>NW_005054317.1:7286341-7333617 GCF_000277835.1 Geospiza fortis
CTCTTTCCCAAAACCATGTCTTGCCCAAGCTGATCTCAGAGAGAGTAATCCTGAAAACTACCTTTATAAATCTCAGTGTAGTGGATGAAGAAATGAGGAATTAATTACTTGTCTAAATTAAGTGAGCAATAATAAGGGAATCTTAAAAAGCTGGAAGTGTTAGTCCAAAGCACCTTTCAAGTTTCTGCTGTCACTCTCAGCCTGGCTTGCTGCTGTGTCCTACAAGAGTCAGGGATTGTTAATAACCTACATCAATTTACAGTCTCTCACATCAGGAAAATCAGAATAAGAGGGGGATCAAGTAATATGAAAAATAAAATGAGGATATTTGGGCAGTAGACACAATATAAACATTATTCCCATCAGTCACTGTTATTTACTGCTTGTGAAGCACAGCAGAGAGCACAGAACAGGGCAAGAGGGGGCTGGTCACCAGGCTGCAAGTGGACAGAGTTGCCAAGCTATAAATATGCTGATGTATTTTTACACTTGTTGTTGCAAAGTCAGGATGGTCGTTGTGATGCTGGAACGTTGCTGGGGCTGTTTTCTAATTATAATTAGATTCTGTTACTTTTCCAGTGTCATTATCAGAGACACAGTCATGTGTGCTTGCTTTTAAATGCTGTTGGCCCTGCTAATTATTCTGGGCACAACTCTACAGGCAGAGGGGAAATAATTCCAGTCCCAGGAGCGCCTCCTTCAGATGGAGGGTACCACCCTGACACATCACAGCCCACAGCAGGGACACACTGCAGGATGCTGCGCTGATTTTTGGATGCCAATTTCAGTGAGCACCTCTCCAACAGCCCAGGTCAGGGGGGGCTGGCAGCCTCTCTGCAGGTGCCCTCATGTCTGTTGGCTCTGTTGCACCTGTGGATTCAAAGGCAGGATTTGAAAGCTAATGTACTGAAACATTTCCAGAATCCAAAAATAAGTGACACCTGCCACTATAAAATGACTTGCTGAAGCAGCCATGCTTAAACATCTGTGCCTGACCCAAGCATCTGATGCTGAAAGGATTTTTCATTTTTTCTGGGAGCATCATTGTTCTGCATCTCACAAGTACCACCACAGGGACCTTCCCAAACAAACTGTGAGGAGCTGCGCCCAGGAAAAACAGAACCCTGGGCTTTGTGGGTGTAGATGATGGGCAGAAAGATTCCAGCTGAAAGCATTAGAGGACTTACTGGAGCAGCTCCTCATCTACAAATCCACTGGAAAGTGGAATTAAATGATGGGACTTAACAGCTAGGGAGAACCACACTGTCTCTGCTTAATCTTCCTATTAGGATAAGACAATGAGGACAAGGGCAGGAAACAGCCTACCACACTGATACAACACTTCAGGAGTATTTTTTCTGGAATTCTATGCCGCCAATGATATTTCTGATGTTAAGCAAATAGTAGGAAGAAATTTGAGATTGTTCTGTGCAAATGTTTGAACGTTCCCAGAAGCTTTGGCCATTCAGCCCCAGGCCCTGCTCTGCCTGATCAGGTTTGGCTTATGCTCAGTGCGCACTTCAGCTCTTGATACCAAGCCTGGAGATTCCAGATTCTGCATCTTACACCATTCCCAGGGTGTGTCCCATGCTGTGGAGTGGCCTTTGGCACATAAATCCTGGTCCATCAGACCCTGCAAACTTCCCTGTGTCCCTTGGGATGTATCTCTAGGCCTTATGCATTCCCTTAGGTTTGTGTCTCAATGAACTGCTGGAGCTTCAGAGAAGAAAGCTTTCAAGATCATCAATGGTACTGCATTTTTCAGCTGCAGATTCTTCTTGACACGTTCTTTCTGTGTCAGAGGAAACACTGATTGAGCTGACTCTTGCACTCAAAATTCCACAGCAACTATTTATGGTTTTCCCTAATTACACTGGCTTTATGTCCAGAAAACAAGATGTTAGTGCCCAGTGTATCTCTTCCTTTGCTCAGCATCAAGCCCTGAGCTCTATTTTCCTTTTTATCAATAGCTCTTCCCCTTCCTGATAATGATTATTATACTTTTCAAACATTTGTAGATTGTTTTAAGCCACCCTTTAATCACCTTGTGCAGCCAGGGCACATATACTTAGCTCCATTAATCTTACTTTATTTAGCTGCCATACTGCAGGGCAAGATGCTCCCATCAATAACCCCTCACCTTCCTGGCTCTGTAGGAATATTAATTACTCTCAGTGCCAGGGGGATTGGTCACCTCTGCAGCCCAGGGTGCTCCAGAGGTGTGTGCAAGCCAGGATGATGGAGGAGAGCATTTCACCCCACTTTCCAGCTTGAAAATGTAGGGAGACCATACAAAACAATCCTTTTTGCTTTTAGAAATACTCTGTACATCCTTTAAAGCAGGAAAGTTAATTAGCCTGGCTGCTCTGAAAGTTTTCTCCTGGGAAAAAAAAAAAAAACTTCCACTCCTTCAGTGATCAGAACTTTTTAATCCTGGTGCCAAACACATTTCTCTGAATTAATATTGCTGGAATGAAAAGGCTTTCTTCTCTGCTGCAGCCTTCTCTCCCAGGATAAATCTTTTTGGAATTTGCTTTACATATTGTGCTTTTGAATGTTCTTTTAAATGCTAAAAAATGACTGTGTGAGAATGTCGCCTTCTCATTAACAAAATTTACTACATATTTTCCTCCATTGTTACCAGTACAGTTCCAGCAGTGTTAACAATGGGAACCCTAGAGCAAATGGTCTGGCACCAGCACTTGTCATCCAACTATGGCTGGTCAAAAATGTGTTTGAAAAGTGGCCTTGTGTTTTTTTTAAGCGTGCTTGTTTTCAGTAAGCACTTCCAAATGATTTTTTAAAATAAATAAATAAATAGATTCAATGTTTAGTTGTATTTTAATCAGATAGATACTGAGGGGTTTCTGGGTTTTTTGGTAAAACCTATGGTGGTGATTAAAGGAAAGCATTGTGTTCCATTACCTGCCGTTTTCTTGGCTGGGGGGGAGAAGTTAGTGGAAAATAAAAACCAGGAGGGTATAGGTCTCTTCATTCACAATAAACTGAAGCAGTTTTTTCAAATTCACAATCACTAACGAAATGGGAAAAAATCATAAACCTTCTGATGTCTGTAAAAATTCATTCTAGTGTATATTCCTTTTCTTTTATCACAGAGGAGTGTCAGTATAATATGGCCCATCGTGACAACAGTGACTGACAGAGTTTTCAAGTTTGCAAGAAGCTTTCAACACTAAGGTAAGGAGACCTCAGCTAAATTCAGCAAAGGCAGGAAATGTTTGAACTGCTTCTAGCACTGGTGGAAGAAGTGTAGCAGCAAAGCTCTCTGGTGAAAGCTCTGCAGGCAGCCAGAATGGTCCCCTCTGATACTAAAATTTAGTAATCTACAAAAGCTGCTTCCATTCATTGGAAATGACTGATACTTTTTTTCTTTTGGAAATACTTAATTTCCTTTGTTACCAGAAATCTCTGCTGTAACTAAAACACAGCAAAAGCACATGCTCTGAAATCCCTCAGCTGTGCTTTCTTATAGCCATGGAAACAGAGTTTTGCATGTCCAGGGCAAGGCAAGGTGGATTTGTCAGGGCTTTTCCTTTCCCTTGCCACCTTTCACAAAATCCATTTCCTTGTTGTGAGTATGCAAATCAAGATCCTGGACTGAGACATTTTTTATTTCAACCCCGACCAAGGTCACACCTGGGCATGACTGACACCTGCCTGGCCTTCCTCAGTGGATTGGTTTTTATACTCTTCTCATAATGAATTTAAGTCATCAGCTGTTAATACTTCTGCAAACCTACTGCTTCCTTCCTGGTGTGGGGCAAGGATTCAGAGGGCCCAGTTAATACTCACAGTTCGATCCAATTTAAGAACAGGATTTTGAGCTCAACTAAGTTTCTTACTGGCTGCTTCTGAACCTAAGCTGGGACTAAACTGTGTGAGAGCCTTCCATTGGTTCAGACAGAAATAACCCAAGATATGTCACCACACCTGAACAAAAGCTCTGCTCCACTGCTGATTTAGTGCTCTGCATTCCCAGTGGTTATGTGGAGCTGCCTGCAGTTGTATAAGAACATACTCATTTACAATACAGCCCCTTTTTTCCTTTCCTTTTTTTTTTTTAAGGCACTCATGAAGTGATGTTATTAATAGTTTGTGATCTACTGTGCTTTTCATCTGAGGATCTCTCACAAAGCATTTTAAGAGACTGAATCAATTTTCAAAACACTCCTATGTAATACTATCCCAATTTTGCTGGAAGCAATACTGAGGCAGTGGGAGGCAATTTTCCCAAGGGTTCATTGGTAGTGTCAGAAATAGAGCCCTGGACTTGGACTCCAAATATAGCTGACATTCTCATCCCATTGCTGAACACTGGATGCAGGAGTCCCCACTTTACCACTGAGCATCCCTTTTGCTTCCCAAACGGCTGCCTGTTGCCATGGCAACTGCAGTTCCGCTCTCTGGACCAGATTTGCCTCTGTAACATCAATGCAAATCATGAGCAAATTCATTGAAAGTGATGGAGCTACCCCAGATTTCTGTGGTCAAGGGAGGATACAGAGCAGATTTAGTCCCTCTGAATTTGATATAAGAAGGTGGTGATCTCTTGAGAGGGGGAAAAAATTCTTTGATCATTGCAGAGGTGAAAAGGATGAAGAATATCTTGCAAGAAAGGTATAAAAAGAAAATCTGAGAACTTAACTTTGGGGTGACCTGACATTCTCAGATTCTGACCATTACCAAAGGAAGGCTGTATTGCTCTCAAAGGAGTGTTCTGCTTCCCCCTTGCACTGTGCAAAGGCCACATTCATGCTTTTACTGTGAGAATAAGGGATGGTAGAGAATGGAGTCCAAGAATCTGCAGAAGGGTTGTGGACAAGACCAGCTGGTGCTGCTGTTTGCAGAATGGGATGAGGGAGCTGACAAGAAATTCTCAGGTTGCCTCCCTGTGGCCTCTTCCTGGAGGGGAAGGGAATGCCTGATGGAATGGGAACCCAAACAAACAATTCCTTCAGTGTCTGCCATGACACTGCAAGGACCTGGGCTGCTGCTTACCAGGGAAATGGAAGAAATGTGGAAGGCAAGACATGAAACAGGGAAAGCTCTTATAGCAATAGTAACCATCACCTCAGAGCTGCCTCATTTGCTCTCTACACCAGAGGGCAAAACTGAGGCTGGCACAGCCAGTGTCCCCTCCAGTCACACCCAGCCTTTGTGCAGTGACAACTCAAGGCTGGCATGGGGGAGGAAGAGTATGGTAAAGTACAGACATGGGAAATGGGGCTTCTCAAAGGCTTAGAAGTTGGTTGGTCACCCTGCACTTGGACTAATGCACAAATTCTAATTAAGATAAACTTCTCCTATGATCCTGGAAAGCAAACCATCCTATCCTGTGTCCAAAGCTGAGCAGGCAGCTGCTGTTTCATACAGTTCACAGAGACACTGGAAATAGCCTCCCATGAAGCTCAGTCTGTCACACTAGCAGGGGTTATGCTGTTACTCGTGCTGCACTCCAAACACTTTAACCTACAGTTATTTAACTTCATTAATTATTATTCAACCTTTCCTAGCTGCCAGTCATGCACATTACACTGTCCCTGACTGCTCAAGGTAGACCCTTTGGGTCAGGTAGATTCAGTACTCAAATGAGGTGTTACCACCATGGCAAAACTGATGCAAATTTTTTAAGTGGAACTCCTGAAAATCAAAACAGGAGCTGGGAAGTCTGTGTGCAGCAAGGTCTGGCACCATCTGCTGTTCCTTACGGCAAAAATCCTGCCTAGCTTTAAGAGCTGTTTATGCATTTGTACTGCAAAAACCTTGTCCTGTTCTGGGGCCAAGGGGCATGTGGCAGTGACACTGGATGGGAATGGGACTCAGCACCCACTTTGGAGGACCACAGGCACCATTCCAGAGGCCACTGCAAGATTGATCCTTGCACATATTGAAGAGCAAAGAGTGGCTTTGGAAAGCAGGGCTGATCAGACTAAGCACCCCAGAGCTGCACCAGGGACGTGCTTGGTCAGCCAGGCCGTGCTTTGGACACAGGTTTCATAACACTCAGGATCTCTTGTGAAACAAACATTGCTTTTTTGCCCACCTCAAAATAAGAGGTCAATGCTCTGAAGCAGTATCTCATCACATGCTGAAATTTGTATTTTCCTATAGTTTTACCAAAAGCCCGACCTGATTTCAAGCTTTTAAAGAAATCCCATGAACATGAGATTCAGGCTGAGGGACAAAGGTGAGCACTTTTCACATCTGCTACTGGAAAGAGTAACCAAGCAAAAAATTACTGGAGATGATACAGAAATTATGTTTCTACATTGTGAACACTTTCAGTTTCTTGGGAAGACATGAATCCAAAAATTTTTTTAAACAATTTTCTAATTCTACCCAAAAGACTGGGTAAAAAGCTTGAAAATAAAATATAACAACATAAAACTGAATTGTCATGAGAGCAACAACATAAAATTGAATTGTCATAAGAGCAATAAAAAATTTTACTCTTATAAACAAATTTGTGATTTTTATGTCCACTTTGAAGGCACAACATATAAGATTAAAGTACTTGATGTTAGTAATAGTACAGTGCCATTACTATGAGAAAGCAATACCTATCCATGTATGATGAAGGCAAAAACTGACTTCTCCCTTTAAGTTAGACCACATTAATCTCCCACAAAACTCCCTTGAAGATTTATACTCAGAGAATGGGGACTCTCCACTGACTCAGGAAGTCTTGCCACTCTACAGGTTTGCAATAATTTGGAAGGACAAAATGTTTACAAGAAAAGGCAAAAAACCTCAAGATTTGAATTTGCTGATCATTGTTAAAAGTTGAGAAATTAGGCAGTCATATTAATATTGGAAACACACTTTTTAAGTAGGTGCTTGAAAAAGGACTTTGCTCCTGTAAAAATGGAATTATTTTTAGGTCTGATGAAAACATCAAAAATGAGTATTTCCACTTCCAGGTGATCAAAACAAGCCCATTTTCTCAGAGATCTTGGAAGAGGAATATTTGAGGATTATTGTCACAAAAGTTTACAGAATGAGCTTCTGATTTTCACAGACATAACTCTGCTGTGCTCTATAGGCAGTAGCTCAGACATGGTGAGTGTCATGAGCTTCTGATTTTCACAGACATAGCTCTGCTGTGCTCTAGGCAGTAGCTCAGACATGGTGAGTGTTCTGTGTCTAGGAATGGCAACAAACATTCTTTGGATCTATGTTTTACCCGTACTTTTTACATCCAAACTACAGAGTTTCCTTATGTTTTCCTCCCGGGCATCTCACAGCACAGCCCTACACCAGGCCACCTCACTGGGCATTGTCCCCCACTCCTCATGGGTGCCTGTGGCAGCTGGGAAACACTGCAGCCACATCAATTCTTTGGACTGAAGTTGTAAAAGGAGCTTTTCAAGGTCAGAAAATATCAGAAAACTGAGTGATGACCCCTCTGTGAGAAGGCCTGATACCAGTGACTTTGCCAACACTGCTGGTTTTTGCTGATTTTGCCCTGATTTTTTCAGGCACTGCTCACTGCTGTTTTTCTGACTACCTGACTCTGTTCCTAGGGGCACAGGTCAGTTATGGTAACATTCAGAACACAAAAGGATGGAAGCTGAACACTCTGTGTCAGCTAAATACACATATATATATACATGTATATACAGTTGGGTTTGCATCAATGAGCTTTAGCCATAAAAGTCAAGAGTGCACCCCTCATTGGGGTATGTAAGTCCCTGATTGCCTCTCCTCAGCAATGAGACAGATCAACAAAACAGAAACATCCACAGACAAACCAGGGGCTAATTACATGATTGTGCCCAAACTGGAGAGCCATACAAAGGGAGCAGCAGCAGCAGTAAATTATCTCAGCTGCTGCATGAAAATAGTAAAAAAAGTGTTTGGCTATCATGTTCTCTAGCATGGCTTTCTCTTGCTTGAGTTGGTAATTTGCCCATTTTGCACGGGTTTTTGGCCTTGTGGACTCAAAGTTGTTTTTTTTTCCCCACGGTCAAAACCCACCCTGTCCTCATTCCATGGCCCCCAGGGTGCGAACTGCAGCTTCTTGCAGCACAGCTCTGCCCTGCACCTCCACCATGCAATGGAGAACCCTGCAGAGACCTCTCAGCTGGCTGAGACTGGGCAGGGCAAGGGTAGAGCCAAGTCAGACATTATCCCAACATGCCATTAATTTCCTCAAAGAGAGTCCATTGTAGTGAAAAATCAGATTTAGGTGAATTAAAGTCAGTCTAACATGGGCGCTTGAAGGGAGGAGGAAGATGCTTTGCTGAATTCTGGGTGAATTTCCAGGGAGACCAAAGTTTTCTCACATTAGAAATGAGGGTGTAAATGCTCCTTTTGCTCAGAGAGGGGTCAGGTGGGTAAGCCCTCTTACACTCCCAGTAGAGACCAATTGCCAAAAGCTGTAAAACCAGTAAGAAATTCACAGCCCCATTCCACAAGCATTCATAATAAATTAAATCTAAGAATAAAACATACATATAAATGGTCAAAAAATGGGGAGGTAAAAACCTCAATGATCAGAATTATGTCAAAACATGAACCAACTAAAGAAGGAGCAGCACTGCTGGTCCCAGCTGAGCTCCTCCCCACACTCCTCCCCTGGTGCAGAGCTGACCTACTTGATACGTGTTCCTGCACTAAGGCCCCAGCACTAAGTATCTTACACCCTTCAAATCGCATTCCAGACTTATAATTGCAGAGCAGCTGTCAGCCTGAGCCTGCCACAGCCCCTCCCCATCTGTTCAGCCCATCTAGCATTACAGCAGGGGACAGCACGGAGCCTGAAACTGGATCGGATGCGGAGCCGGGACCTGCTGCACTGCCTCGGGCTGCAGGGGATCACTTGCACTTTTTCACTGTCTTGAAGTGCCACAGGCTTCACCAGAGTAGTGGGCAGAGGCTGATCAGGAGAGGGGAGAAGGGACACTGCAGAAGGATCAAATTCTGCAATGTGACTCTGGCAGCTGAGTCAAAAAGACAGACATCCTTGGCTTCACTGGGAGGAGATGTTTGACTTCTGGCAGGGCTGAGAATCATTTGAGAGCCCCTTAGAGGAAAAATTGATACCCTGACTTTCCCCAGAGCCTCCCCCTCCACATCTCTCAGTATTAACTCTCCTGTAGTAACTGATTTTACATAATCTTAAGTCACCTGTCCTGAAATGTAAACCTGGAGGTACACATTTCCAAACTTGTGTGCCATTGCTCAGACAATGTGCTGATGGGGGAGTACCTGTCTCTGAACCAAACTATATAGGTCTTGTCCTATAGCCTTTTCCAATAGTCCCAGCAAAACTCCAGATGAAAACTGATCACTTTTCATTCTCAAGAAAAGCTACGGAAATATAGAGGAAGGACTCAGATGTCTGACTCCATCTGCTTTGCACTAATTCAGTTTCAGGGAAACATGCTGTATTTTATACAGGAGCTGGAAGTGCTTTGACTTGCTATGTTGCTAACACAGACCTTGGACAAGCAGTGTACACAATCCACATCTCCTGACACTCAGGAGTTTTAGATACTCCCTAACCCCAAGTCCTAAGGCACTGCAAGTGGTCAGCAGGTGTTAAGATGTGATGAACAAAGCATGGTGCCATTTCCCTCCCTCTGAAAGTGAAGAAATTCTTGCCCTCTCAGTCCCAGCCATGCTGAGTAAGGGTGCAGGCAGCTCTGTGCTGAGTTCCAGTGGTCCTTGTGCTGACAGATGTCTTTGCTCAGGGCTGCTGGGGTCACTTCCCCTGTCCTGCCTTCCCAGCTGGGAAGCCTCCTTTAACCCTGCTGCTTATGCCTCCAGGTGGTCTAAGATCCCCAGTTGCTCTCAGGGTAAGAAAAACCCTGATGATCTGCCCAAGGAATTTCTGCAGGCTGGGCCCTATCCAGGAGAGACCCAAACCCGTAACACAAGCAGCCCCTCACTGACTGGAGCTCCCCACCCCACACTCAGCACAGCCAGGATGCTCCGTGCCCTGTTGTGGCAGCAGTGCCCCCTTTGCTCGCCCTGGTCCATGTGGGATCAAAGCTGCCCCAGCAGCTGTGCCCTGGTACTTGTGCCCTCTGTGTGGACACACGTGTGTGTGTGCGTGTGTGTGTGTGTGCTGGTGGCTGTGAGTGCCAGGCTCCCACATGGCAGCAGATTGGAGGCAGAAGCCAGCGTCTCACAAACTCATTTCCTGGCAGAGCACGCATGGGGGAAGGGACAAGCGCTCTTTGTCAGCCCACACAGTTTCACCCAGTCCCAGCCTGGATAAGCCAAACCTCTTAAAGGCACAAAAGGAGTGTGCTGCCAGCAGCAGCTCTGCCCTAAGTGCCCTGGAGCAGCTGGCACGGGGGCAGCTGTGGGTTCAGCCGCTGGGCAGAAGGGATGGTGACGCACAGAACTTTATCTGGAGATCTGCTTTATCATTTGCTGCTTTAGCCTCTGAGCCTTTGGGTTCTGAGGGCCAGATCCTGGGCTCTGGGCATGCCCTCCCTGCAGTCCTATCGACGCTGGCATAGTCACTGTGATGGTTCCCAGCAAGACCGTGCATCAGGTGCAAACAAGCCTCGTGTTGCCCACTATCCCTCAAATTCCTCCTATGGATCAGTTTGGAGCCACATGGCCAGAGATGTCAGCCAGGATTTTCCATCTGGGGCAAAGCAAACCCTTTCTACAATTTCCCTGCAGTGCTATGCCAAAGGTGCAGTTTGGTATGCTCATCAGTCTGGTATGTGTTTCCTCCCTACTTACACATGGGCATATTCAAAGTTTTGCAACCTATCCAGAAAAAAATAACCACCACAGTAAGAGGATATGGCCTCCATGAAACCCCTAAGTTAAGAAAGGCCAACACTTCCTGACTTCTGACTCAAGAGATCTCTTATCTCAGACTGCTGGAAGGCTGGAGGCCATACCAGCCACAGGATCACTGTGTGCTTCATCTGATCTTCTGTCTTCACCAGTGGCTGCTCTGTATCCTAAAGACATGATACAGAGCAACAAGGTTTTTAACCTGGCCCAGAAATTCTCTTCTTATAATGAATAAAGGGATATATTTTACTGCCTGAACAGCTGCTGGCTCCACACATGCCTCCCTAGTTCAAAGTGGCAAGAAGGAGTGGAGCTGAAAGGGCAACGTGTCCTTTACTCTGGATCTCCAGCCAAGCGCACAGGCACAGGTTCCGCTCACAGACAAGCAGGAATGCTCATGTGGACACTCAGGATTTCAAAGCATTTGGGCAGTCACACAAGTAGCAACACGTGTGAAATCTGCAGCATGAGATGGGGTTTGCTGGCACGTGGGAACTGATGTCCCCAAAACATACTTAGGCTGATGTCCCCAAGCTTAGCTCAAGGGCTGGCACCAGACTTCCAACACAAGGCTTCTGAAAAAATCCCCTGATACCAGGCGCTGCAGAAGTAAAGAGGAAAGCACACTCTGCCAGTACAAACCACAAGAGGATGGTCTCATTTGGTGACATGCAGAGGACCACATCAGCCCACCATAAACAATTCAGTTCCTTTTCTGATAACTCCTCAGGGGCCAGCCTTTGTTCTGAACATCTTATATGTCCCCAGCAGTCTAACACAGACCCTGTGAGCATTGTCTGGTGTGCATTCACTCTACTCCATAAAGGCACATGCAGTCCTCTCACATGAAAAATATTACTGGGGAGAAGGCAGTTTGAAATTCTCACGTATCAACAAGTCATGACACAGCCCAGTCTCCAACCGCCTGTACTTGGCTGGCTAACACACAAATAAGAAAAATCTTTCTGTCTTCTACAATGGGATTTTAGCTCATCTTAGCCATCTGTTTGATTTTTTTTTCCCCATAGTAACAAGTCCTTTTTGGAAAATTCCAAGGGTATCTATCTAACCACTCCTTATAAGGCATCACCACCTTAATATCAGAAATGGCATCTTTCCTATGGACTAGGAATAGTAGTTTTCACTGATATAAAATGCAATTTTTAACTGCTCCCTTGACAGAAAAGCTTAAACTGGCAGTTTTATAATGAATGCTGGAAGCTGAAATTAGATCGCTTGTTTAATAAACATCAAGAGCAACCAACCTATGCCAGAGCAAGATTTCACAATGTTTTATTTTTAATATCAAAAATATATTTTCTTTCTAACACCCAGAAAATAGAGGATAGAAAAAGCAGTCTGGAACTGACCTACTTTCGTTGCCAAATCAGCCTGTTATTGAGCCAAAAGTATTCTATCAAACTTCTTATTGTTCTTAGCAAAGAGATGCCATTTCTGTGAATTCAGAATGATTTGGGAAAAGCAACCTCTCATTTTGTGACCTGAAAAATTTTATACAAGTCTTTCAAACAGTTCCAGAGCACACAAACTTAGGAAACTACCCCTGTGAGACAATTTCTATAATCTCCTTGATCTTTCCCACTTCTGAAAGTGATAGTGGTTACAGCTGCAGAATAGAAGCTTGCCAAATGTCAGGCTTTTATCTATGTCCTCCTTAATATTTGATATTTTTTCTAATCCCCAGCTTCTAAATTCATGTGATAAACCCAGAAATTCTGCTTGGGTAAAATAGCAAGGAAATATTTTACCTCTCCTTATCGCAAAGTGCAGCTTCAAGTTTTGAACTCTGGAGGGTAGAACACCAGACAACAAATAAAAAAAGAGTAAAAACTCTATTATTTTCAAAATGTAAATGCAAACCTCACAATTGTCTGGAGCCCCATGTGTGATGCCATGAGTGCTGGGAGTTGAATGAATTAAGCTCATTCCCAAACATCTTATTGAGAAACAAGTTGTTTTTGCACAGTGTGAATTACTTAATTTCTCAATTCAAGAGTTCACAGGCAAGAACGACTTTTCTGGCGAGGTGATGGGGTTTGGAGGAGCAGTTTTTGGGCAGAAGTGTCCTTCTTGCTGCTGTCTGAGAATGCACACTCTGTGCCCAAAGCCCTCCCTGTCACCTACCCCTGGCCTTTCCTGCCAAGTTTGATCCTCAGCCTGCGATTATTTATTTCCACTTGCTGATGTCAACTGCTAAATGAGTCATGGGAGGATCTGAATAGCAGCCACATGAGCCATCTTCTCCAGAGGGGAGGGAGCACTCAAGACAGACCCCTCAGAGCTGGCAGGAGGAGGAGGCTGCCACCCAAACATCAGGACACTCAGACAAAGATGGGGTGAAGGGAATGGGATGGGAGGGGATTGTTAGTGGAGGTACCATCTCCCCAGAAAACAGAACCTCAGCAAAACCTGGCCTTGACTCTCACCTGAAAGAGAGGCACATCCACAACAAGCTACACTTAATGTGATATCTCACAAAGAGCAGCAGCTCTGAAAATCTTGTAACCATTTTAAAAGAGCAGACATCCTAATTTTTGCAAAGCCATCACAACCTGCAGTGTTTCTTGACTGTCTTGTATATAATTTCTTTTTTAGGGGAAAATTTTCACTTCCCCTCCCCATGTCTATGAAGACAGCAAACATTTGATTGTTTCACTGCACAGATCTCATTTCAGGATACTCTTCCATCTTGATTAAATCCTAAATGTTTTGCTGGAACAAAAAATGTGCCTAGCAACCTTTGCCTATGTCTTCAGAAGTTTGTTTTGCAGCCAATCTCCTTTCACACTTGCACAGATAACATAAAAAAGTCCTAAATGTACCTGGATTTTACTGTAAGAGAAATAGAAGGGAAGAAGAGGGTTGTCAAATGACAAATGTACAAATGGAGGCAGCTTCAGGACACTGTCTTTATAAGAACTCCTTTTCCTTTTCTCTTATTTTTTTTCCCCTTTGGCATTTAAAATCCCAGCAGGACCTTAAAAAAGAAAATTAAACTGAGTTTGTTGAGACCTGGTCCCAGCTTCACAGACTTCTGAAACAAAGTTGTGCTCAGTAGGCGTCAGATGCAGAAGACAACAAATCCAGATGTTTAGGATTTACTACAAGCATGGGTTAAAACAGTAGAAATCAGAACTGTTCCAATTTATTGGGATACCTACCAATTCTAACATAACATATTCAGACCAAGAGTGCAGCATAAAATGCATTTCTGACAGCCAAATCTTTTCTCAAGTGCTTTAGCATTGAGAAGAAAGCACTCCTGTTCCCTCACAATTTAGGCTACAGATGGAATACAGAAATTTCTGCAGATCTGCTTCTGTGGGCAGCAGACACAGCTGGACATTTTGTTTCAGCTCAGTATTCCTGTTCCTGTGCCAGAGCATGTCTAAAGCACCATTTTGCATTAAATTTTTCAGGTTACAGTATTTCCACAAATGAGTGCACAGCTCAGAGATAGAGCCCTGAAGAATTGTAAAGAACGTTTATATCTGTAAGTACCACAAACTCTTGTTAATGCCAAAAGCCTGCACCATGGACCTGAAGAAATGTGGAGATTCTGATGCTGCACAGACCTGGCACAAAAAGCCCCATTTTCAGCCATGTGTGTGCATGTGCTCCTTTTGCCTTTTGAAGGGCACACGAGCCCAGGTCTCCCAGCCCAGCTCAGTTACCTGAGCCTGCCACAGACCCACATCTATTGGAAAACAAGGGCCAGGCTCCCACCAGGAACTTCCAGTGGGTGTCTCATGGCAAAGAATAACTTTTTGTTTCTCCAGGCTAACTGCACGCTTGTGCATGACGGTGGTCACAAGGATTTCAGGGTGAAGGAAGAGACAAGATGCTTGACTCTATTACAGAAGGCTTGATTTATTATTTTATGATATATACATATACTATACTATACTAAAAAAGAAAAAGAAAAAGAAAGAGGGTTTCTAGAAGCTGCTAAGCTAAGTAAGAAAAGTAAAGAATGATAACACACAAGCTGGCCTTGACAGACTCTCAGAGCTAGCTCTGCTGTGACTGGTCACTGAACTAAAACATCTACACTAGACTAATCACAGATCTACTTGTTGCATTTTACAGCAGCAGACAATCTATTGTTTACATCTTGTTGCTGAACTTCTCAGCTCCAGCAGGAAAAATCTTAAGAGAGGATTTTTCATAAAAGAAATGTCTGTGACACTTGTGCTCCCCAAAAAGAGCAGCCAGGGGACAGCTCCAGCATGCTGACTGCTTTGCACTTCTTATTTCCCCTCCCTTTTCTCTCCAAATGCATAATTTACTCTGCTTGAGGGAGTTTCTGAGTGGGTATCTGTAATAATCTCCTTCTGGGAGCAGCTGGATTGGTACAGGCTGAATGCAAAGGCAGCCCCAGCCCCCCTCAGCCGGGCTCTGGCTGTGCTGGTGGCACCCCCAGTCCCTCCTCCTCCTCCCTGCACTGCCTGAACATTCTGTGCCGCTGCTGCCCGGGATGTCACCGTGAATAAGTACAACTGTCAGATTAAATCACTGCCTGGGTGGGATCTGCTGAGCCTACGACACACATTCCGGGCACCTCAGCCATGCCAGGGAATGTGGCCAAGAGAGATCTGACTGGAGCTGCTGCACATGGCAAACCAGCTCTGGGGCTGCAGCATGAAATATGCTCTGCCCTGTGTCAGGAGGGCTACAGGGGGTGGAAGGGAGGCATGCAGGGGAGGCATACAGACTCCTTTTGCTGTGAATGCATTTGCAGAATAACTGTGTTGAAGCCCCTGGAGGTTCAGAGCAAGAGGTGAAGCGATGGCTGCTGCTGATAAAGCAGAACTTTTGTGTGCTGGGAGCAGAGTTAAGGCTATGGACCCTAAGCAGAGGTGGTCAGAGGGATGGTGAAGTTTTATTGCTGCCACCTGACATCCAGAAAGGACCAGGCTTTATCTAGGAGCCTCTCCTGATGGCAGTCCCCACTGCAAGCTCCAGCTGCTTGGGAGAAAGGCCTGAATTACTTCAGCCCACCAAAGTCCTCCCAGCTGCTGGCACTGTGGTGCTGCATGCATGCATTGCCCATCCTAACCTGGGCTCAGGACATTTCCTTGCGCACCTCTGTCTCCCCCATGACTCCATTTCACCGGTGGTTCACCAGAATTCTGCTCCACATGGCTCACCCAGACATACCAGATCTCAGGGAAAAAACATGGCGCGGCAAACAAATGTAGTTGTTGGGAAGATAAGGGAAGAGAGGTCATGTATGGACACTCTCCCTCTCACTTGCAGGTTTCTTTCATGTGAAAATGTGAGCAAACTTCTGTGCCTGCAGTGTCAGCCACAACTCTGTCACCACCAATTCTACGTGTGCTAATGCCTTTTTAACATTTTGTGTTGATCACTTTTCCTCCCACTTTAAATATTTTTCCTGTCACCAAGGATTTTTGAAAACCATGCTGTTTGGAAACTGCCTTTCTTACATACATTTGCCACCTGCCTGTGAGTGGAATGCTAATTTTTGATGAATATTTACTACAGTAGTTCAGCATGGGGAAAGAGGAGCCCTGCTTGCCCTTGCTTCAACCTTTGGCAACTGCGGCACCAGGACAAAGATCTGTCTCTGAGTGCCTTCATTCATGGCTGATGTTTAATTAGGAAAAGTGGCACAGTTGAAACAAACTTCCCTTGAACGTGCTCACTGAATGAATAGTAATGACAATAACACTTTGTTACAATATTGTGTCTTTCACTCAATGCCTCGACAATGCTTCACAAGGAGGGAAAATTTTATGTTTTTGAAGGTAAGTGTAGGAAAAGTGAAGTATAAAAAGGTGAAACTTCTGCAGAAGACATTGGTAGGGACAAGGAAGCAAAACCCAATGGGAAACTCTGCCCGTCTCTGGCTCTGACTACTCCAGCTGACAAACACAAAATGGGTGCCCCTAGACCTAACCTCAGTGTGCTGCTCTCTTAAGAGAATCTCAACACCACCACTGCTCTCTTCCTGTCACTGAAATACAGAGTACAAACTGTACTGTGGCTGTGTCTGTAGCCTGATCAAAACTGTGAGGTCCTTAATTAGGACTACTGAAAGGCTGACTGACCTTTATCTGACCACAGGAATGACCTTCCCACCAAGAAGCTGCTTTATGGTCCCAAAAGCCACCTAAGAACCCGTGTGCTTCCAGGACTGAGCTGCTGATCCATATGGCAGTTAGTGTCTCTTGGAGGTGAGGAGTGATGTGCACCCCCACATTTTAGCCACACTTCCCTGCTTTCTCTGGGCCTGGCTCAGCAGCAATGGAGACTTGCCTTGGACGTGTTGAACAGGCACCTGGTGGGGCTCTGTGAGCTGAGCCAAGCCAAGCACTGTGGTGCTTCTAAGCGAAGGGAGGGAAGAAGCTGATCAGGAATATGCAGAGAAGAGGGCAACAGCAAAATAAAATTCTAAACAAAGTACAAAGATAAAACTGAGATTAAAAGGAAGGAGAACTGCAGACACATGGAGAAACTGGATGCAGATGGCCGCATCGGCACATCCCTGGGCTTTGCCAAGGCATCAGAATGAAGATGCAATTAAAATGAAAGGCAGCAGACTGATGCCTTCAGCAGAGCGCTGCTCCCTCCCCATGAGATCACTCAGCACACGCCTGATGCTGTCACTGACCCGGCATTGTCCCGGCACCGCTCTCCAGGACACCCTGCGGAGGAGCTGTGATTTGTAACACGCTGGGGGGTGAAAGGAAAATGATGGGGCAGGGAAACACTGGGCTCGCAGTGGGAGGCATGAGTAACAACCAGACAACCCAAAGCATCCGACCTCAAAGAGCTGGGCACAGGGGACACTGGGTCTGCAATTTTTGCTAGGCTTACAGAAAGGAATGTGAGCTTAATTTGTGGCAGTGGGAAGCCACTGGGGATTCGGGGAAATTAGTAAAAGGAGGTGTTGCTGCGCTACTTTATAGGAACTTGACATGGTGTTCAAATGCTGTCTGTTGGGAGCCTGGATTACTTTATTATTATTTTTAATAACTCCAGAGGGCTTTCTTTTGCAAAGGATCTCAAGCTGAGATGGTGGGTTTGTATGTTCATTATTCATTTGGAGGGAGAAATTGTTTGATGGATGCTGGAGTTTATGTTTCTTTTGCAATGAGAATTGTTGGAATATTTTGTGGCCCAGATCTGTGTTCTCATTTTCACCATGCAGTTATGTAAGACTCTGAAATAATAAAATAATGCTGGCTTTTTAAAGGAAAGAAATGGCTGCATGTGCTCCCAGTGTGATGGCCTGTGTGTGATATCTAGTGAACAGCACAAGTCTGATCTGCTGGGTCCATTGTGATGGGTCCCTGACATCCATCAAAATTCTTGGTTCTACCACTGGGAAATGAGAAGGAATCTGTGTTTCAGAAGCACAAAAGATACTGGATTTGTGTAAGTGCTATAGAATGCACAGATATGAGTTGACATCAAAGTGTATATCTCTGATGTGCCTATGGGTGTACTTTGGGGGAAAGAGAAATGGGACATTCCCAGTACTGAGAGGATCTGGTAATTTCTGTTGTTCACCGCATTTCCTGTGTGTGCATCCATTGTGTTTTTTAATCCAAGGATACTTCCTTTTACAGAGGAATGGACATAAGATCATTTAAATTGAACTGAAATACTAGCTTGTCATCTAGTCCAAAGTACGTCATCAAGCACAGCGCAACTGATTTCCCCATCTCCCACTGTTCCCTGGGATGCAGCTCTCTGGTCAAGTTCTGATGTCCTGATATGCTGATTCCATACTGGTCCTGGGCAGTATGACACACAGCTAAAGTACACTACATAAAAGTCTTCCTTTTGCTGAAATTACCTTGCTACAGCCCAAGCTGATTTACTTCTGTTCCCTCTTCTCTGGCTAACAGGAATATCTGATGCTTCGTTTCCTTCTCTCAGCTGTAATAGAAGGTTGCATAAACTGTTTCCCAATGTACTGTGTTGTAACATGATGGGCTGGGTATTAAAATCAAGAGCAATAAACAATTTAAGTGATTAAATTAGTGCACTGCAAAGACTGGGAAACCAAGCAAAAGAGACTCAGGAATTCCAAAGAAACTATATTATGCTTCTGCCCTTCTTTGAATGTGAATTCAGAGTGACTCCATTAATTACAAAGAAATCTCTGGTGAAGATTTGCCAGGCTGAGAAACTGAATTGCAGTCTACACTGTTGTTAAAAATACAGAGTTGGATTTTTTTAATGAAGCTTTTTTTCTGCAACAAGTTTCTACCCACTGCAGTTGGTCTGCTACTCAGTTAAGCTGAATGAGTGTTAAGTACATCCATGTAACAGAGATCTACCCATCTACAGCAGCGATTTGGGAAATAGTTTTATTGAGTCTCTATAGTTTCTCTGTGTAGAATGACCCTTTGTGTAAATGAAGCTCAGCGGCTCACAGCACATGAGAGGAAAGTCTCCCAGGGGTTTCACATGCAGTACCCACCAAATACATCCCCCAGGAAAGCAGATTTGCTGCTGCTTTCCCATACAGAAGAAGCAAAAATCAGCTCAAAGCTGATCAAAGCTAGAATAAGCTGTGGCTGCTCCAAGATTTTGGGAAGATTCATCCAAAACCAAGACATGTACAATAATAAGGGGTTCTGCTTTTATGTTGCTTCCAACCATGCTGTGACCATCCCCAAGATCCTTTGCCAACATGGCTGTGAGGAAATGCAACAGATAAGATTTCCTTTGCCCTTTTAAGAGAAAGTTTGAAAGCCCAGGGAGCTCTGCTGGAAGATAATGTGACACAGGCTGTCCGTGTTCTCCAAAGGATTAAGATTAATAATAGGCAGATGATTAATTCAAACAACGATAAAAAATTCCACTGGATTGTTACAAGATCTTATAAATTGCCTTTTCCTCCTTTACAATCTAGAAAATCTGAACAGATCCATTCTCAGAAGCAATTAAGATCACAATCTGGTTCCTATCTTCGGGTTTCATCAGTTCGATTTCCAAATCTATTTGAACACAAATACTAGGAAACCTGAAAGAGAAGCTGTTATGTTGTAAATCAATCAGCTACCCTGTAAGACAGGAACTGAAGCCTCTGCTTTTATTAGTAGAAAGAACTGAGTCATTTGCCATGACTACATGCTTCTGGATATGATTTACTGCTTCTGCAGTTCATTACAGAAAAAGAACCACAAACCAGTGCACAGAGCCTTCCTTAAATTTCATATCAGCATATCCTGAGAACTAGAGATGGACACAAACTGATTTTTGCATCTGAAACTCCCTGTGACATTAATCTCCCTTTATATTTGCTGGACACATCTTCCTGAGACACAAGAGAGATGCAGGAGACATTGTTGTGACACAGACCCAAAGAGAGGGAAAAATTGGCTCAGAAATGTTGATTTCTTCCTTTCAGACAAATAGCTCTTTCTGGACCCTCTCAAGGCAGTTCCTTATCTTTGCTGTGAACACTTAGAAGAGGGACATCACATCTGCCCAGAATGTGGCTAATTGTTTTCAGAAATTCATGACACATGGGAAGTAGTTTAGGTCTCTCTCTGGAACGACAGGGGAAAGAACTGGAGAAAAAATTAATTGCCATGAAGAAGATTGCATCAATCAGAGAGACCAACCATGGTTTGATGAATACAGTGGGACCACACAGAGCTGTAATTTCAGAAAAGGTTCTACTTTGACTAGCAAGCCAGTCATGCTTTAGATCATTGTTCTATTAGTAACTATTTTCTTCATATTAGTACAACAACTACTACATTTTCCAACAGCTTCTTACAGTTATATCATGGAAACTATTGCCTATAAATTATATAAGTATGGCTTATCATATCTCAAAACATATCACTGAATCAGGCAGCTCATTCACACCTCCTCTTCCCACCTATCTATGGTATTTCTTGGATGCTGATGACCTTGGCAATTAAAAGCTGTTTCTATATACATAATACATAGGAAACACAGAAGAATGTTCAAGTTGTGTCATCATAATCTCATCTGCTGAAGGTATTACTTAATGCTATATTCCAAGAATTTGTGCTTACAGGACTCAAGGTGAATAATTTGCCTGGAAAATGTCCTTTTCTTAAAATGGGAATCTTGTTTTGGTGCAGTCTTACGCTGAGATAGTTTGGCTGGAACTGTGAAATTTAGATTTGAATGCAAACCCTAACTACATTATAAGCTGTTGAAATCCCAAGGTTAATAGACAGACAGGATGGCTTGAGCTCAAATTTCCCTAAATTGTGATTATGTTTGGACACAGGGAGAGTAACAGACTTGTGTAATAAGAGCAGGAGTTGTTGAAACAAATCTGGATTGAGTTTGCCCCCCTGGGCCTGCTACAACTGTACCTGGAGGAAGTGAGTAAGTGAAAGTTTGCCTGGCATGGTGCTTGCTCCCATCCTCTCATTTGGGACCGTTTCAGGCTGAGCTTTGCAGAGCAAAACAGATCAGTCACAGAGATTCTCACCTGGGCCTAAAAGCGCAGGTGTGACTCTCCAGGATTGGTCCTTGCACGCCTCATCACAGTGGCAGAGCCTGGGGAGTGGGCATGCGAGGGAGGGAAATCAAAAGGCAATGTGCAGTGCTGTACCTGCTCCTCAGCCATCCCAGAGGCCCAGTGAGATCACCAAGAACTAAAAAACTGCTCACTTCCTTTGGCAGCTGAAGCTGAGCCTCCATTTCTTAAGGAACAGGAAAGGCTGGGTATCTTTGCTGCCTCAAATGGAAGCTCGCTGATGCTGATGATCTGTTCTGTGGCTATTGTTTAAGCCTTCAACAAATAATTTTCTCATCATAATCTAATGACCTTATTCGACCTAACAGACTGGTACTGAAACTCATTTCCCATAGAATCTCACACCCAAACAGTATTGTTACAGGTCTCTGTGGACTTGCACTGAAATTACTTTTCCATGTAAAGGGACATTGTTCCTTCTCCCTGCAGACTTGAAACCATTTTCTTGTTACATCTCACATATCATAGTGCTGTTGATGTCCATAGGCCACCTCTCCTCAGAATAGCTTTCCACTGAATTTCACCTTTAAAATGCTATAATCAACAACCTTAGTCTAGCACAGCTTTGTTCCCCCCTAAAATTGCACATTCAAACAGCATCACTTCTGTTCCCTCCAGACTCGCATTTACAATCCATTTCCCACCCTAACAACATTGCAAAGGAGATGTTTTAGTTGGTGTTACATTAATGTTGCAGGCAATTTACACTCCTATGACTAGAAATTGCCATTCAGAAGCTTGTGCCCTGTATGAGTGCCTGTCCAAATGGGTAAAACATTGCCATTAGGGAGCAACATCCTAAATGATATGGCACGTAGCTTACACAATAGAGCTGCAACAACCTCACTGATGATATAGTAATGTCAGGCTGTTAACTCCAAATGATCTCATTTTTATCATGCTAGAGTTTCCTCTCTTTTTTATGCTGTTATTCTTTCAGCTTTCTCAAATCCTTTCCCTCCCTATGAAGCCTTTGGTCCCTCATTCTTCTCCCTCCTCTGCTGTTTGTGCTGCTGCTTTCTCGGACTACGGTTTTCCATTTCTCTACTGGAATGTAATTTTAAAGACACTTGCTGCTGGCCTTCTCATTTGCCTCTTTGGCCTCTTGCCTTTCAAAAGGAAGGCTCAAATTCACAGCCTATCCTATAGTACAATCAATTCTCACCTGTCAAAACTAATCACATGGGTTAGAAATCAGGAACTCAGATTTGCTGGCATGCTTTGTGTTTGTTTCTTCCTCCTCTTCAATCTGCTGTTACCTGAGCCATTGAGGAGATTTAATTTCTACACTTTTCTCTGCAAATTAGGGCCTAGAAACCTTATTTTTATGGAAGTCAAATGACAGAAATCACATGAGTTGGGGGGTTGTGGTTTTAAGAACATTAAATATCTTGAGAAGTGCAGCCTGAATATGTCATGAGAAGTGACTGTGCAGAAACCATAACAGGCGTGGTTAGGAAGTTCCCATCTGTTTCAAACCCAAAGAGCACATCAAGCATTGGGCTGGCTCCAGAATTGCTACCTCTTATCTGCAATTCCATGAATCCCTGGGCTTAATAATCCTGTACTAGGAAAACAACCTCAGACTCCTGAAGAGCAGAAAGCAGCAGAATGGCTCAAAATATGAAATATATGTCAGATGGGTGAAAAGTCTGATAAAACCTTCTATTCTTCCCTAAATTCAACAGATTTGTCTTGAAGTGAGCGAGAGAACAATTTCCCTTGGCTGCCCTACCTGACATGGATGTCATTATGTCACCCTGCCCTTAAGGCTGATACTCTTTGGAGTTCATTTGGGCAGAAAAACTCAGAAAACCCATTGACCCAGCTGTGCAGTGACCACTACAGGGGTTCCTGTGTGGAGCACACATCCTGTGAGCACTGAAACCTGCGCAACAATTCCACACGGGGCTCTGCCAGCTCCTCAGGGTGGTGTTTGGGTGCCCCCTCAAACCCTTCCTGGGATGCCATCAAACCCATGGCTCTGAAGGGACAGGCTCAAGGCCCTTGCCTGCTGTTTGCTGGCAGGTGGCTCCAGAGGGCAATGACACATTTTGTCAATGAGCTTCATTTCCAGCCAAGGTCCTGGTCAGGGTCAGGGTCTCACTGTACCTGGCACCCTGCAAAGTGAGTAGAGCAAAGCCATTGCCTCCAAGAGCCTACTCTGTAAAAAACAAGCTGTACAAGCCAGGGCTAGGGGCCAAGAGAAGGAAAAGACCAATGAGCAGAGAGCTCCACCTGCTCAGTGTTCTGTGTGCTCATGAAGGACAGGGAAAACACAAACTCAGGCCCTTTTTCTGCCTGAGTCAGGCCTTGGACTCATCCCTGGGTCATCCAACTTACATATTCCAACTGCTATTTTTTCATGAATTTCTATTTTGTGTAACTAAATTAAAGCAAGTTGAGCCAAAGCTATGACAGCATGTGTGTACATGTGAGAGCACCAATTGACAGGCTGGCAGAAAAAAGCTCAAGTCCTTCACAGTGATTTGATTTGAATTCTACCTCAGTCCTCTTACAGGTGAGCTCTGCAGCACTTTTGCTACCAGCAGAGCTGGTGTGGTGCTGAATTCCATTCCTGGTCCAGCTGATTCTTGATAAACTGGCATTTTAGGAAGAAAAGTACTTGTCAGAAAGCTCCTGAGGCATCCCTTGATGGTAAGCCTGCAGAACCAGACAGTTTAGCCACTGTCCACCTTAACAGCTCTGAGTCAGCTCATCTCCAAATGCTGCTCAACTCAGCACCATGAGTTGGCTGATTTCTCTCAGCCATCACAGCAAGAGTTCAGCTCAGGCTTAGATTTTGATAAATCAAGGCAGGTCTTATTTTTAAAAGCAAGATAATCAGTGTAATACATCTGGTGAGAGAAACATTTTTGCATTCAGAGACAAGAAGTTTCCCAAATTCAATAGATGTGTTTTAGGTAACCTTTTGTTACAGCCTGACCTATGCATTGAATGCAGCAGTTGGACCCTTTGATTTGCCCTTTCTTCCTTCAGGCATTCAATTTGTCTCTTGGCACAAAGTGCACCTTAGGCAATTCTAAAATATCACAGCACTGCAGTGAGCTCTTCAAGATGTACACATGAAAGCCTGGTCCCTTCACTGAGATCCCAGTTCATATAATGACCTTCCCAAAAACTCATGCTGATCACACACTTAGGAGGCAGAAATCCTAAACATAATATTATGCAGATGAACATATTAGCTAAGAGTATCTGAAATTATTCTGTGAGAAACCCCAGGGAGCATGAATTAACAGGAGAAGCAGAGCATGTGAAAATACCCCTCTCAATGTCATTTTGTGCTGAGTATTCAAAAACCACACACAAACTGCATATAAACTTGGCAAGTGCTTCAAGGGGCACAATCACCATAAATCTGGGCTAACACTCCAGTCTATTCAAAATGATTTTTTAAAGTACTGCTCTGTTGATGATGTCTTTGTTTTATTTCATCCGGCTTAGGCCATTCTGGACTGGCTCTGTTTTTCTTTTGTTTACAGAGAGCTTCTCAAAGCCATAAGTCTCTGAGAGTCATCAGGATTATTATTTCTGTGGAGACACAGCTCAGATGTGGACAGGCTGAGTACACAAGTGTATACAAGCTGCAAGTGATGCTCGTGTATCCCTCAGCAGCTACAGGACTCAGTCCTTGCCCTTGCACTCCTGGAAAACTCTCCAGGTTTAGACCCTGCTCCTCACTTATTAAAATGGGTTTTAGGTTGGCTATATTGCTACACTTTCCACCTAGAAAGGTGTATAATTTATTTGTTCTTGAAATGAGACAAACAAACCCCTCAAAGCCATCCAAAGCAGATTGAAATCCAACCAAACCAAACCAAAACTTAGTTACAGAAGCTAAAAACTACTCTCAAACCGTCCCAGCAATGTGTTTCCAGGTGACATTATACTGTGGCTACAGTTTAGGATCAAATCAGGCATAGACAGAACGTGGCATAATATAGCACAGTGTCAAGTTTCCAACCCCAAATTCTGCAGCTGATGGCTTTGGGGAGGATAGAAGAAAGCATGAGAGTGACAAGCCATATATAGGGAATGAATCACAATTTCAAGGTTGTTTATGGCCATGAAGAAAATTAAACATTAAAAGTGTCCCACGGACTGCACTCAAAAATCAGTTTAGAGGAAGGAAATCTAGCTTCGTCTGTTTTAAAAATAAGAGTATGTGTAGCTTGGGCTACCTCTAAATGTACTTAACCCTAGCATCTACAAGATCTGCCACTCAAGAGACAAGTCTCTTAGTCACAGAGGAAGAACATTAGTTCTTTGTTTTGCTCCTTATTAAGACTTTATAAATAATTTTCTGACCTTTTCGAACAAAAAGAATATTACTTTATGGAAAATGTAGAAATGAATGAGGAAAGTTGTATATTTCAGTTGCATAAGTCCTTGCCATTGGTGGACGAATGGTTGGGTTTAAATACAAAATACTTTTTCTGATATCAAACACATAAAAACTGGACTGCAAAGGGGTTGTACCCACCAGCAGCTTGCTGACAGCTCAAATGTTGAGTGTTATGCCCCATTAAAATGGAGCAACCTAGGAGATGTAACATATATTTAAGAACATGTGGATGCTTCAGAACACAAGTGAAGAAGATAAAACAAGAGGGCAGAGGTGTCTTACAAATAGATGAATATGGTACAGAACATATCCAGTAAAAGCATGTGCTGTCTCTCCCACCCAAAGAGAACAAACATGAGTACAGAGCTGCAATAAAATCACAAGGATTTTAAAGGATCTGGCACTGTCCCTGCAATACCCTGTGTACCACAGAGGAAACAGTGTGAGGAAAATGAGAGCTGTATCTGGAGGCACCAGAGAGCAATTTGAACAGATACTTGGTGAAGCAAATGATTCCCAGGACTGATTGCCCCTCACTGGGATTGCCACCATTGTGCTCTGGGAGAATGGAATTGGCCCTGAATGCTTTGCACCACTGAAAAGGAGATGTAATCTCCTCTAGCACGAAATGCAGCCTTGGGCTTTCTTCCTGACCAACGGTGACCCAGCAGAGTCAAATGGAAAAGGGACTAAAGAAGGGTCAGGAACTCTCCATTTCAGCCACCTGTGAGGAATGGCTGAAGACCAGTGAGTGAAAAGTCATTCCAGGTATGATCTCTGTGAGAGAAATCTTTTGAATAGGAACACTTTTACAAAGGGACATTCTTGAGTCTTATTTAACCTGTGAAGTCCTGAAAACTACACTGATTTTTCTTTTTAATTCCTATTTCCCTAGATTGAAATAATCATTGCTACGTGGTGAAAAGAAGCTGGGCAAACTCTTTGAGACAGTACACTTAAAATGCAGGAGTCATGAACCAAATGTCTGGGGAGTACAACTCAGGGACAAAGATAGTGTTTGAAGTCAATATTTTGTTAAGATCACACGAAATTGGCAGGTAGAGACAACAAAGGCACCATTTGTAGAGTTTAAATCAGTTTAAAGCAATGTTTACATGGAATCTTCCTGCCAACTGCTGGCAAACAGTGTTGAAAACAGACAGTTATTTAGGAGAATACTCCTCTTACTCCCTGAAATCATTCTCCAGTGCAAAGCCCCTGTTGTTCACTGCTACTATCTAAAAATAAAAAAAAAATTAAAAGAGAAGGAAACAGAAATTCAGCAGCTCACAAGGAAAACCAGGAGGTATTCAATTCTATATTGGCTAGTCATTATTATTGAACTCTTACATCAATCATAAATTGAACTGTAAAGAAGGTTTATGCTGTCTAAAAACTAATCTGAGCCACAAAATAAATTCCTATACTCATTTCCACTAATGTTGAGCTTGCCAGATAAAAGTTTGTTTGATTTCAAATATGTACTGAAATAGTCCTAAATTTCAGATCTAAGTTTGAAAAGAAGTGTGAATTTTCCTTAAATCTGAATAAAAGTTTGACTTGAATCTATATTTATGTCCAGAAATCAGTTGAGGGGGAAGGTGCCTTTCTGATAAATCCCTTTGCAAGACAAAGCTGCATTTTAATCAAACAGAGCTCCTGCCTCTAATTCGTGTTTCCTTGCAGTTGTTCTGTGAATTATATCTGAAAAACCAATCTCAGAACTCATCATACCTACACAAACACACCCTCAAAATTAAGATAGGCTCAGCTTTCAATAACCTTTACCCACAGATAGACTGTTCATTTTCACTGCTGATATTCTCAACACCAGATCAGTGTTATTTAAGACTGGAGAGTGACATTTCTGTTTCTGTAGAAAACACTGCACAGGTAAGAGCAGTGCCAGTTACCTCACTCTCCTACCATCCCTGCTGATTTTGATCTCGATTGGATTGCTCTAATTGACGAATATATTCCTATTATCCTGGGAAAATGCCTTAACTGTGCCATCTATTCCATGAGTTTTACTACAGACACTGTTGCCAACAATACAATACACACAAACAGTGCCTTTACAGGTGCACTCAAAGTTCAGACTAGTCATGAATTACACCTATGAATGAGAATTAAGTAGAACATTCCTTTCTAAGTACTTAGAGGCTGGCAATGAGGCTTCTTTGGTAACGAAGATATTAAGCCTGAAGGATTTGGCACTAAAATGGAATTTCTTTCTGGGACAGAGATGATTTTACTGAAATATTTGATAATTGTAGTTACTATAAGCAAGGGTTGGTAGAATCAATTATTACAAAGGTTGCTTGACACTTCCCATTCATTATAAAATCCCCATTTCAATTGCTGCAAACATTGCCAACCTTTAGCTAGGCAGTGTGAAATTTTCCATGCTGAGTCTCTCTCTTAGGCTGATTTATTTATCTGAAGGAAAATTTTAGCCACAACGGGCCTTTATCATGAACTAAACTGGATAAGAATACATCATTTTGGCCATATTTAAAAAGGAAGCTGATGTGGAAATCCATATTCTTTATAAAAGATCCTGAAGGAGCAGAGAGTTTTTATCATTGAAAAGTCTTGTGCTGTTCCTGTGAAACTCAGAAATTGTGTTGCAAAGACTTCAATCAATATTTCTTGAAGAGGAAAATATCTTCAATTCTAGGTAAAGGTCTGTGAAAAACCCAATATCTGTTTTCACTGCAGATCTTTGTTCCTCTGCAGCACCTACATGGGATGTGTGTGCCAGCACACTTAAACCCCTAAACTGAGCCTGCAGAATTCAGGACTGTGTTGGTGGACCTGATTTTCTTTTCCCATTCCTATCCCATCCTGGCATGGAAAGGCAGGGGAAGATCCTCAGCCTCCCTGTGCTTCCAGGAACCATCCCAGTGCTGAGCCTGTAGCACTGGTGGGGAAACTGTCCTGGCGCAGGAGGTAAAGCCCAAGACAAGTAGGAAGGGAAAGAAGGTGGCTGAAACTCTTTAGAGAGGCAAGAAGTGGAAGATAATCAAAAACTAAGTACAGGGCTGTTGAGGATGAGTGTGGATGGAGGGAGGGGGAAGGAAGACAAAACAACTATTGGGACTGGGAGCCTGGAAATGCCCTGAGTGGGACTTTGGGGCAGCTGGCAGACATGCAAGTGCAGGTCATTTACACTGAGTGACTTCAGCCCAGCGAGGATGGTGTCCTTCAGCAACCTCTAAGGCAGATGGGGAAAGCACTTGTGCCACTGGGTTGCTGGTAATGGCAACCAAATTAAGCTCCTAGTTTGAATTTCCTTCTGGAGAAACATCTCTCATGGGGAAATGAGCTTTCAGAGGGGAAAGTTAGATTGTAAATGAGAAGCTGTGACAAAGGCAAAGGGACAAGAAGATTCACTGCCAGGTTTCAGCTAGAGAGAGGGCTTTGGGAATTCATTTGGGAATAGAGAAATTCAGTTTCTTCTCCTCCTTATCAGTCCAGGTGTCTCCTACACATGTGTGAGTGCTGCTCCTGCGAGACTAGATTTCACCTAGCCCTCCACCAGTGTTGTGTGTTGCTAAGCAAATGGATTAATCCACATTTCCACAGCTTGTCAGTTGTCCTCTTAGGGACCCAACAGGAGACCCTAGAGTCTGATCTGCAAAGCTGTTGGATATTCACAGCTAGAACTGAAATTGGTAGGAACTATTCTTTAAATATATAAAATATTCTGTGGTGCCATTAAGTCAGAGAAAAAAATAATCAAATCCCAGACAATCAAAAACCTTTGGCAACGTTTTCTCTTCATCTTCATATCTCTATTTTCCATCTGTCCAAATAGAGGTGCAGTATCCCCTCATTTCATCGAGGCATTGTAAAAATAGATTATTTCATGTCTGTAAAGCACCCAGACACAATAACAATGACTGCTGAAGAAAAGCTCTGAAGGAAATTAAGAATTCTGTATTCAGAACAGGCTTTGAATGGTGTGCAGTAAACAAGCCATGGGGTACACACTGAACAATGAAGATAAAAGAAAATATTAAATAGCTGCTCATTAAGTGAGCAATATCCATCCTGCACTTTAAACAGAGCAGAGATTTAATAGTATGTGAGCCTGTGATTAAAGACAATGCCCTAATGCATATGACAAAAAAGGCTCTAGTGAATTTGTAGCAACAACTTAAGTTCTTGCATTCCCCTAGTTTTGAGTGTTTGTCTTGACCACTTTTGAGAATGCCAAATACTCTTAATTTATTCCCCCACAAAAAGGGGATGTAGATCAATAAATATTAGAATGGGGGATGGGTTCCAGAACTGGCTCAACACAAAGACTAGGGTGTCTGGATTCAGTTCATATTAGAGAAGAAAGCTGACCACAGCTTTTTATCTGGATCCAGATGTCCTCAAATTTCAAGACTGAACAAAACTTGATTCTGCTTTGGCATCCTCTGTACGGATTTGTCCTCCCTGAGACGGGAGAGTTTCTGCGGACCCCTTCATCACCTTGGCCTCCAGAAATGTTGCAGTACTAATCCTGACATTAAATTCTACTTATTCTCAGTACATATAGAGGGTTTTGTTTAGCAACATCCTTACAAGAGTGTAAGGTTTTGTAGTTCTTCCTGAGCAGCTTGGGCTTTGCAGGACAAAACAAGCATTGCTCACTGTGAGATTACAAAGGACAGGACAGAGGAGCTGCCACATCAGGGCATCCCACCAGGGTCAGGATGGAGCAGGAATGGATACAGCCCTGTTGGAACTGGAAATCTCTCCAGCCTTGTAGGCATTCCCATGTCACACCTCCTGGAGCTCTCCAGCCGCACTGAAAAGGGGACGAGAGGAAACCAGAAAAAAGCAGTGAGAGTGTCTGTGCCACCTGGAAAGGCACAGGAGCACCTTAAAAATGTATTCTGAGCTTTGGCTTTAGAAGCTAAGTGCCATAAGCTGCCATCCAACTGCCCACAGGGAATGTTGGAAAAGCACAGGCTCAGAGAGTAGGAAATCAGAGCATGCACATAGAAGGTCTCATTTCCAAGGCAGACAAATCCTTCAGCTGCACCTGCTACTACAGCCTGCAGCACCACCTTCAAATTTGCTTCAGCTCTACCATGTGAACCCACAGACAAACAAGAGACCATGTGCCATTTCGCATGACAAAGCATTTATATTTATCCTGTCCTCCAGGCTGTTGGCTTCTGAACTTACAGGTGCACAAACAGCAGAACCCACACTCGGGTCATTGTCACCTGGAGCTACAGAGAGGTCAGAAAGTGCTCATTTTAGACACAGAATCACACCATTCCACATATACATGCTCCTGAAGGACTGCTTTTACAACCTTTACTCTTAAAAACTTAAACAAAATGTGAAGCAGCTGTAAAATTTTCTTTTGTACAATAATTTATCCCAAACATCTTGAAAAGAAACTGTCAACAAGAATGGTCAGTTGTAACACTGTATAATAAAGAACTTTGGTTTATGGTGGCTGAAAGCACTTGCTTTTATCCAGTATGGACTTGTCAACAGTCAGGAAATTATATGGATGTTTGCTCTTAAGTCCTGAGAGAGAAGTTAGAAGCTCTTGATCCACTTCTCTTGTTTTATTCACTATTACATAAAACGTTCACTGTCTGTCCATCTGTCCAGAAATGACAGAGACAGCACATCAGAGGACAAAACTATGACATAACTGTAAAAAACCAAAAAAACCCAAAAAACCAACCAACAAACAAACAAACAAAAAACCACCAAAAAACCCCAAAGAACCAACAAAATCAATAAATTCTAATTATCCTTCTTGCCACTGGATTGGCAGCCAAAATGTTCAGTATTCCAGTCCTGGCTACTGCATCCCCTTTCCCATATGAGAACATGGGCAACGCTGCTTTCTGATACTTGGGGTGCCACATCTGCTTAAAATCTAACTCCTGTTCCAAGGAAGAAAATTTCTGTTTTCAAAACTACAGACAACTCCCGCTGGTCTCTGAAGCATGAGGAAGTGATAACCACATTAGAGATGTGCACAGGGATGTCAGGAGTCCCACAGCCCTGCACCCTGACCTGCTGCTGCGGGTCCCACAGCGAAGGTGGCACTCCACCCTCAGCACAGAGACATTTCCACGGGAATGTGGGATCCGAGACCCGTCTGTAATCCCACATCAACCAGCCAGCACTTCTGCAGCATTTCCCAGAGTCTTTTCCCTCGCAGCTTTTGGCTGTGCAGTGACACAGCAAACCCAGCCCAGCACCTGCTCGGTGCCCGGATCCGGAGCAGCTCCCGGGGCTTTCCCGGCTATCCTGGTGCAACACCGGCACCTAGTGGAGACCAGCCTGGAGCAGCCGGCCCGGGGCCAAGGAGCTGCAGCGAGGGGTGGGAAGCAGGCAGCCAGCTCTAGCTGAGCATCAACTTGCTTCTTCTCACCTGTAAAGTGCTGCTGCTGCTACCAAGCAGGAATCTCACGCTATTCATTCTTTCTTGTTCTCATCCTCCCCAGAAAATCCATTTTGAAAAAGGTGCTGGAAAGAAATGTGTTTACTGCTGCCTTGCTGGAAGGCTCTTCAAAACAAGTGCTAGAGATCTGTGATCCAACATGTTTGAGCACAAACACTTCCCAGTGCTGGAATTTGGTACATGATGAACAGGCAGTTACCAGGCTTTGCTGGGCAGAACAGTCCTGTTCAGACAAACTCTGCAGAAATAAAACCTGATTTTGTGTGAAGGCCATACAATGGCTTGGGTTGGAGGTGACCCTAAAGATCATGCAGTCCCACCCCCTGCCATGGCAGGGACACTTTTCACTGTCCCAGGTTGCTCCAAGCCCTGTCCAACCTGGTCTTGGACACTTCCAGGGATGGGGCAGCCACAGCTTCTCGGGGCACCCTGTTCCAGCATCTCACCACCTGCACAGAGAATAATTTCTTCCTAATATCTAATCTAAACCTGCTCTCTGTTGGTTTGGAGCTGTTCTCCCTTGCTGGGGACGCCAGAGCTGGATGTAGCACTGCAGGTGGGGTCCCACCAGGGCACAGGGGCAGAATCACCTCCCTCAATCTGTGTGAGACCAGTGGAACCTTTTGAAAGTCTTAAGCAGGTCTGTCGTCTCCCCAGATGGCAAAAAGGAATATTAGCACCCACTCAGAGGTGGTGAAATGCTGTTACTTGGATCCCACTCCAGCTTCTCTAGATTTGCTGTTTAACAACACATCCAAGTTTGTCTCTTCAGCTTTCTGATGTGAGTAGCCCACTTGAAAAATTTCATTACACACCTTCAGATTGCTCATTTTCCCCAACCCAACTGAACATAAAGAATTTGGTGCTTGTTGCATTTGAGAGATTTGTGTGCTGGAGTTTCATGGGGACAAACCTGAAATATAGAAGCAATGCATGTCAACACCCAGCAATGACTCATCAATTTGCTACACAAGTGGCACTATTAGCAGAATGGGTCTGACTCCTTCCTTCTGTGCAGCTACAGGGAACAGAGCCATAGCTTGGTTTCTGCTAACCTACAAACCTCAGTATACAAACATTGTGACTCCTGGTAAAATTAACCATCCAGGATTGTCCCAAGTGAAGAGAAAACTTCATTATCATATCCCTTGTTTCAGTTACAAAGCTCCTTTTTCTCTAAATGCATAACGTAGTTTTCAAACGCCAGTTTTACTACACTGATTCCTCAAATCAGTTTAGGGCAGAGCATATCTCAGAAGGAACATCCCAAAAATACAACTTGCTCTCAGAATTTAGGTTTCTCCTGTAGGCTTTACATAGCTTTTTTTTTTTAACAATGGAAGCTCAAGAGGATTTTGTGTTCTTCCCTCCCCTGCTTTTACCCCAGGGAAGGCAGCATTGCTAATAAAACCCACAAAGATCAACCCTAAAAATAAATATCTTCTGTTGGTCTAGACAGCTCTGGCTCTTGAAAGAATTTGATCTGGGTGGTAATTACACTTCACTTTCGATCCATATATGAATTCAGTACTGGCAAGATATGCCAAACTTTTATCTTTCTATCCTCCCCTGATCCATCCATCAGCATTTACAAAGCATTTGTCATAGCAGAAAGAGTTCTAGAGATTGAAGCCTTTGTTCATTCACACAGCAAACAGCACACACAACAATAGCAGAAGCTGCTTCTTTACATTACCCTGCCACCATTCTTGCACCATGACCAGACAGAACAGGTTTAAGGGTGAGAAAAGCATCCCTTTTATTCATCAGCTTGTGTTATAAGTTTGCCTGTCCTTAAGATCTCTCAGGGAAGGCAGAGTGTGCATGCAAATATCTAATAAAAGATCTCATCTCCCTCTGAGTGCTGAGCTTCCATTCCATGCCCAGACCACTGGCTATTACATTACTGGTAAGTAGTGGGCTGGGAGGTATCAATTTTACAAGAGAATGCTCGTCTGATGATAACAACACCAAAATCTGGTGAGCAGTCTGTTTAGACACAAGAAAGAGAAAGCAAACCCTTTTACCATCCGTCTCCTCTGCTGTTTCAGACACTGTTTCTGTGTTTACCTTCTGGCCTTGAACAATCAGCAGAGCAGCTTACTTGGTGCTGAACAGATTTTTGCTCTTTCAGCTGATGGCCTTTAGAAAGTTCTGTCCTCAGGCTCCCAGATCTTGGTGCAAAAATAGGTGAACAATGACTAATCAAGCATCAGAGACTGGAAAGGTGTTTTTGTGATGACTGGATTTCCCATTTGGAGCACAATGGCTCTCCTAAGTCCACTTCACTAGCTTCTAACTCACCAGTTGCCAGATGATAAGGGGTTTTTTGATACTTAAATAATTCTTTTCCTTTTCTGATTGTTTCTGTAGCTATTTTCACCACCTCTATTTTAAAAACAATTGAAAATGGGAAAAACCAACTTAAGTCTAAATGTCTGCCTTTGCCTCTCTACAAAACCAGATTCTTCTCTTTCATGGTAAAGATCTTCATTAATTTCACTTCAAGGAAAGAATTTAAAGGGAGGAATAGTATTACTCATTTGCCTGCTGCTCTTGGCAGGCAGTGACATGCACGAAGCAAAGCCACAGGTCCTGTTATTGCCTTCAAGTCAAAGGGAGTCAGAAACACAGAAACAAAGGCATTGCTGTTTCACAGAAAGAGAAATGAGTAATGGATATTTTGTGGGTCACATAAACCTGTATGGACACTTCTGAGTAATTCTTTGAATCCTGAGGTCTTCAGAAGGTCACTTGCTTCTTAAACATCCATTTACAGTAAACTTAGAAAACATATAGCTCTGGATAAAGTGGATCTCAATTCTCCTTCCACTTTCTGTAGAAAATTTTTGCAATCATGTCAGGATCACTGGTCTAGTTTCAGGTTCAGTGGTGGGGCTTTATACCAATATCAGGCATTACAAATAAAAAAACATGTCTAAAGTTGTTTCATAAAGTGAAGAGAATGTCTTCAGTCTTCAAGAAAACATATCTTTGGGCAAAAGCTGAACTTGAGAATGTCCTCTGTTTTCAGTGAAGCTGTGGCAATTCCTATCAGCAATCCCTTACATTTAATTTCCAACTCTGTTTTGATGTTCCTTGCTGAATTCAAGACAGACTGAAGACAGAAACATGTTGAGTGTTTTAGCAGAGCACTTAACACAATGGAATCCCAATCTCAGTTTGGACTTTCAAGCACTACCAAAATATGCACAAGAATCATTAACAAAAAGTAATCACATTTAGGGGCCTTCTGACTAGAACTGAATACCACAGCTGTCCAGATTAGAGAGTGACAGCCTACAGACCATATCTGACCTATGGGATGAACCTGTCCCAGTCCCAGATGATTTTGCACCATACATTTGCTAATATATTAGTCTAGAAACTGTGATAGTGCAAGAAAAGAAAAGGGGAAGGATGTGCAGCCAAACCTGCCTGTGACTGTAAAGCTGATCCTTGATATGTTACAGAGTTTAGAAGCTTTTCCAAAGCGGCCAGAATCTAAATATTGTGTACCCAAGTAATCCTAATTCTGGTTCACAATTTCTTCACTTGTACCTTAAATAAATCTCTTAACAGCCAGACTTCAACTTTGCACATCAAAGTTGCTTCTTGACAAAGCAGTAAGGAGAGAGCAGGAGGGAGCTGTGAAGGTCACTCAGCATTCATCTGCTGCTGAGGCTGAGCAATCTCCAAGCCATCCACGACCGCAGTGAATGAATCTCCAGTCCCTCTGAAGGGTTGTGGTTGATTCAGGGGGAACAGAATTCTGTGTGCAGAATTGATGGCAGCTACAAACCAGCCTTTGTCAAGAATTCAGCCCTAGACATGCTGAGACAGGGGTGAGGGAGTTTAGGAAGGGTTGTGTGGCCATGAACACAATACAAGGAGGACTAATAATGCTATGAGCCACACCATTAGAGTCTGAAATCAAAAGTTTCCAAGAACCTGTAACACATGAGAATGTAAGAACAATCACACTGAGCCAGCTGACAGCTCCTTTTAGCCTAGAGCATTGTTTTCAACACAAGGTAAAGAATATAAGAAACAAGGTGTGTGTATAGAGCAATTCTTCCCCAGGGACAGACACCTACTCTCTAGCAATCAACACTTTATCACAGAGAGATCACACCAGAACTATTGAGTGGAACAGTCACAAACACACCAACCCTCCATAAATTATCCTAATCCCATTTTTAACCTTCATTGACTTCTAACCTGAACGCCATCTCATGGCAACAAATTTCTAAATGTCACTAGGAGTTGCACAAAAACGTGCTTCTGTGTTATCAACTGTAAACACAAAATTGGTTAGTGCCATGTAGCTAGTGGCCAGAGCAATGCTCATTTCAGCACAAAGTACTAGACTTCATTTACATCCTGGGTAATTATGACACCTTAGAGTGCTTTTAAATAATAATGATTTAACACTGCCTTGGAAAGAAAAAAAAAAGATATTTTCAGGAGCAGGCAATGTTGGGTATCATCCAAAGTTCCTCCTCTAGCAATGCTCCCTGCCCACTGTCTAGACCAAGAATATTCAGATAAGAATCTGACTCCTGATCACTACACTGGAATCTTAGGCATGTAGACCATCACACATCCCCAGCCAGAATACCACTCTGTGCCACATGCCACTGCTCTGAGAGCAGGAGCACAGCCTGCTGCAAAAAGTTACATTAAAATCCTGTAACAGATGGAGGGGGAAAAGCCTCCTTTGCCTTCTGCACACAACTGCCTCGATCCCTCCCCAGCAGAACTGTTATGTCTCAAAGACAAAAGCCAAGGATGGCTACACAAGCTGTGTTCACTTCTGTGGCTGCCTGCATCAGCCCAGTGGATAAACAACAGCCATTTCAGCTGAAGAATTAGGAAAACCATCTAAGTGCATTTCTCATTGGTGGCATTTCCAGGGGAGTGCAAAGCAGCAAAGGATGAAACAAAGAAAAGCAAAACCTTCTGCAAACAGAGATTTCAGCATCTGCCTAGCTTGCAGGAGTATTTCACATTCAGCATCTGTCTTTGAAGGTGAAACTTTCTAAACTGGTCACTGAGGGAACAATTACATGCAAATAAATAGACACCATTAACTCAACAGGGTCTGAAGCATATGGGGACAAGTCAGTGAACTTTTTTCTTCCAGAAATAAGCTACTTCTATCATGGAAATAATGTTTGCTGACACTGTAATTGAGAATTAAAGCTGCAGAAAAATATGAGGTTTGCTAAAACACAATAGATATATTTTTCCATACAATATATGGCACCAAAATATGCAGCATTCTGGAGAGGATAATTAATCAGTGTTCTCTTGCTGAAGTTCTTTTAATTGTCTATGATGGTCTGTGTTGGGGGAGACTATTGAGTTTTAACAGGGAACAAGATCAGGCATCATGGGGAATACTTACATGAATAAAGATTGCATGATCAAGATTTTTGACCTGGGAATTGCTATTCTGTAATCATGTGTAAGGCACCAGGAGTGCCCCTGGCACTGCATATATAATAATAAACTATTAACAATAAATCATGTAATTAAATTGTCACTTCGAACATTCTTTTCATAATTCTTGCCTCAGATTTAAGTTCCCACATCAGGTCCTCATAATATTATTAAAGCTCCTACACTTCAGCTTTTAAAACTCCCCTAGGGATCTATTGTTTCTTTGTTTAATGTGTTTATGAGCCAAAAGCCCCATTAAATACAATAGGGAAACTCCCAGACCTTTAAAAACTTTGCCACCAGAGACATTTCTTAGGAAACAGGACCATTTTTGTCATTCCATCCTGTAACTATTGGAAAGTCTATTGATCAGAGAAGTTCTAGGAGAAAAACAAAAGAAATATTCCACTTCCATGGATCATCAGGTTGTTAAGGCTACAAAGATATACAAGGCAGAACTGCTGCGCACACAGAGTTTTCCCTCCTCCATAGCATCTGGTCATTCACACAATAACATATTCAGAATATTTTCTGTTATGATTGCACTTTGTGCCTCATTGCCTTTGTAGGTGCTGTCTGTAAGGATAAGAGCAACCCCACTTGTATTTCCTCGGTCCGGAAGGTGAGGAGATGGGCACATGCTTATGTTCCTGTAAACCCACACTGTACATTGTCCTCTACAGATTTAAATAGAACATTTGGTCTGGGACGGGATGCTGCCAAAACCAGTAGAAATTTTGATGATCAAACACTGACTTTTAAAAATGAATGTCCATCTACCTTCAACAGGACTTAAATATGGAGAGAGATCTACAGAGAGCAGGAGAGAAGGATGAAGCTACTATCAATGTGCTGAAAAAGCTGGAATTTACCAGAAATATACTTCATAGTCTGAACCCTTGTTGAAAATTATTTGACACTGTAATCCCGTGTATGTTATGATTTATTTTAGAGGGGTTATTTTATCCGGCTGTGAGATTCTCCTCAATTGCTTGCCACATTTCTCTAAAAGGTAAAACTCATCCAGAATTTATTTAAGTCTATTTGGTGAAGCCACAAAGATTAAGCTGGACTGCTGTGATTTATCAATCACAATTCAAAGAAGGCACAAAGTTAAGTGGGGAGTTCACACTTAGTAAAAATACACCCAAGGGATAGGCAGAGTTCCTGTGTAACAGCCTAAGTCTAAAGTGAAAAATGCCTGGCAACACCATGCCAGTGAAGATGGTTCATCTGTAGTTGAGTTGACAGTTTCTCAACATAAAAGAGCTTAGAATGAGGTTAGTGTGAGCCATGGGTGAAATTGAAATTCCTTTCGCCTTGACTAATGCATTTTAAGTGACTCCCACTTAGGGTCAGAAAAATTACAAGTTCTGTTTTGTTAAACAGTTAAAAAAACCAAACATAATCTGCATCAGGCTGGAAAGTTCTACATTCCAGTGAACACGAGGGATGGTGAACATAGCCTGTGGCCAAACACAGCCCACGCAGAGCTTCACACTGCTGAAGCTTTCATCTTCAGCACCCCAAGGTACAGCCCACAGAGACTGCAGGATCCCAGCAGGCAGGGCTCCATCCTGCTCCAGCCTAATGCATTGCACATGCCAGGACCTGCATCCCCATGAGCTGCACTGTCACACCACAACTGAGGAGGCTGGCAGCTCACTGGGCAAGCATTCAGGAGCTGGGGGGCTTCATTTGGACTTCAAGAGGTTGAGACCAAGGTGCAAGTTCTGTAACCAGCACAGCTCCCACAGGGCCGCTTCTTACTCAGGAGTTACTAATGAGTAGTGAACGTACTCACCCATCAGTTTGGTGATTCCTGATAAAATCTATTCTCATGTGATGTATGTCCTGTTGCAGTAAGGTAGAAAAATTATAAAGAAAAGTCTCGTAAAATTAAGCCTGCTCTCCTGGAATCAATGGCTGGCCTGGTCAGGCTAGCCCTTTGCAAGCTCCCGTGTGAAAGCAATCCTGGTGTGAGCAGCTCGTTAGCATAACAAGCTACACCTGGGTGAAAAACAACTTGCACCTGTATAAACGGTTTTTACACCATTAGATAGGAAAATGAAAACTATCTCTCACAAACAACTTTTCCTGCATGTACACACCAAGAGTTCGAGTGACCAATTAATACAGAATAACAGCTTGCTACTAACCAATAAAGTAATTGACAAGAAAGCTCCTAACCAATTGGAGTCACACAGGAGGTCTGTAAAACTGTATAAAAATGAGTTATGTGGATAAAGAGGGGCTTTTTTCCACCATGAAGAAAATGGAGTCCAGTGTGATTTGTTTCCATATCTCCCATGCTAATATTAACAAGTCACTAAAAAATACAAACCAAGTTTGTTTTGGAGCATGTCACTCCTATCTCTCAAAATTAATATGGGAATAGAATATCTGCTTGGTTGTGAAGATATCTGAAGGAATATGATCATGCAAAAAAATCACATAATCAAGGGAGTTTTCATGGTAGATAATTTATATTTCACAACTCAGTGTTAAATTAGGAGGAGTGTTAGAAAAATGAAGCTTGGATGAATGAAGCTGCAGCTCTATCTCTGTAATACCTTTACAGGACTTCATGGTATAACTGTAATGAAGAGCTCTGGTATCATAATCTACTTTCCCAGATTGCCAGTGGAAAGTTATAACTATGATTAATATAGATATGGTATCTTACTAATAAAAAATGTTGCAGACAAGTCCTTCATACCCCTGTGAAATGGCTACAAACAGAGTTTACATGCCAAGAGTTCCAGTGGAGTCAGGTGACTGCCTAGTGTCGCTCCAAAGCTACTGGTACAAAAACCCTTCTAGAGGTAGCAGTGTGTTCATGACATCTGAGTTATTTAGCTGTGGTAACAGAATAAGAAAGGTCTACAATAAATTCGTAATTTCTCATTCCCAGACCTTGGGCCAGATCTGAGGATCACATCTTGTTTCTTAGCCTAGTATTCTATTCTGTCCTTTCAGCTACCTTTTGTTGAGTTGAACTTTATAGCACATCAGCTCTCTCTCTAGAGAAAGGTATTAGAGATGGAGTTATTCAGGATTGATCCTTTTTTTGGTTTTGTTGGGGTTTAAGTCTCACACTCAAAAATATCTTTTCATCTTCTTGGTATTAAACCCATATGGAAACTGATACTGTACTAATATTAATCACTTTGCTTGCTATATGTATAGAAGGAAACCATATTTTATCCTGTAGGTTCAGTTAAATTCCTCATCCAGTGCCTTCAGTATTGGAGGTTCCAGTGCTCTCCATGTTAGCAGTGGAACAGTGGAAACAATGATCCATGTACTCCTGGCCAGGGAGCATTCCTGGGTTTGAGACCCTTCACAGAGGACAGGGGTGTACCCTGTTGGCAGTTCTGCCATGGGCTCAGCATGCAACCTTGGACAAAATGTTTAATTGTAATATCCTGCTTTCTTTTCTTCAGATGCAAGAAATTAGACAATAATTTATAGCCACCTTTTAAAATGCTCTCAGATTTATGAATGAAGCAATCCTCCTTCCCTTGCAACAGCACTCCTGCAATGGCTTTTTGTTGGAAACAAAGGATGTCGTGATAGAAGGGTGACTAATAAGCAACCTAACACCCAAAGGAATCTAGTACTAGAACAGCATGACCTGCAGTAATTCTGCTCCTCTTAGACACACACCCAGGATTAGCAGTCATCCTACACAACTCCCTTGACTATCAGAACAATTAAAAAAAATAAGATAAAGCCTCTTGTCCCAAGCTTACAGCTCAAAGGACACAAAATACTAAGTTAATTCCAAACTTACAGAGCATTTATTTGGAGGAAACTCTGCGAAGGAATCCTATGGAAATTAACCCTTACTTCCATAATTCTCAAAAATTTCCTAGTGCTTAGAAGTAGAAACTGCCCTGATTAGTTTCTCATGTAACCATCCAACCCATAAATGCTGGAGCCAGGCTGGAGGGAACAGTTATGCAATAGAGGCCATGAAAGAGAAAAAACTGCTTGAGGCCAATTGGCTGCTTACATCATATATTTTCATGCTCTGTTTACAACCTCTCTGTGTAGGCATCTCACAATTCTGCTGTATAAGTTGTGGGTGAATATCTCTTGATAAAGTAAGAAAAATCAAACAAACAACTTATTGAATGTTCACATCAAGTTTCAACTCAACAGTCTTTTAAGCGTCACATGTTGAATGAAGGGTTTGCTTCACTAATAGGCTGAGTATGATGAGTGGGGATAGGTTCTATATAACTCCTGGGAATTATTTTTTAAGACCACAAATCACACCACATTCAGTTCTACTTAACTCTTTGTATGTATTCCTGCTCAGTCAAGAACCAGCAGATCTCTGTGTGATGATGAGACTGTTTCTCTCTGTGATTTCTCTCTGTGCAGCTGAGCCAGGTGAAGAATATTTTCCCTTGCTTTTCAGAGCTGTGTATCAAGGCTGGCACCAGAGTCAGATGGAGAAATGTCCACTGGGGAAGCTTCATCCCAGCTATGTCAGAGCCCTTCACAAGAATGAAACCTTTTACCCTGTTTGTAGGACAACAGTACTAAAAAAAAAAAAGAAAGAAAAACAAAAGTAATGGAAATTTAAAGTGAACTTCATGTTCAGTACCTGAAACACGTCATGTAAAGTATTTCTCCTTAACTCATGAGACTGCACATGAGAGAGGAAAAAATCCTTGTATGGGCATCACAGTGCCTCAAGAAAGCAAAAATAGCATGAGCAGCTGGCTTTAGGATTGAGTACAGAGAACAGAGATCTTGTGTTACCCACAGGATGCTGCAAACCTGGAAGCTGCAAGCAAACAGCACTGCTGGGTTCAGGTTGGTTTGCAGGGAATGAATGCAGGGCAACTAAGATATAAAGGCTTAACATTTAAACATTAAAATAGTCTCCATTACATTAGAAAATCTCCACTGAGATTAGAGCCTGTGCTTTATGGATAGGACCACATTAATTCAGAAACACTTCTGAATATTTGAATTACACCCACAGGCAGCAATAACGATCCGAAGGTTTGGTATGAGAAAGTTGTTGAGAATTTTGTTCAATTTAACTACAGTGTATCCTCTTGGGCTGCAGTGGAGCTTTGGATCTCTTGCCTCTTATGAGCAGCACGTCAGTCAATAAGAATTTAGCTTGGAGGAATGCATTACAAATGTAGAACAAATCAAATTAGCTCTCAGATATTATCTGTTGATATCTCGTTTCTTCCTCAGACTCCTAACCACTGGAACACATCTGGGCAGTTGGGGGAGGCAACTGTTTTACTAAAAAGTACTAAATATAGGTGCTATAGAACAAATTACAACATGCTGCATTGCCACTCCACCTCCAGCACAGGATGAACTGGGAACAGTTACCTGCTGGAAAAAGATAATTCAGTCAGCTAACATGTCACCTTTACAGCATAAAAAGGCAATTTAATCATTGCAATTATGTGCTAAGAATGAGTGACAAAGTCATCTGTTGCAGCAGTTATTTAAAGAAATCAAGATTTGGAGCACCATTTACTTGTTTCAAATTTTCCCTGCTAGAAATTTGAAGAATTCAATAACGCATTCCATGAGGAAAACTACATACTTTAACATAAATTTAGAGCAGCATTTTTTCTTCTTTTTAAATGGAAATAGTTTGCTTACCTGAAAGTTCTTGTGATGGCCCAAGAATAGACTGGGAAAGGAATTATATGAGTTGCTTGGTCGAAGTTTTACACAGCATTTCACCCTGATCAGCATTAAGAGATGAACTCCAGTGACACACACACTTGATGCATCAGACTGAAGGTTTTACTGCCCAACACTTTAGTGGATTCAAGAAGAGCAAATGAAAATTTACTGTAGCAGCAGTGCCAAAACTGTGAGTTCTGTTAGGTAGCAATTAGACTACAAATCACATCACAAACTGTGCTATTGATAGCACACGCTTTTGCAGCCTCCCTTACCCACAAAGATGATAATTTTTCTGTGCCATAGCTGAGTGCTGTGAGAAAGGAACAGGAGTAAGTTGCCTGCAGCACTAAGGTTTCTCTTAGAGGCTAAAATTGATCCACTATTGCCGTAGAGTTTAGGAAATTCTGGCTTTGACTTTCAGTTTAAAGCTCCTGGTGAAAATTCCTTGCTCAAATCACTGAGAAACAGGTTAGAGGACTACATCATCTACTGCAGGCACTGACATGGGCTTTGGGTGACTTAAACCGACAGACTGAGTCCCAAGACCACCACATTTAGCCCTTCCAGGTTTGTAAAACATAATTCCTTATCAGAAAATTATTAAATAACTGGTTCTAAAAGTCTAGAGCAATTTTCATTATTAAAACCAAAGAGAAATTTGCAAAATATGCCTACATTTGAATATCCTGATGCCTTCCATGTGCACCTTGAGGAAGCAAAAATTCATGTTTACCATGTGCCACCCAGAGGAAAACTTTGCTAAACCCCTCTTTGTGGTCAGTCATTACCCAGCTCCTCCTAAGGCTTGTGCAGTTCTTTCTGCAGCAGCCTGTCCACGCAGCCAGACAGTGAGCACGCCTGCCTCGTCCCCTGCTGGTGCAGGCAATCACATCATAAACTGATCAAATGCCATTGTACAACTCAATAGGCTTTTTGGACTAAGTTTCCAAAATTTGGGAGTGGGCCTTTCTTCCATTCAAACTAATTTGGGCAACAATGAAAAAATTTACTCATGAACAAGGCTCCTGACTACATCTTTTTCCGTCAGTGGTTCTTGTTTTCCGCTCCAACCCACATCATCTATTCTCTTCCTTCCACCCATTCTTCCCCCCAAAAAAGGCTGGCTTGGACACTGTGCTTCAATTTTCTGCAGAACTTTCTATTTTTCTTTCCCATTCTTTTTGTTTAGCATATGAAAGGAGCTTCCTGTTTAGAAACATGGGAGTCCTACACCCTCAGTAATGATGTATTCAGCCCATCAGTGATCTTGGCATGAATGCCTTAAAACCTTAATAAGTCTGATGGGATTTTCTGTACATGTCATCATCATCATCAGTTCAAAAAACAATGCACAGCATTTGTCATCTTGCACTGAATCTGCTCCCTTCCCAGTCCTCTGGTTCTAGTAAGGGAAATCTAGTAAGAAGGCTTGCTAGTTTCTTTCTCTTAAGTATTTCAGATGATAGATTTCCAATGAAATCTACAGAACAGAAACAGAAGCACCAAGAGGAGAAAGTGCTGTTGCAGCATTCCCAACATGATCAATACTGTCCTGGGCTTGTCCTGTGCTAGGGAATAGAAATGAAATATGGAATGTAATCCCTGTTCAAATTTTTAAAAAACCAAACAAAACACATCCCCCACAAACTCTACATGGCCTAGAACAAAATTGTATCTTTTAAAAATATGTAGGATGGATTCAAAATCTATTTATATAGGTAAAAAAAAAAAGGCAGCAGTGGTGACTTGAAATAAACTGAAATATTTGTCTCTTCAGGAGGTTAATGTACAGAAACACCTAAGTGCAGGCTGTTTCTCTCTGCTGAATTTGAACAGCAGTGGAGTTCTCCAGTGAAGGCAGTGGACAGCACTTGAATTACTGGGTGCAGCAGCAGCCACCCTGTGAACTGACACAACAAGGGCTGTTCTTCTCAGCAGCACAGTGGCCAGCCTCAATTTATTCTATGCGGCTCAATTCTTCAGCTAATTCTTCTCTGAGAAAAGCTGCCAGCCTGGAGCTCGTGCATCTTAACCTCTGACAAAGCAAGGCACATACACTGCTTCACTTTAACTCTTGTGGGGACTTGCTCTGTGCCTACATAAACATCAAAACATATTTTGATTTTTACTTCTGGGTGAGCAGAAGTAATTTAAAACTGTCGGCAAGTGTCATCCTAATTAAAAACAAATGACTAATTGTACAAGTACAGGGCCTGTTGACACAGGCTACAAATATCAAAGCCAACAAAGCTTGAATTCGAAGAAAAGCAGCACCATCTAGTGCCCTGCAGTAGTCAGATGCAAAACTCAATTTCACAAGCCCACAGAGAAATTTCAAGATAGCAAACACTCACATAAACAGTAGGACACCAGAGGTTTAACTCTATCAGCACTTCCGATAAAGGCAATTGTGTATTAATAGTTTTGTTAAAAAAGAGCTCCCAAGATTGAGAGGTTTTCAGGAAGAACAGAAATTCTTTAAAGACAAAGTAAGAAATTATTTTGCCATCTCTAAAAGAGACGCAGTCCAAAGGCTAAAACTTACCAGAAGGCTACTAGGGTCTACAAAAAGTTGCTAGAAATAAAAAGCCAAGCCTCAAGAAGTTCAATAATAAAAGTTCTAGGAGACTGAAAACATAAGACAATATGAAGAGGAGATTTGAGAAACCTTGAGAAAATATAAAAGGAAAATTAACATAAATTCTTTTTCAAACTCATCAGGAATAGATATCTTGACAAATGGTTAACACAGCAAACATATGATCAAAAAGTAGTAAAAATAATATGAAAGAGACCAGACTGCAAAAAACTTTTCAAATGCTTTGGATATTTAAAATTTTATTTGGGGGGTTTGTTGTTTGGTTTTTTCAGGAGTTCATTTAGGGTGATGTTCTTCTGTTTTTGTTTTCTTGTTTTGATGGGCGTTTGTTTGTTTGGGAGGGTATGTTTGTTTTTTTCTTCTTTTTTTTTAATCCACATTTATGATGGAGAGACTTAAACTGGCTCCTGCTCCAGACAGCTCATTTCAAATCAGAGGATCAAGGATGCTACTGGCCACTTCAGTAACACAAAACAATAACAGATCTTTATAATTAGGCAGTAAATACCCAAGAAATCAATTAGACAATAATTGAGCTGCCAACCACCATGATCTCTCGCTTAAAAAGAAGCAGGCAACAAATGAGACAATTTTTAATGAGTTTTCCAGAGATTTATGTAGGTGAGCTGACTTTTCCACTGTGCAGATACCCTGTGATATAAAAATATTGTACATACAGATAACTGTGTTATGTTGGCAAATATGGCTCAGGTAAAGGGTATGTGGGACTCACATCCATTGCCATTCTCAGAGTCTACCAGTGTTATTAACAGATATGAATTCTAAAATTGATTAAGGTAGAAATTCCTGATTTGCCAGCATTTTGAGTATCATGTCAATCCTCCAATACAAAAATCCAAGTACAAAAAGGAATGGAGAAAAGAAATTATTGGCAGACCTTGCACTCCTCACCACTGCCTCAAGCTACACACTTTTATGAAGATTTCTAACTGTAGGAGAAAGTGCCAGAGCAAGCTGCTTTTGCTAACCCTACAGAGAACCTAAATAATTAAGTTTAAATCAAAAGTCAAGCTTTGTAGGAAGTGGAGACCTATATCTCTCATATGACTCTAAAACATAATTATAGCAGAAGTGTCCTTTTTTCACACAAGAAGGAAAGTACACTGCAAACAAGGTGGGATGAGAAAGTATGTATTAAAAAAGAGCTTTGTTCAGGTTCTAGTGCACCTTCACTACAGATAATTTATGAGCATCCTTAGGCATCCAGCAGAATTTCATGTATTCAAGAACTGAAACATGGTACAAACAGTGGAAAATAAATGCAGCAGGCAACTCAATAGCATGTGAGCAACAACCTCAGTCTCTACCTATGGCCTTGCAAACTGCAACTGTTAACAAAGCCACAATGAAAATATCTGAAAACGTTGCACTGAAGCCCATCTTCTTTATCTTAGGTGGAAGATTCACATAAACACTA
>NW_005054317.1:7333643-7337129 GCF_000277835.1 Geospiza fortis
AGCCATAAATTACAGCACCATTGATTGATGTAGTGCTGTCCCCAAAACCAGTGATCTGCAAGACTTGGGTATTAGTAAGGACAGAAGTCAAAATAACACATTGAAGACACTGCTTGCTCTGACAGCAAGGCTGATACTATAACCTAATAAAGCATCAGCTCTAAGGAAGAACACAGATCCCCACCAACACAAAAAACATGACAAGTCAAATCTCAAAGACAAACCAAAATTTATTTAAAACAACAAAAACAAGACAGTGCTACTGCCAAGATAGAAAAAAATTAAGGAGTCTTTTACTGAATGTGACAAGGCAGGCAATTTACAGCAGTTTACATAAATTCTGAGATCAGGTGGGGTTTTACACTGCTTCAATTGACTACATGTACTTTCTGCAAGACAAACTTGTCCCTGTTCCCCTCCCCTTTTCAAAAGAGCTGACAAAAATATCCTATAAAAAACATTTACAGAATTTTGAGACATGATTGAAACATGAACCACTGTCCAAAAGTCTGGAACTTTCCAAGAAGGTTAAGTCCTTTGTTGCTTCAACCAACCCTCAACGGGGGAGCTACAAGCACAACGCCATCCCCTCTGACAAAGAGCATGGGAATATTCCTCTTGGTAGACTGTGAAGAAGGAAAGAAAAGTTTACATTTACAAAACATTCATTTCAATCATAAAAACACACCTGAAAAACTCCAACAAACACTCAAATGTTCTGGCAAGCTGAAGAGATCAAAACAATTAACACCAAGTCTCTAGATATCCTCTGTACTTTCATAACAGTTTGTCCAAATCCTGTTAGAACTTGGTTCAAAAAACAGTCAGCAGTAAACTACTTTAACAATATAACACAGTGTAGTTTTAAATAAAAAAATCTGTGAGGATAAATTAACTCTTTTTTTAGTCCTTACTTTATAAATCTCTTCATAGGTTTCTTCATCAATCTCTATTGTAGTCACAGTTTCTTCCACATCACCCAAAATCATATTTAAGTGCTGATCATATGCCTGTAGAAATTAAGTTTAGTTTACTGTGTTTTCCAAAATTCAAACAAAAGTTTATTAAAATAAGAATTTTAGCAAGACTTTGAGACATAAATAGTCTAGTCTGATTTTAACCAAAACATAGCACTGTCAGTTCTAGCTACAGCTCAACACAAACATAAACAAATGAGAATTCTGCAGCAGGAAAAAGAATGCAGGACATTTACATTTACTGAAACACCTGCAGGAAATAGCTCTGAAGCATTCTGTGAGAGCACTTACAAGACCTCAGAGACAGACAGATTTTGTTAGTATGGGGCAGCTTACAGGGTATGAAAGCTACTCCTCATACTGTGCTACAAAACCATAAACACATGTTCCAAAATCCTTACAAAAGCATGTTGCAAACTACACGTGTCCCTCATGGATCTCCCATTATCTCTGTGTTTCCAAAGGAGTTGAGGCTCAGTTAACTCATGGAGCAACCGGTTCTCTACCCCAGCAGAGCACAGCACTCAGGGAGGCTGACTGACTTAACAGAAAGCAAGAATCTGAGAACCCAGCTGAGCACCTGTCCCATCACACCTCCCAGGGTGTGCCTTCAGGGATTCTTGTTTGATAATCATGACCTCAGTCTAGAAGAGGCCTCAGGGTACATCATATGAAGAGGCCTGCAGCATTATTGCTTATTTCACAGACAGAGAAATAGAAGCCAAAGGCAGTGAAATCAGTTGCTTGGTATCATTCAGGAGATAAAAAAAACCAAAATACATTTCTTGATTTTCTCAGGAAGTAGTTAACAGCTGACAAAGTACTGAGGAAATGAGATTTTTCCACCAATCACATTACAGTTATGGCAACTAAGACAATTCTTAACCTACTTCCTCCAACCACTTCTGCATTTTCAAGCATGAAATGCAATTACTCATGTTTTAAAACTATTTTTTTCAACAACCAATGGAATATTACAGGTAAACTTGTTTAACAGACTGTTGTACATAAAGAAAGGCTGCCCAGTGCTTAGCTGAATGAGCATGACAATGTTGTGAAAATTTTACTTACATGTAATCTGCCTCTAAGCTCTCTGTCATTCCTCATTTTGACATAGATTCGCTCATCTAGACTGAGTCTGATGAGATCAAGTGGCTCCTCTACAGTATTTGTTGTTTGTTGCTAAAAAAAAATAAAAGCATTATTTCTACAGAAGCGGCCTGGGAACTTTTCCATTCCTCAATTTTTGTGAGACACAGAAAACAAACGAGTGAAAACAGGTGCAAATATTTCAAATCATTCCATCACATCCTGGTGAACCTGAGAGCTGCTGATTTACCACTCCACTGACACTTACCAGCCCTGGGCAGTGGGAGTCAAATGATCTCAGTTTAGTCTGCAGCAAATCCTTCTTCACACACATGGGTATTGGAACAAGATAATCTTTAGGGTCCCTTCTAACACAATCCATTTTCTAACTCTGTGAACTCTTTTTCCTACCAGCAGCCACAGTTTACACTGCAGGAACCAGCAGCACAGCTGTGCCATGGCACGGCACAGCTGAACCAGCTGAACCCACGCTGACAGCGGTGCCGGCACAGGGAGGTACCCAGGTGATAAAAATGGGAGCAGGCTCCCGACACTAAAGTGATTTCAGCATTTATGATAAGAAAAATGAAGGCCTAAAGCAAGGGAGCCCACAGGCTGAGCAGGAGCGTTCCCAACGAGGATGCTGCAGCACCAGCGCTGGGGCTTCTTTTCAGTCCCTGATGTCCCAGAAGGAGAGGCACAGCTTCAGTGGGTCAGAAGCCCCTTTTGATGCTGTTTTTTGTCCTTTTGGATTGGTTTCTTTCTGGATCCTTCCTTTGCATGAAGGTTTAAGGTGCTCGATTGGCCTATTACAGTTCTGTCCAGGCTGGCTCGTTTCGCTTGGGGGGTGCTGCACTTTACTGAGGTGCGTTATGGTACTTTGAGTACCCTATTTCTTATAACTACGCTTTTAACCCCTTTTACAATATAACAACCAAACTAACAGTACATGCTTAACGATCTATTAACTATTTTACAACAGTTTCTAACCTATTTTTAACACGGGCACACACTCGGGGGCTCTCAGGCACCCTGCCCCGCGCACTCCCCGTTCCCGAGCCCTCGCTGGGCCGCACAGCAGCCAGGCCGGGCCCCGAGGCTGCCCTGAAACCCCAACACACAGCGGCCTGAGGCCCCTTGCTGCGAGAAAGGCGCACTGCGAGGATCACAACGAAAAAAGGGTGAGAACCTCCTCCACATATTCCATACGTCACGCATATCCCGTATTTCCGTTCTAGCTACCCCCTTCCTTCAGAGCCCAGAGCACTGCTCTCCGCAGCTTTCCCCCTTTCCCTCGTCCGGCAGTGCCCGGGGTCAGCGGGCCCGCAGCGAGCCCTGCCCGCGCCCCGGCAGCGGCACAAGCCCCGCGGCCGAGCGGGGATTTCCCCTCGCACGGGAAGCGCTCCCGGGGGCGCGCCCC
>NW_005054317.1:7337520-7358297 GCF_000277835.1 Geospiza fortis
GGCGATAAAGCCGTGTGTGAGGCGGGCCCCGCACGCTGCAAAGGCTGAGCAGCCCGTGAAGGGTTTTCATCTCGGCCGCGCTCTCCTGAGCAGCGTCACGCCGTAATAAGTTGTTGTGAGTGGCCAGCACGATGCTCGGTTTTCTGCCGATTCCATCGGTTGGACTATAGGAGTCTTTAGGTACTGCTTGTGAGTTACGTAAGTATTTCCCTCCAACAAGTCTTACTGTTCACTTCCTGCCTATTTGTAAACAATGACATGCTCAGCATTGTGAGTGTTTTCGTTCTTCTGAAGCTGCCTCTAACGAAGTCCGTGGAGATGTTGTTTCACATTGCCATGGAGATGAAACTCCATCCTTTAACATTAATCTTCATTTCTTTTGTCACATGCAGATGATTTTGAAGAAAAAAAGCCCAGTATAAAAAAGACCTCAAAAGCTCCAGCTAGGAAAAAGGGACAAGATTGTGATACTGAAGTTTCCAATTCAGCAAAAACTTCCAAGCCTTCAAAACAAGAAAAGGCAAAATCACAAATAAAAGAAAGTAAAAAGAATGCTAGAAATAAAGAGAATTGTATCAAAGAGGAAACATGCAGGTGAATTTATTAATCATTCAAGTCTATAAGACATTTTTCTTCTTACTATTTCTTTCTGTGGTTTGATTGTCAAATACTCAATCTGTTGTTACTAATGCAGAGGTCATGCTTGATTTATTTCCCTATTTTTAGTCTTTGATAAACAAGTACCTCTGTTTCCTGATGCTACCACTGTTTTGATGATTTTAACAGTGACTCACTGAAGCATCCTCAGAACGAGATGAAGTTAAAGACAGAATCTCCTCTTAAAAAAGAGATGGATGAAGGCAATATTGACAACGATGATGATGATGATGATGATGATGACGAGGAAATGGAAGATGAGTGGGAGGACGTGGAAGGTAACAATTGCATATTTTTTCATGTTAAGCACTTTTTAAGAGCTTGTATATCACAATGATTCTTCAATAGCAGGTGACCAGCATCCCATAGTTATTTGAAATAACTTAGCACACACAGTGTTATGGAAGATCCAAGAGCTCATAGTTACTGGATGTGTTCTATTTAAACTTGTTTGAACACTTGAGAAGGAAAATGTAGGTTTTATCCCATCATCAGTCCTCCTTGGTAATATATTCCATGTTTACTTATAATTTAGTATTTTATTTTTACAGAACTTCAGGAACCTGCTACAGATAAGTTAGAAGAAGCTGCTGTTCTTCCATCAGTGGGGCTGCCAAGCAATCCTGTTGAGATAGAGATTGAAACCCCAGAGCAAGTGAAGAAAAGAGAGAGGAGGTAAGAACAAGGAGGTGGTAGAGAGCTGCTAAAGGCTGAAGTTAAAAATACTCCAAGTCTTGACTGTCACTGACTTGCTGTGTTCAGGTGAAAATCCCCACTTGATGCAGACTGTTGAGTTGGAATGATGGAGGGTTGTGGGATGAAGAACAGTTTACACACTGACAGTTCTACCAAAAATCTTCAGTGGAAGTTGTCAGGAATGGAGGAGGCTTTTCAGCTTCCTTGAAAATCAAGTGTGTAACTCCATTGTGTTTTACTGTCTCCATTTCCCTGAAGGGACAGCAGGAGATCTCTGCAAGGAGAGCTGTGGGTGAATGACATTGTGTTACTGCAAACCCTTAACAGTCTGTTCACATAGCCAGTCACTATACTTTTCCTTAAGTGTGCGCAGAAGATTCTCTGGGATGGATTCTCTTTGTGAACTGACCTAGTTCAGGAACCAAGAAAGGCAGGTCCACAGAAATCCCACAACATCCCTTTATTTTGTAATCTTCTGCAGAGAAAAAAGAAAAGCCGAGTTTGAGATGTACCTTCGGAGAATGATGAAACGTTTCAGCAAGGAGGTTCGTGAGGACACACACAAGGTATTTGTCACAGAGAACCATGGCAGGGAAGAAATTGAGCATAAAGGTGTCTGAACTGATTTGTAATCAAAAGAAACGAATTTTTATAAAATAGTTAGAATGGCTAGAAGTGAAAAAATAAAGAAGCTGTAGTCCTGACAGATGCTCATTAAGCTTCCTCTTAAACTGTGAATTGCAAACACCAGTGCCTGTGTTAGTAAAATTCTAACTCAAAGCATATGTGAGTAGGATGTGTATTTCTCCATAGAGGGATATCTTCTCATTCTGTTGGGATTAAACTGCCAGTTATGTAGAGCAGGAGACACTTGCAAAGACTTCACTGCTTTGCTGTCTTCTGAAGACAGCACTGAGAGTGCTTGGGAGGCTTAATTGTCACCTCTCTATTAAAAGGAGCAGTGAAGTATTCCTTGTCTTTACCATGGACAGTAGTTCCAATAACAAAATCTCTTGTGAACTCATTTTTAAACTTTTCTCTCTCAGGTTCACTTGCTGTGTTTATTAGCAAATGGTTTCTACAGGAACAGGATCTGCAGCCAGCCAGATCTCCTCGCCATCGCTCTGTCCATCGTCCCCACGCGCTTCACCCAGGTGCCTGCAGGCCAAGTGGGCCTTGTCTACCTTTCCAACCTGGTGAAATGGTAAAACTCCCTTCTGATGGAATGTAGAGCAAGGCTTCAGGGAGGGGGTAACTGTAACTAGCAATTTTCTGTGGGTTTTTAGAATTTTGTGTACAAGGGTGAGCAGGGCTGTCCTTTTTAGAGAAGGAGAGGGTGAACTCAGAAGTTTAAGAATACAGTCACAAACACTGGAAGATAAGCAGGTGTCTTGTATTTCAGGTTTGTTGGAACCTTCACTGTCAATGATGAACTTTCCACTGAAAAAGGAGAGTCCCTTCAGTCAACACTGGAGAGGAGGTTTGCCATCTATGCTGCACAGGATGATGAAGAGCTTGTTCATGTAAGAGACTGGGAAGTGCAGGGTTGGTTGGTGAGTTTGGATGGTGTGTGTCAGGTCATACACAAAGTGGTGTGAGGGGTGGATTTGAAGAAAGCACATTGGTGACTTAAGTGATTATGTATCTTTTTATTTTCTTATATTTTTATCTCAAGACCTCCTGTGATTAAATGACTCAATTTAAATTGTTTTGCAGATATTTTTAATTATTCTGCGAGCTTTACAGCTGCTGTGTCGCCTCGTGCTGTCTTTTCAGCCTATTCCTCTCAAGGAGACAAGACCAAAGGTAGTTTTTGTTTTTTGTGTGGAATAAGGAATAGGTCACTGATTTAGTAGGATTAAAAAAACTTTCTGGCTATTACAGCTTGCAGTGAATCACTTACTGCATGAACCAGGGTTCTGTCTACGTTGCAGAAAATGCACACCCTTAATTTTTAATTTTCTTTAAAAGAGCCACTCATTTCAGTGTTTCAGCAAAGATTTCTTAACATTTCAGCGGGTTTACATTTCTTTAAAACTTATATGGCAATTCTTGCTGCATGAGTACACCTCTCTTCAGCCTGTTGCCTGAAGTTTTCAAGTGAATTGACTGTGTCTGCTAACCTTTGGTCTGCATGAACCTTGGGCTGATTTCAGTCTTTTTTTTTTACCATGTTCTTAGCTGTGGTGAAAAAAGTGACCTTGCCTGTTTCCCTGCAGGGAAAGAGCTCATCCAAGAGGCTGTCTCACAGCAGCACCTCTGAGGGACAGGAGACTTCTGCCACAACACCCAAAGCTGTGGCAAAAACATGCCCCTGCAAAAAAGCCAAGCAGGATGAGAAATCCTCAGAGAGCAAAGAAAACAGCAAGGAGCCAAAGAAACCTAAAACTGCCCAGACTGAAAGGACACACAAGTCGAAGCTGACTAAAGGTAGCCAGGAACAGAAGGAATCAAACAATGAGACCAGTTCAGCAGAAAAAGATGTGCCAGTCAGGCCCAAGAACGACCGCCGGAGACGAGTGGCCTCCAAAGTGTGTTACAAGGAAGAGAGTGGAAGTGATGAGGGCAGTGCTTCAGACTTTGAGCTTTCAGAGGAGGAGAGTGATGTCTCTGATGAGGATTTTGAAACTGTCCCTAAGAGGCGGAGGAGCTCACAGGCCTCCCAGAATTCAAAGCTGACAACTGTGAAAAGGTCAAAAACTGAGACTTCAGAAACAAGGCAGTCAGAAAATTCATATGGAGCTGAGACTAAGCCAGCAAAAAGTACAACTCCAGCCTTGCCTCAAGGAAAGAAGAAGAGAAACAAAATCATTTCTAGTGATGAGGATGAAGGACAGCAGGAGGTGAGGAAAGCCATGGGCACAGACCAGTGGCTAGAGGTTTTCCTTGAGCCTGAGGACAAGTGGGTTTGTGTAGACTGTGTTCATGGCAATGTGGGCCAGCCCCAGCTGTGCTTTGCACATGCCACAAAGCCACTTTTCTACGTTGTGGGATTTGACAACGATGGGAGTGTCAGGGATGTGACACAAAGATATGATCCAGTGTGGATGACCTCAACAAGGAAGAGCCGTGTGGACCCGGAGTGGTGGGAAGAGACACTGCAGCCCTATGAAAGTCCCTGTGTGGAGAGAGACAAGAAGGAAGAAAATGAGGTAAATCACAGTAGGTTGTTCAGGGCATGTAGTGCTAGGAGTCCAGTCCCTGGATCCTCATTCAGGCAAAAAGCATTAGAAATCTCTTTCTGTGAGGAAGGAGGTTTGTATTTGAACTTGAAAGGTTGAGATTGAACATAAAGAGAATATGCAGTGGTAAATTGAAATAATATGAAATGATGGAGGCTGTTCAGACAAGTTTGCATAGCAGAGGTACTGCACAGCTTGTGCTGGAAACTTACTAGTGAGGTTTGTGTAGTGTTTAGCATTACTCTTCTCAGAGAGAGTTTTTGAAGTACATAGGTACGGGGAACACATCTAAGTACTTATTTGCAGCAAGAGTGTTTTGGTCTGTTGGCTCCTCTGCTAAGTTTCTGGTGTTTTTTTCCTTTGGTTCCTATTATAGTCATTTTCTTACAATGGGTAGTGAAAAAGTTGTGAAATTACTCTTTTCTGTATAATTCTTACAGTTTCAAGTGAAGCTTCAAGATCAACCTCTACCATCAGCAATTGGAGAGTACAAAAACCACCCTCTCTATGCACTGAAGAGGCACCTCTTGAAATACCAGGCCATCTATCCTGAGACAGCTGCTATCTTGGGGTACTGCAGGGGAGAGGCTGTCTACTCCAGGTGAGTTGTGCACTTATTATCACCTGCATGTGTGATCTTTGTAACAAACTGGAGAGCTAATTTGCATGATGGTATCAGCAGTAGTCTCAGGCCACATGCATAAACAGCTGAGGCATTTAGCTGCTCTGACAGCATTTGTGTATCACTAAGATACAGCTTTTGTATTATTCCTAATATAAGTTTATTGTGGATCTGTTAGGGATGACTTGAAAACTCTTACATTTGCTTCTTTCTGGCCTTTTCAGAGACTGCATACACACGCTGCACTCCAGGGACACTTGGCTGAAGCAAGCTCGAGTGGTGAGGATTGGAGAAGTGCCTTACAAGGTAAGAGGGTTTGACTTCCTCCTGTGCGGTCCATCTGCCCTCTAAAGCTCAAGCTCAGTTCTGTTTTGGTTTTTGTCTTCTGCAGATTTCACACATGCTTGCATGATTTGTGGTAGCTGTACTGTCTGCCTGCTGTGCCTATAGTTCCTACATCCTGCCCAAAGGCCAGCTTTGTTTTTTTCTCACCCCAAGGGTATCTGGCAGAACTGCTCCCTTTTCACCTTCTCCAGAGGCATCCCAGTGTTTTATATGCACTGCTAGATCTCTGCCTGTTACATGCAGGTGCCATGGGTTGTCATTTGTACACAATGGATATTGAAGCTAGGAAATAGCATTTCTGCTCTCCCAGAACCTTCTCCTTCGGTGTCCTAGGAAAACCTGAAACCACTGTCGGCTTCTTGTGATGTTCCAGGCCTGGTTGTTGTATTTGCAGATGGTAAAAGGATTTTCCAACCGGGCGAGGAAGGCGCGCCTGGCAGAGCCGGCGAACCGGGACCGGGAGGACCTGGCACTGTTTGGCCGCTGGCAGACAGAGGAGTATCAGCCTCCCATTGCAGTGGATGGAAAGGTAGCTGGGAAAGCAGAGGGCTGGTGCTAAAGGAAGTGGTTTGTGTGGAGCTCTGGGCTTTGTTTTTCCAGAAGTTGTATGTTTCAGACGTGAAATCAGTAATATCTGGATTCAGGATTAAGAGTTCAGAGGTAATTGTTCACAGGAGGAAGTAGTCTAAACTTTACTTTCTTTCACAAGTACTCATTCAAAAGGCAATGAGTGCAGATGCTAAAGTCAACATTTTGTTGATCTGATCTTCCTAGCCCATGTTTTGCCTTGCTAATTCTCTGTGTTACAGCCTGAGTAACAAAGCTTGGGCAGAGGACATTGCTAGGAGATAACCATGCAGCTAAAATCTAGGCTTGTACCTTGTCATGTGAATATTAATTGAATACTGGAGTGGAATATTGCAGGTCGGGAGAATCTGAGTTGCAGCAGGTATTTTCACCTCTCTCCAGAAAGCAGGATTATGACCATCTCTCTTTAATCTTGCCATACCAGGTTCCTCGGAATGAATATGGAAATGTCTATCTCTTCTTGCCATCCATGTTACCTGTGGGCTGTGTGCAGCTGAAACTGCCAAACCTGAACAGAGTGGCACGGAAGTTGAACATTGACTGTGCTCAAGCCATCACTGGATTTGATTTTCATGGAGGCTACTCACACCCAGTGTATGTAAAAGCTGCTTTGTTGCACCTGTCAGATGTTGATGTCCTGCAGAATTTGTGTATCTTGTGTTAAAGGGAACACGTGACCTGTTGTAGATCCTTTTAGACAGACAGTAGCTTTTGGGCTGGGTCAGCAGGCATTTGCTCCCTTTCTTTTGCCTTCTTACAGCTGACAGAGGATTGTGTTCTCCTTCCTAGTACTGATGGCTATGTGGTGTGTGAGGAGTATAAAGAGGTCCTTGTTGCTGCCTGGGAAAATGAACAAGCAGAAATAGAAAAGAAGGAGAAGGAGGTGAGAATTATATTTGCAGCTTCCTTATTGTTATATTTACAAAGTAAATGTCATTGAAACTGGGCAGTCAAACAGGGTGCGCTGTGTAAGCAACAAGCATGAGGCTTTTTTGATGACAGTTTAAAAATCTTAAAGCTTTCCTTTTCCATGTGCATAGATAGATCAAAACTCACAGTAGTTAATTTTTCTCTTTCCCATAACAATCTCCCACAGAAACGTGAGAAAAGAGCTCTAGGGAATTGGAAGCTGCTGACAAAAGGCCTTCTCATCAGAGAGAGACTGAAGCAACGCTACTCCATCAAGGTATTCTGCATTTCTATTAGTCATTTCTTTTTCTAGAGGTTATTTTAACTGTAGAATAAAATTTCCAGACTGTTGGTCAAAAGTCTTCAGCCAGTCAAAAAAGCTAGGCCAGAAGTTCAGTGTGGTCATGTTCATCCAAGATTTGTTACTGTTTAACAAGGAATGAATGCTTTAAATTTTATTATTATTTTCTGTGTTGTCATACCCCTTCCTAGATTTATTCCTCTAAGTCAAGCATGTAGCTAACAGATGGAGAGTGGGGCACTTTTTCTTTTAGTTAGATGTTTTAGTTCTTAATTTTTTCTGCAAGAAGATGAAAAGCCTGATCTTTTTAAAACAGGTTGGTTTTATTCTTCTATTGTCAAAAATGCTTGTGTTGCAAGAATGTTTAGTCTTGAGAAATAGAAGCAATTTGGGTGGGAAGCTCAAACCAGAGCAACCAACTTCCGTAAGGCCACTCATTGTCACTGTGACCAAAGACAAGCCCTCTTAGAAAGGGGCAGTTACAAGTGATTCTTAGAGTGACTTTCTGATTTTCACACCTGTTTCTTCCAGACTGAGCCATCAGCACGTGAGACAGAGAAAGGAGGAGGATTCTCTTCTGATGAAGAAGGAGCTCCGAGCTCAGAGAGCACAGTGGGGAACACAGCCATGTATTGGCCCCAGAACCGCCAGCTAGAGAAACAAGAAGAGATAAAAACCAAAAAGAGCAAGAGAGAAAAGAGAGGAGAAGCAGCTCAGTTGTTCCCTTTTGAGAAATTGTGATCACAAGCTTTTCTTTGGTGTTCTCAGATGCAGGAAACATAGTCATTATAAAAGTATCCTTTACCAGTTAGGGCCTTGGGCTCTTCCTCTGCACTTGTGTTTCTGAGCAGGCAGGGACCAGCCTAATTCAGTGTCCAGTTTCCTTTGAGATCAAAGGTATCACTTAGCTATCAGATTCTTCCTTTTGTCCTTGGACTTGGGAGAAGAGCTGCACCTCCCAAGATCACTTTGCTTGGTTGGGGTTTTTGCTCTCTTTTGTATCACTCAGCACTAATAGTTGAGTTTCCTGAGGCACTTCTGTCATCGGCAGTCTCATTTCCCATTTTTCTTGTTTTCATTTTTCCTGCTTGCTCAGAACTGAAGCATCCAGCTGCTTTTTATCTTTTTGCAGAGAGGTGGCCAAAGGAATGCTGATGCCTGCTTTGATCATAGCTTACCCAAATCAGTGGTGAGGTAGAGTTCTGGCCTTTCTGTCTCAAGGGGGAAACACTTCCTTTAAGGTCTAAAAAAACCCCCGAAAATCAGAATAATGAAGAATTAGTATTTTCTAAGGAGTACTTGCATTTTGTGATATAAGTTTGGCTTTTGAGCCTGCCATCTTTATTATCTCTCAGAAATCTTGTGCTGTGGAAGGGAGAAGCTCTGTCCTTATTACCAGCTTAGGGTTCAATATGTCTTCTTAAGCAATTTGAATATATACATATTTGCTTCTGTTGCTTATCAAGATCCTGTTCTGGAGCAAAACACGTAAAACTGGCTAAATCTCACTGATGGAACAAAATTCACTAGAACCACAGAATTCTTGTTATCTAGTACCATAGCATTAAAATCTGTTGAGAGAGGAAGACTAAATCTACATAAGCTTTTGTTGCACTTTTGTAGTAGAAATACTGATCTGTCTTTGGCAGTATGTATCTAAAGACCACTGACACAGTCTCTTCAGAAAGGGAGGGGAAAACAATTTAGTCATTGCTGGACATTGTCACAGAGTAGGTAATGTAAGAAAATGGCTTTCATGTAACTATATTCAGAAGAAAATCTATTTTTGTACTGTATTTGTAGATCAAAATAAAGTTTGAAAAAAAGAGTATGTTGTCTGTTTTTGGAATGCACAGGTAAGCCCCAGTCTCCTTAAAATACAAGGGGCTGTAACAGTCAGGTTGAACCATTATATTTTTCAAATGATCTTAGAGAGGCAAGGAAGTGACTGACTTCTTTGGTCAGTAATGGGGAATAAACCCATGGCAAGCTGGCAGCAGTACACAGACCAGAGAGCAGCTTCCCAAAACAGAAATATTTGCCAACAATAGGAAATCAGTTCTTGTGGAAGCTACAAACTACCTGGACATTACATTATTCCTGGATATAAAACATGCAATACTTGAATTTAATAAAAAAGCCTACAGACCAACCTTTTGAAAACTATATTTTATTGTATGTACAAAAGCTCAGCACTTCAGTAGAAAATTGTCACTTCATTTCCAATAAGTAATGCTGGTTAGTGTTCTGCATCATGGGCAAAACAGCAGCAGTTCAAAAACAGTTTCTCTCCCCTGTGGAGCACAATTCCTGACTGCCGGAGCATGAGCAGGAGTTCTGAGCAGCAGGAAGGCTGTGCAGCACCACTGCCACGTACCAGGGATGCACAAGGCCAGCTCCTGTACTTGCCCTTTCACTCCCTGCTCCTGCTTTCACCAGGACAGAGCTGTGAGACCAAAAAATACCAAAAGAATGACACTAACTAGGACTAATAAAATAATTACAAATTCTCAAAACTCAGATTTCTATTTCAGTATCATTTCTAGCAAATGTTTGCTTCTATTTATGTTCAAGTCAAATTCCTTTGGTACAGAGAATACTCCTCTGATGGTCATAAATAGATTTCATAATAGAAAACATTCTTTTTGTACTGAACTGTGTATACTTACACAAACCCCAAAACAGTAGTGTAGGGGGCTCCATCTGGAAGCCAGACTCTAGCTTGGTGGAGAGACTTAAGGGTGTCTCTAACCTCAAGTACTGGCTACAGCACATAAACATGAGCCATCACAACACTACAAGGCATTTCTCTAACAAGATACAAAACTACCAATTTAGGCTACTATGAAAACTAATCAGGCAAAAATGTTTCCATTACTTAATTTCACAGAGTATGTTCATTGTCCTTACTAAGTGAAATTAAAGAAAGGAACAGTATACACAGCAAAAAAACCCCAACTATTTTAGACTACACATTCAGTTATAAAAGTCAATGTTGTTTCAAGGCAGTAGGTTTTTTATTTACACTTGAATGACCTGTGAGTATCCCTTTAAGTGCAATTCGAAGTCCAGGGTATCATTTTGGATGCTTAACCAAAACCAAGTTCAGACACTTAAAACCTGGGGGAAATCAATGTGTCCTGATAACTCTGCCCAACCTCAGAGCACTGCTAACCTGGCCACTCATTGCATCATGACTTTGAAAATCCTCAGTCCAAAAGCAGAGAGTTTACATGAATATTCTGTGGAACTCACCTAAGCTATGTTTTCCCTTTGAACACATGCACTGCCAAACACATTAGCCAAAGGAGTGTTCCTGGCTGTGCAAACCAGAAAAGGCAGCAGAGGGAGGGTTTGTCAGAGGCAGGCAGGCACAGGCATTTCCTAAGGACATGGTAACCAGGGTCCATGGGATGCAGCTGGCACTTTCTCCAAAACACACAAGGTGCCCCACCCAGCAAGGACTTGCCAGTTCCTAAATAAGGGGGAATTACTAAGCAGTAAGAGGTATAAATCTGCTTGTTCACTAACTTACCATCAATACCCACACCTAAAACATTTTTTCCCCCAAAGCTGGTGTCACTGACTTCCACAAACAGCATCCTATAGTCCTGTGGATCACATGTACCAATAATCACATCCAAGCCCCCTCCCCAGCTTTCAGTGCTCGCTGCTGAGCTGTGATTTGCTGTAAGCTTGCTGCAGGAACCGGGCAGAAATGCACTTGGGAAGGTTCTAACCAGGATTCAGCTCAAGACCTGAGCACCTCCTTGTCACTGCTGCTTCTTGGGCAGAACACGGGTCCTGGCCACCAGGATGGGGACAGCGGAGAGCAGCATCAGGAGCAGGGCCCAGAGCGGGCGGTAGAAGAGCCAGCCCACGGAGATGGTCAGCAGGGACAGCGAGCTGGCCACACACACTGCAAACACCTTCAGGCCAACGTTAACCAGGTCCCTCACAACTGGAAACCAGTCCACTGCAGGGAGAATCAAACATGGCATGAAGCAGTTGGCAAGATGACAGTTTAAAAAGAAGCCTGATTCATGCCTAGGATGTGCACCCGAACAGCTGCAATCTTAAGACAGACTCAAACTACTTATCAAGAGCACTGGATTTATCAAGGCATTTCAGCAGAGCATCATCAACACATCTGATCATTAAGCAACAGCTAAACATATAAGGCAATGCTATCCTCATCTCTTCACATAGGAAGTAATCCAAAATGAGGTCTGAAGATTTGTCCAAGGCTTGAGAGGCAGAGGAGACAGACAACCCTGCAGCTATTGAACAAATCGAGGGCAACTGATACAAGCTGCTAGCACAAGAATTCCTTCTGGCAATAATAAATCTTAGAGCAGCATGTATATGGATAAATAAATCAGAAAAAATAAGGTTCACAGCTACAAAGTGAATTATATCTTTGATGTCTGAAGTTTATGCAAGTTTGAGGCACTGTCCTGTTTTTCTGGTTTTACTCCAGCATTTTCTATATTAAAAGAATAAACAAAAACTTTTTTTGCTGTTTGTTTACAATAGTGTAGAATAACCAGACACAAAAACGTATTTCAATGCAACTGCTGATTAGGACCTGTTGGGGGGGACCAGCTGTGTGTGGGTGCAGAAAGTATTTGTACTGCAGCACCTTGAGTTAGATTTGAAAGAATCAGCCCAACATGTGCTTCAGCTTTTTATTTTGGTAAGCACTGGGCTGGGATCTTCTGAGACTGGTAAAAGATATTTGTGTGGGGTTTTGGTAATGTTCACAAAGCAACCACTTGGTTTTGTGGTCCTGTTTACCTACAGTGACTTTTCAGATCAAATAAAATCTGAGTTCAGATTTCTCCTGATCTCCAAATGAATTAACTCCCTAGAGGTTACAATCTTGTTCCTAGATCATTCTACCTGTCTGTGAAAAACTTACCTAATGTGTAAAAGATCCTGGTCATCAGGCTGATGCCCACAAACATTGAGAGCCAGCCAGCTGCACGGAGGGCCCAGGTCTTTATGGTGTTACTCTCCTGCTCCTTCTGAAACACCTCCTGAAAGCAAACACCATCACATGCAGCCTGGTTCTTGTTGTTTTTCAAGATCCTCTTAATTCCAGTACATTATGAGCCAAGCAGAGCCAAGAGCATTTTAGGAGCACAATTTCTCTTGCAGAAAATACATTGCAGCTCATTCTGCAAGTTCTGTGCAGTATGGCAGTACACTGCAATAGACTGAACAGTGCAGCATGGGGGAAACTGGCACTTTTCATAATTAAAACAACCTAAAAAGCACCATTCAACACTACCCACAGGCAGAAAGCACCCAGGTTTTGCTGCAATTGGACACATTCTCCTTCCTGTGGAAAATAAGACACTAATAGGTAACTGTCATAAAGAAGGAAGAGTCTGACTTCACTCTGAAGGAAGAAAGAATAGGCAATATCTACTGATGGCTGAGGGAAAGGCGTGTGAAAGAGAGCAAGCTGGATGCAGGGAAAAAATCTAAAAAGGTATGTGTGCATTTCATCAGGCAAAGCAAAGCATCTCTTTGCATGAATTCTGATTAAGAGTCTTTTCAAAACGGATTGTGTGACCCTCTGTCTCAACAAAATGTTCACATGAAGATGGCTGGGACATCAGAAAGCACTAAATGGTAAGAGATGTGTAAGACTGATTGATTATTTGCACATACAAGTACTCAATGCATTATTTATTTGTAACCAGTTCATTTTCAATGAAACTAAATTCTGTCTAATGAAGATTTGGAGCTTACAGCAGAGGGCTGATTCTACTGCTACTCTTTCAAGTCAGAACAAAGGCTTTCCAACTGTTTTTGGGAGCACCTGTAAACTCCTGACATCTGCTTTTCTTTGCAGCAGGGCATGGAACAATCATTCACGGAAACAAACCTACTAAAAGAAGTAAATGAATCACCAAATTGCTGGAGCATGCAGGATTTATTGAAGCATAATGCTCTGCCTGAAGGTTCTTTCTCGGCCAGAATAATAATAAACACTTCAAACAAGCTTAAACTCCTGTTATTAGGAGCTGAAGAGAGAATAACTCTAATGGTTTATTTAATTAAACCCTGATTTTTACTATTTTTACATGTGACCTGTTCAAAAGCATGTGCTTGCATGTGTAAGTGGGAAACAATCAAGGAGCAAATAAAAAGAAAATGAGAGGGCACAGAAACAATCTTTAAAGAAAACAGCCAGAATGTGCAGAAACCTGGAAGCAAACACAGGCTACAACCTGCTGTCCAAGAAAGAGACAGAAAAGCCAATGTTTATATGAGTATCTCCTCCTCTGGAGCAGGTCTGAAGGAGACTAAGAGCTTCATCTTCTGCTGCTTCTGCACTACCACCTCAAGTTTTAACCCCTCACTAGAAGAGTGTGGTATCTCACCTCCACAGAGAGGTCCCCAGGGTACAGAATCTCCAGAACATCTCCAGACTTGGTATGATATGGAACCAGCTGATCACCTCGCTGCCGAGCAATCACAGTCACCTTGGAAGAGAGGGAAAAATATTTCCTGGTTTCTGAGTTGGAAAGAGAGTTGCAAAATACAGAAACAGCTGAAGACTCACCCTATCAGCAGAGCCCAAATGGGGATCATCTCCACTCAGACCTGCATAGAAGAAAGAGACACGAAGGTCTCCCACCTACAAACAAGAGAAGATTGGAAGTCAAGAAAGATTGTTTTACAAAGGGGAATCACAGGAGAGACAACTCAGCACAGGAATATCCTTTATTTATCAACACTTTTTCCGAACATTTATGTCACACAAGAGATAGCCAGAATTATTTCCAAGCTGTCCTTTTTTCAGGGCTAGCTGGCACTGAAACATGAGAGCTCAAATGGTTTTTTGTAATATCCCCTCTGATTAAGCTGCAGGAGCACATGATATGCTTTGTTCATCCCTCATCATTCCATCTTTTGGCAAAACAGGGCAGGCAGCACAATGTGACAACAAGCTGTACTCCTCAATACAGCAATGCAGAGGTGGAACCCACCTCCCATAACCATCCCTTTCCAGCTAAAAGCACAGCAGACTCAAGAAAACAGAGAATAAAGGAGTGGACTGGAAGCTTTCTGCAAGAGAAGCACTCATTCCCTAGGGCTGCACTAAGGGAGTCATCCTATGTGATGGTCTGCACTCCATTTTCTATCCATTTCAACAGAAATGAGACATGCCCTAATTCCTTTTTCACACACAGGTAATCACTGCTTTAGTTTATCTTTCCTATCTTACTTCTGGACGCCTGGGGTTGTCACTGTGATAGAAATAATCTTCTCTTCGGGTAACATCAGCATGGGGATCCTCCAGGTGCGACAAGCTCAGCTGCTTGAAATCATCAATTTTATCCACGAGACCTAAGCAGAACAAAGCATCAAGCTGAGGCTCAGTGTCTAACCTAGAATGGCCAATTTGCTGGCTGGCTTCCTGATTATCACTTGACATGACAGCTATTGTGGAAAGAACCAAAGTCCACTGCTGATGCAACAGCAGAAACAAAGCCAGTACAAAACAACCCTTACCCTTGGAAAGAACAAAGCTGCCAACCTGGACGTTGGGAGAAACAGCAGTGAAAGACTCCACAGCCATGGCACTGAGGAACAGAGAGTCCCCGATTAGTCTCAGAATTATGATCAAACTCTTGATTTGCAGTATGTAATATATAGAACAGAAAAGGTACTGTGGCAAACATCAGGAGAAACTCAAAGAGCTAAATGACTGTCATGATGTGAAAACAAATCCATCAAGAGACTGTCTAGACTGCATACTGCTGGAGCCATTAAAATAAGTTAAAGCATCACTCTTGGAGCTGCTCTAATTTCTTTATGCCTTCATTCTCTCAACTACCCAAAGAGCAGCAGTTTCCATCTACTGCACTCTGTTATGAAATCAGTCATTTAGCTTTCATACTTGATCAGATCCAGTGACAGAGTTCAGGGGGACTGTGCCAAATGGTACCTCACCTCGGGTTTTTGTGTCCAATTTCTCGATCAAAGTTTCTGCTGTTCACAACTTCTGATTTCCACTCTGTATCTAAACAGAATGACAAGAAGGTTGAGTAAAGGCCACTCAGATCTCAATCACTGAAGACACCTCTCAATCATTTAGTTCTAGGTTACACTTCTAGTAATACTGTTGACATCAATGCCTGTCATAGTCTGTACTGATACATAGATCCCTCCTCCTAGCATGTTAGCAAGGAATGGCACGTGAAAAAAGGTATTTTTGGGTAACAAAGGTATTTTTGGGATAAAATTGTAACTCAACTTTGCTCATCTTTTTTGTTGGCATCTTCCATGATCAGGCTTTGATGCCTGGCTCTGCTCTTTGGGAATAAGCTGGTTTTGTGATAACAAGGAGCAGGGAGCAAAGGGAGAGAAGTCTGGAGTGAACCTGAGCCCAGGAAAGGTTGAGTCCAAATGTGTTTTGCCAATACCCAAGTCAGTAATTAAATATTTATTTTTATTGACAATAAAATTCCCCTAAGGAGAGTCTGTTTTGCCCATAATGGTAATTGGAAAGCCATCTCCCTATATTTCTTTCAACCTGTCCTTCACTCCTGCAATTTCTTGCCCAGTCCTTCTGAGGTGAGAGTAATCAAGCAGCTGTGTGGGTCTATGGCTGGCATACATAGACATTTATGGGACAGAATCCATCAGTCTTGAGAGGACAGTTGATTTTTTTAGATTGCTTTTCTTTTTGTTCCCTATCACTGTGAGCCTGTTTTTCATGGCTCACAACCACCAGCTTTGCCCCTTATGTACCTCCATGGCACAGGGTCCCCATGCTTCACTCAGCTGAGTAGTTTTATATGATCACACCCAGAAACTGCTGCACTCCCACATCACACATCCATGTGCTTTGATCAGAGATAAATGAGGCACAGAGACCAATCTCCAAACACACAATGACTCAGAGTGCTTTTCTGCCACTGGGTAGATCAGAATAACGCACTCAGTTCTGCTCCTGCCAAAAAAGCATTTGGCATAAGCCACAGGGCATATCAGAAGGTACTGGTGATTTTCACTGGCCGGTGTCAACATCTAAACAGGTTCTCAACAGGCTCCCTTGCAGGCTGGAGCTAGCCTGCTTTTCCCTGTCTGTTCTCTTTTGCTCACAGCTGACATATTCCCGATTATTCCATGTCTGAAGTGTAATCTCAGGTGTAGCTTCAAACATATTCCCATCTCTGGTCATTGAGGGCCTTATGGGCCCTATTTCTGAAGCATCCTATCCCTGGATGTTCCTCTGAACTTTTAGGGGTTTCAAAACAAGACTCAGATTTTCTGTAGCCCTTGCTTGCTGACAACACATTTCCTTTCACCTCAGTTGCTTCAGGAAAGTGAGGTTCTGTCATTTGTTTAGGAAAGAGAATTTTTGCTTATTTCTTCACATTCCTTTCTTTCCCAAGAAGAAAATAAAGGTTTTACAACAAAAATCAAAATACACACACACAAAAGTTCAAAGTTACATGCTTAAAAGGAAAGTGACTTCCTGTTGATCAACTTACTGTATGAATACTTTGTCTCTTTCTTAATCTCACCATCCTCCTCATATTCCCTGCAGAGAAAAAGGGCTGGGATGAGAACCAAAACAGTGCACACACACCCCTGCTCAGGGCAGAATACACTTCACCAGTGAAATGCACAGACAGATCTCTGGCAACACAGACTTATCTTTATACATAACCTAACTCTTCTCTGAACTACCTGTTCTGAAGACAGAGATTTTTCTGTACCAGGAGAAAACTGTACACAAATGCTCAACAGCCACAACCTTTTTATTCCCACATTTTGAACAAGAAGGTGTCAACTAGATTGATGAGGAACAACCAGAATTAAATACAGCGAGATAAGCTGGCCAAATCAAGTCTCTAACAGATGCTGCACCATAAGCATGCTAAAACTTTTATTTTTCACACCTTCACTACCTCTGACCTTTTTTTTTATATGACATGAAAGACATTCGGAACATAAATTCTGCACAGTCACACCTACATAATACATACTACCATCAGTGGAATATTAGCAATAGCAAGAAGGTTTTCCCTATTTGGGTTGCAACTATTAGCGGAGCAGTTAAAATCTCTCAAGGAAATTAAAGTGATTCTCTAAAGGAAAAAAAAATCCAGGAGCTCTAGAATTCTCTGGCTATGAAGAGGGTTTTTTATTTGGTTTTTATTTTTCCCTTTGGTATAAGGAAAGAAAAAAAAATGTGATAGGATACTGGTAACACAACAGCCTCATAAACTACTTTTAAAGATTACTTTCACTTACTTGGAATCTTCATATTCAACCCACTGGTACATTTCCACGTTACGCTTAAGTTTGACAGCTTGGATGGAGAGCCCATAGCTGGGGTCAAACAAAGGCTGTGCAAAATTAAAGAAAATGCAAGTCAGTCTAAATGCTGTACCTCACAACCTCAAACACTGTACTTTTACTACTGAACCTATTTACATATCTCACTGTTACTATTTACATATCTCACTGTTACTATTTACATATCTCACAGCTAGCACTATCTCACACACATGTGAACACAGTATAAATATGATGAAAGACAAAAAGGAATGTCTTTGGCAAATCTGACCTGAAGAATCATAGTCAAAAGTTATTGTCATAGTGAAGAATGAAACTAGAACTGCTGACTATGGGTTTACAGGTTTCAGTGTTTAAACCAGGAGATTCTGTTTTGCTGGAAGGTGCTGTGTTACCTTCTGCAATGTGGGTGGACCATGGAAAATGTCACCACTACTGAAAAGTGAAAACTTGCAGAGCTCCTGTGCTGCAAGAGCCTGAAGACTTAACAATATCATGAACACACAACAGGTTCCCTATACAAATGGCAATTGAAATTATCCACAAAAGGCAGCTTGAGGGTAAACACAGCTAGAGCTGGCATTGGCTTGAAGAGGGCAGCCGAAGACCCAGAGCTTGGGTAGTAGCTGCCAATGCATAGAGGAGGGGAAAAGCCATGTGTCTTTTCCTGGATATCAAACAAAACTTTATTGGCAAAGACTTTTCCTTCCCTCCAAGCTTGAAATACTCCTATCTTCAAGATACTATTTTATTTACCTTGGATGTACTCAGAGCTCCAGCCAAGTGCACCAGTCTCCCCTCATTCTGCTGAGAGATGCTGTGGATGCTGTCAAGAGGGACCACAAGAGAAAGCCCTTCATCAAGAGACTTGGCTGTCCTTAAAGCTCGTCCCTGCAATGAAGAAAACAGAAATCAACTTGTGGAGAATCAACATCGCAGCAGCATTCTGTGAACAAGGTTAGCAGACAAGTGAACTGATGACCACAAGGAATGCTTGTATATTCAGCCCAAGGCATATTTTGGAAACACACTCGTGCTTCTCCATTCTCTGTCTGAGCCAGTTTGGGGCAGTACTTCTCAGCCAGGCAGCAGGACCATTAACATCAACTAAGCTTCTCAAACAGACCCAAATTCTTCCTACATGGGTCCAAACTTACTGCTCTGCACCTCTTACCTTGTTCATCATTCCTGAATAACTGCAAAAATGATACAAATTACAGTTCATTTTCCACACACCTATATTGATTCCTTGGCAGGTTTCCCTGCCTCACCATCATATCCTGATGTGCTTTTTTTCTGCGAAGTCATCAAAATTTGGAATAATTATTTTTCCTCTTGTAGAGGTATGAAAAGAAGTCTCTAAGTGAAAATCCACAGAATTCTGCTCTCCACTCCAAAACTGCCAAAACAAGTATGTTTTTAATGGTAGGGTGTTAAGATTCCTGGCTTACTTTTTTTTAAATTGTATCTAAAACCAAGAAATAATACTGAGAAAAAAACAAATAAATAACTACTCCAATTTTGCAACATGGGGTATGAATTTCTTTAAAGTAATTATAACACCACTAGAAATGAGGACCTTTTGTTATCTCAAGAAAAAAGAGGGCTGGCTCATGCAACCCTCTTACCACAGGCTGTTTCATCATCAGTTTACAAGCTTTGGATCTTATCTCTCATCACACACTGCTACTGTGTCTACTCTACCTAGTTCCAGAGAAATACTGTGGCCTGTGATTTCACTTTTCTGTTATATCCTGAGCATAAGCACCAGGTCCCCAGACCAAACCTCCTCTTCTCATGGGTCAATAATGCTGTGCACAAACACTGACAGTACTGCACTTACTTCATTGGTAAAAAGAACATAGAAAGCCAGAAGAAACGTCACAAGTCCAATCAACATGCCTCCAGAGGTCTCACTGAGCCGCTCCAGGAACCCTGGTTTGGGCTCACTTGTGACTTTAACATGCTCTTTTCTGCTGCTGCCTGGGTCAGAGAACTGTTGAAAAGAAACCAAAAGTGCAATATTGGTGTGAAAGGGGAAAGCATTCTGTTTCAAAACAAGTCTTCTAGCTTTGTTAGCACTGCTGCCCTACAGCACAGAACCTCTTGCCTTGGACCAGAACTTTCCCACACTTATTAAATGCCTTATCACACTTTTGATACCAGAAACACATTCAATAAATAAAACTCCAGCCTGATAGAAAAAAAAAAACCAACTAACTTCTATTATAGTGGTTCTACATGTTCAAGCTTTCTTCGGTCTGCCTCCAGGCTTCTGTATTTGGAGTCCACACCCTGCATTCAGGCCATGGCAAAATGAGTAATAGCCCTGAATTCCTGACCAGCTAAAACACTGCTATAAATAACAAATTATGATTCACCTCACCAATAAAAAAAGTGCCTCCACAGTCTAAAATAATTATATCCAGGGTAACAATAACTCAAAACAAGGCACGGGGCTAACATGAGAGCCCAGGGGTTTATCTGCGCATATGCGGCTTGTGGGGAGTTATCAAACCCAACTTCAGCACGCACACAGCCAAGGCAGGGCATGGCACTTCTCTGTGTACGGAAAATCACGCTACAAAAAGCCCGTGTTCATAGAGGAGACAGAGAAGCCCTGCAATTTTTTTTTTTCGAATAAAGGGAGAGAGTCCACTGGGGCACACACGCGCGGGGTTTTCTCTCTCTCGGTTTCGAAGGGCACAGCTTTCATCCTACACTCCCAGCCGCACCTTGCCTTCTTCATCTCGTCATCGCCTGAGGTACTCGGAAGGTAGACAGAGCCTTCCCGAACCGCCTTACACATATCCCCCCACCTTGAACCTACTGTTTCACCCCAAAGTTCAGGAACTCAGGCTTTACAGACCCACTTTCTGTGTCAGGAACCAAGCTGTCTCAGCTCGGCAACCAACCTGCTGCCCAAAGTCAGTAGACATTAAGACCCATTTCAAAGACATTGACACCCACACCTTCACCCATCGAATTATCAGCAAAGCCATTAGCACACATCGTCCCTCTCATCTAGCTCATTTGGAGATGCCTGGCGGGCTGCGACCGGCACAGGGCCCTGGCCGCAGCCCGGGCACTTCGGGGGCGACCGGGCCAAGCCGGGCGGACGCCGCACGGAGCGCGGAGCAGCGGCGGG